>NC_066372.1:4227954-4542045 GCF_013377495.2 Cygnus atratus | reverse complement strand
GATTCATGACAATATATTCCTGGCATGCTGAGTGTTCTGAGAAAAGTGAAGTGAATTTTAGCCATTTACCTACCACAAAGTGAAGGTGCAAAATATTGTTGTTACCTAAGAAAATGAGAAGGCTTTGAGACAGAGTTATGAAGAACCCTTTTTGCAATGTCTCAAGACTGCTTCTATTTAGTGCTCAATTCCATTCTCATACCCAATGGGAGAGAAAGCCAACAGATAGGTTTAGGGATTCTTAGAGCCACAAAACAGCTTTGTTTTGCTGACCTTCAAAAATAGTGTTCAAATGTATACAAAATAATTTTGGGAAGGCCAAAACATACAGGGTAAACTGAAGCTTGCATTGTTACGGTGGTTTTGTAGAACATCCATGTCTCCTTAACATTCTGACCTCGAGAAACTGTTCACATCAGTAGTCACTGATGGTTGTTCATTCCTGGAGACTTTGTAGGTACCTTTAAACACTAGGACCTTCTGTACAGCTTACAAAAGGCAACAATTTATGGACTTTTTTTCCAGTTAGACCAATACAGTAATGTAGCTGTGTAGCAATGTTCAATCTAATAAGGACTGCGAGCAGATATAACTCTCCATCTTTAAATCTCAGAACTCCCAAGAAAATAATTAACAGTAATGTTGTGTGTTTGAATCAGACTATAATTCTTACCCATACATGGATCACTCGGGTCTAAATACTATACCTGTATTTCTGCCTCTTTGATTTTAGATTCTAAGATCAACTTAGAGGTGTGTTGGTCTTTACTTAGGCTCTGAAGTCTTTCATATGTAATTTTATGTTCTGCAGACAGTCTGGCTAACCCGGCATCACACCTGTTTGAATAAATAAATACCAAAGCAACAGCTGAATAGAACATAAGGTCCAGGCTTTTAAAATTATCCATTTTAGACTGGGTATTTCTGTGAAAGTCATGGCTGTCTAGCAAAACATTGTCTTATGAGGCTGTAAGAATGCTGATATATCTCACAATAGCCATCAAACTGCTCCTGAATGGGAATAGAAGCTAAATAGTCTACCAAACACCTGATGCACTCGTTTTCTTGGCTCTGGCATAATATAGGTAGACTGTGTTGTTATCAGAGTTGGGGTAATCACATTACAATTTCAAAGATATGCAGGATTTCAATGTGTCATACTTTTGTCATATTCCAGCAGACATCTGTCGTGGCCTGTAAGATTTGGCCTATATAGTTAGAGGCCTAACTAATTGAAGATGACTTTTCCATTATTGTAGCTGTGCTCCTCTGAGTCTCACATTCTTATTTTTATTTTCTTTTGCAAAATAATAGGACACAATCTATGTAGTAAACAATATGGGGAAAAGTTATGGTTTAGTTAATACAGTCTGTATTTAGGTAAAGCTGTCATTTAAAGCCATGCCAATTTTGTCTTGCTAAAGACTACAAAATGCAGTACTGGCACATAATAATTACTTTCCTTTCTTCACATTGGAACATTTCTCAGTGCTGTAACATTTTAAGGGCAAATGTGCTATAGAATACATGCATTTCCTACAACATTTCAAAAATACTTTAATCAGGTGGATTTCATCTACAGTAATACAATAAGAACATTAACTGAGCTGTACAAATACAAGCACTGTAATTTCAGGAGTAAGACCCCTGCAAAGTATGAGTCGTGTATACATATCTATTTTGGATGTATAATAATCAAAGTTATTAAATGTGATCTCTGAAACTGATGAAGAACAGACAGCAGTTACAATTTAAAGGGGAAAAAGGCAGTAAAATGGGACAAACTATGGCAGGTTAAGTCATTATGCAAAGCCATGACACATTTTAACTTCTTTTAACTCGTGTTTCAGTTGGAAAGCTTTCACTTCAAAATGTGCTTTCATCACCTTGGTTACAGTAACAACTGTTACTATAAATATGACAGTATAATTTCAATATAAAAATAATAAATAATGCAAAATATCACAAATTAGAAAACTTGTAGAAAGTAATTTATAGTTGAGCAGTTCAGCATAACAAGATTGATTAGTAATATTTATAGAAAGAGCAGAATAGGTTTACACAGCAGTGAATTGTAGGTCTTAGAATCAGGTAGTTCCAGCAGTTCCTTTAGAAAGACAAGAGAAGCCAAATCTATTCACCAAAAGCCTGTGAACTCAAAAAATAAAAATAAAAATTATAAAAAAAAAAAAGTCTTGTTTCTCTGAGGCATTACAGAAAATATAAAAAGCAACAGCTTTGAAACTACTGTACCAAAAGCAAAGAGTAGGCATCTGTAATTGCATTTAAGGCAAATTAGTATTATGGATTTAATCATAGGGCATCGCTTCTTTGTGGAACTGGGTTACATGATCAAAAGGGTCATGAAGTTGTATGGTAACTGAAAATTTAAAAATTCTGACTGTTAATTTAGTGTCAATGTGGTGTGTATTAATTGTATTATTTAATATTTCTACAGGTATACTATAATTGGCACCCTTTTAAAACAAAAGTTGGAATACATTTTAAATATCAATGTAGTTATGGAATGCAGTTCATTTTTATCCTGGGATATTTTTTAAAACAATATTCTCAGTGTTCAAGTGGTCGAAGCAGTCTCTTTGCTATATATGTTGTATGTAATCCCAAACACCAGATTAGTTTTTACCTGCAAAAGAACAGTAGTATGCTACGTACATGGAATGAGATCCTGATACCAGTTATGTGAATATATATTTTGAGTTTAAGACTTAAAACAAATAATTTTAGTCGATGCTTCCACTAGCCTTCAAATAGTGCAGAAAAAAAGTAAACAGTACGAAGATGAACACCATGGTCTTTCCAACACTTTTGATTTAGGTTTCCTCCTGCACGATGGATGGGAAGAAAATTGGTAATCTAAAAAAAAATGGTTCGTTATAGTTTGGAATTTTTCTTTGTTTACAGATAAGAGGCACATTACAATACCTGCTCGATTTTCCATATCTCAGAAAGCTCTGACTTCTTTATAGATTCATGTTAAAATTACAATAAATCCTTCTTTAAAGTACAATTTAAATCCAATGTTCAGAAATATTTAATATAATTAATAGTAAGATCAGACTATAGATGAAGCCAATGGAGAGAAAGACAAAAGTTGAAATCAACTTTTGAGGTCTGGTCATCTTAAAAGCCCAAGGAAAGAAATGAGAAATAGATTAAGATTTATAGGAAGAATACTAATTTAAAAACGTAAGAGCTGAGGATAAGGTTATAAAAAAATTGATTTGAAAAAATAGCTATGCTTCCAGCTTACGCAACACCTAAGATTTTATAGAAAACCATTTTGTACAAAGAAATGCACAACAAAAAGCTCTTCATGCTTAGAATGAAGAGAGTAGACCATACCAAATATTCACAGCAGTTCTTCATGTTGCAGTTGCACACATGCACTGTTGAAATTTGGGCCAAAGATGCACTAGGATGAGTTTGTTGTACTGTTATTTGACTTTGGAGGACATTTTCTAAAAGTAATGATTACCAAACTGTGTACTTAAATGAAATTAGTATAGGAAGAGTAAATGGAGAGAAGACTTTGTAGTACCAAGTATTCTGAGTTTCAGAATCCAGTATTAATCCAAAAAAAAAAAAAAAAACAGTAATGTTTGATAAAACCAGTGAAATTATCAAACGACTGTCTTCCAAATGTTAGTAAGCAAAGGCGGTAGTTCCTTTTCTGGCACACTGAAGAATATTTTCATTGCCTTTCGTCTCCAAGAAATCAAATTGCAATGGCTGTTCTATGCAGTATCATCAATGACTAGAAAAAGCTGAGAACTATGCCAATACTCTGCAACAGGATGCTATAAAGTTATGCTAAAATGGCACGCACAGATTGGTAACATTTTTTATTTTTTTTTTAATAATTGGAGATGTTTTGATTAAAATATCAATGCTTCAGTGAAAAACAGGTAGCTGAAAGAGAGGTAGTGAAAAAACAAGTTGATGCATCCAGGGGATCCACTGGGCCGGAACAGCAGAGCTAGTAGATGCTACATGGCCTGCACCTGGGAGGCCAGATCAGTCTTCCCTGTATGTCTTGTACACCACCAGTAGGCAGAGTGCAGCAGATTTATTTTACTTACAGGGATCATAAATGCAGTGCATCCCAGATGCATCAGACTCATTTTCTACTCAGTGTAGGAAAATCTGCCTACATGTTTTAAGTCCAGGGCATCTGAAATGAGTCAGATCTATAATGTATATAAAAATCAACTATATATGCTTAGTAGGCGCAATGTGAACACGTGTAATTGCTATTTCTCTGGAGTTTTCAGGAGAGGGCGACCTCTAGAGACAGCAACTGCTCTTGTTCTGACAAGGCTGCTGTATTTAAACTTCCCAGACAAGTAGTCATAGTCCACAAAACATTCTGTAAATAAATGATAAGGCAGCACTCGTGAATTTTATGGTCTTATGAATTTATCACTAGAAATAAACATGGTAAGGCTGTGTTATATAAAACTGGCAACATCAGGGACGGGAGGCTGGACTAATGGATCTATCAGTATCTATCTAGTTTCCTGTTCGGTGTGTCACTGCTTTTAATAGAGGTAAATTCTGTCTTAATAATGCTGATTCTTAGGAATATGGGCAGCATTATTCATGTTGAACCCCGTAATGATGCTTTACAAATTCATCAATAATTCTTAATGAAAAATGGCCCAGAGACATGACCTGCTCTGTGGGTTCCATCCTCTCCTGCTAGGGCTATGAGCTGATGCTGTGATGCAGGTGAGCTCAGCCCTGATGTCTCCCCGAGTCACACACCTCCAGAGCTGTGGGGTGTTTGGAGCTGTGCCTCTCAAGTGCACGTGCATGTAGGGATTCCCTGTTCACCGCTAAAAGCAGCAACCCTCAAGAATTAATGAGACAGTTGTTCAATGATATATTGACATGTTACAGAACAGTTGGTGTTAAGAAATAAATAGTACTCTCTCCAATACTGAAGTTGAATAGGATATTTAGTATGCATGTAATTACTGGCATTGAAATTTGGCCAGGATCCTGAGACTGACAGGAAAATCCTTACAGGATCCAAAGGCTCAGACACAGGTGATTTACCATCACTCAGCATATACAAACTGAGTCACAGCAATAGCCCACGTGTGTTCTTCTAGCCTAGGGCAAATGTGATGTACTTTGAGTTAAATTAGCCTACTGTCACTACAGCCTGAGCCGCACACAGTACCCTGGCTGTGGCTGAGAGCAGAGGTTAGCTGATGGACCCGAGCTGGTAACCTACAGTAGCTTCAACATGTTTCTAAGGTTTCACTCTCTGAATTCATGTGAGAGCTAGTAAGACCAGATGCTGAAGTAAAATTATATTAGGTGAGTTTGGCTTATTTTATGTAATGTATTGGCTAGAGTAATCAGGAAATATTTATGCAAGGGAAAGTTTCTGGTAAGTATCTGTATAGCACAACAAACTGCAATTTTGATCATAATCTCCAGGAATACCATAATAATTATTCACAGGAACACAGGAGTTTGAAGTAGAATATGCTTGTAGATGAAGGAAAATAACCTTCTCTCATGGACCACTGCTTTAACTTGATTTCTGGTGAAAGGGAAGCTTATTTTCTTCTGCACATAGAGAAAATTTAGGTTATAATACTGAGCAGAAGGTAACAGTTAAAAGACAAACTAATTCTCTTGTGGTAATGAATACAAATTTCCAACGTTCATTGTTCATGCTGACATAAGGGCAGATAGGTATAATCTCTTAAAATAATCAGATAGATTGCAACCCAGGCAGAATAAAAGGGAGTTGCCCTAAGTAAATTAAGGAAAAAATCCTGGCAAAGACTGAGCTAGTCCACCACCGCTCCCCATACCAAGTACTCAGTCAGGCAGCGCCCCATGGAGAAGCTCATGTTGGCACATGTTTATTCATGTGAGTTCTCTACTGAAACCAAAGGCACTTTACTTTGCTGCACAAGCAGTCAGTAACTGTGTTGCTCCACATAAGGACCAGTCTTATGATGTAGTGGGATCTCAAAGTGGACATTTTATATAAAAAGCAGGAAGATCCAAGCATGTACATGTGCCACATCCATCCTCATGGGCCACGAAGATGACCAGAGGGCTGGAGCTGGGGTTGTTCAGCCTAGAGAAGAGAAGGCTCCAGGGAGACCTTATAGCAGCCTTCCATTACCTAAAGGGAGCTGCAGGAAAGCTGGGGAGGGACTCCGGGGGTGTACTGATAGGAGAAGAGGTGATGACTTTAAACTAAAAGATGGGAGATTCAGATCAGGTATTAGGAAGAAATTCTTCCTTCAGAGGGTGGTGAGGCACTGGCCCAGGCTGCCCAGGGAAGCTGTGGCTGCCCCATCCCTGGCAGTGCTCAGGGCAAGGCTGGATGGGGCTTTGGGCAGCCTGGGCTGGTGGGAGGTGTCCCTGCCCATGGCAAGGGGGTGGAACCAGATGATCTTTAAGGTCCCTTCCAACCCAAGCCATTCTACGATGATTCTGTAAAATTTCTCAGAGAACAATATATATCTCAATCAGTTTTTCATTTGACAAAATGAGCTTGTCTAGTTTGTTCCTGTTTACTAAAGAATAACTTTAGTAAAGCATAACTTTTTTAAAAAGTTACATAATGAGTATTTAAACCTCTCTAAAGTATTCTTTACAAAATGGGCTAAGAAGTTACTGTGGAAACTTGAAACAATCAAAGAATTAATGAGAAAACGTTACTTCAAGGAAAATCCCTCCCTGGATATCTTTGTAGGCTGTTATCATTAAATCAGTTGAAGGAGAAGAAAAAATAAAAGTTACCTGTACAATATAGATAATAGGTCAAATTCAGAACAAGTGTAATTCCAGTGAAGTTATTAGCCAGGATATTTTAGGACAGATTTGGTCCTTTTTCTGTAGTTGTACAAAACCGTTTTTTATGTTCCACTTCACAGACACTGAAACAAATGTTGTTGTACTTCGGTTTGTAAATGTGTCAGTGATGGCGCAACCTGAAGTCTGTGTTGTTGCACAACTGTAACTTGGAGTTTGAAGTAGCCTGTAAAAACTCAATTGTTTTATAGCTTTCTGTTCCTTACGTGCCAGGTAGCTTATGTAGATTTTAATATGGTTAACCAATAATTTAATGCACATATTTCTACCTCTAACATATATTCAAAAATGTGCATCTATTATGTTCTTTACAAGTACAGATTATACCATACCTCCTTTATAGTAATTGTGCTAATTAGTCTTAAAGTCTAACCATAATTCTTTTTAAAACTGAATTGTATCCAGATTCCTGTGGAATTTGAGGTCATTTGTTAAAAAGAAATTTGGGGAATTAAGGGTCATGTTGTTAAGTTTAATACGTAATAGTGGAATGCAAAGGATTATTATTCATTTTCTGGAAAACACTGAGCAAAATTATCCTGGGAATTTTGCCAAAGTTCAGCCCATTAGCATTGACATTCATGTTTCAAGATTAAAGCAACATTAGCTAGTCCCCAAAATATACTTTCATATTGGCATTTACCTTGCCACTCTTCCCCGAAGATCTCCTAAACCAGAAAGCTGCCGCATTTCCAGACTCTTTAGGGTAGAATTTGTTCCATAGCTGAGATTGTCTCTGACACGTATCTGTTCCTGCAGCATCTACAAAGTATTCATATGCAAATACAAATTCAGTATGTTACATTTAATGTACATTTAAAATGTCACTCATTATTTTTCAGTATTTCAGTAAAAAGAGATACATTTTATCATGACTTTAATAAAAGATTCATCTCATATATACTAAAAGAGGTACCTCTAGGTCATTTCTTATTCGTACTGTCCTTACCATAATCTGTATAAAGTAGAACTTGACAATGGAATAAAGTTTTAAATATTAACGTTTATCCATCAGTTTTTCCCACCACGCCCATGTTGCTCATTGAGCAGAGGTCATGTATCTGCGTATGATTAGGTCAGAAAAATGAGCAGTTGGGTTTGGCTACTTAGTGTTGTCAGCGAGTCGGAAATAAAAGAAAGTTTATTACAGACCTAAGGCACTTCCTAGTGTTTATTCGGCACAGCCTTTGGACTGAAGTTGAGCTGGGTATTAGTGTCACGTTAATTCATCTTTTTCAAGGTTTTCCAGTGTTGCTTTTGAAAGCAAACTTATTAGTACCACAAAGGGTTCTGTGTTTATATGCTAATATCCTGTACTATTTTCATAGCCGCTGAAGGAACTGCATAATTTGCAAACAGTGTTTCAAGTTATAAAAACAATTTATAAGCTTACAGAATCTTCAGACCTTGTCTGAACTTTCTCATCCTGTGGTAAACTTTGTTATTAAATGAGAAGGACTAAGTAGCTGAAACGGTATTAGTCCTGTGAAAAATTCCTAACATACCTCAATGTCCCGATTAAGCTGCCTCACTATTGCAGTTATGTTTCGGATATGTTCTTCTAAGAGTTGCCTAGCCAACCGATCGCCCCCCCCTTTGTTCTGCATTCTGTGCAGAGTGGAAACAATGTCCTCCTTAATGCGAAAAGCGTGCTCCACGAGCGCTGCCGTGGTTTTCTCATGGCTTAGGATTCTGTCTTCCAGCTGATCCACAAGGCTTGCAGATGCCAGCGGGACCGCTGTCAACGCCTGGCTATGCAGCGGTATGTTTCGAACCCGTCTAGTGAAGAAGAATATTCAGATATTATTAAGGTCTCACACAAAACTGGCAGTACTGGGGAGAAGCACCAAAAGACTTACAGAGAGGGCGCACTGCTGCAAATAAACGGATGCTGCTTGCTACTGCATCTATCTGTCCTGTAGAAAGGCAAGTTAGGCTCTTTTTCCTACTCTTTAAGGAAGCTTACAAGGCATAGGATCTTAAGAAGAGGACATTAGCATTATAAAAAGTAACAATTCAGAACTATAATTGGAATAAGAACACAAACCCAGATGCTCTTACTGAGTTTCAGAAGCAATGTTATTTGTCTCTACAGCTTTCATCTTTCTTCAGGCTTAATCAAAGCAGAAACTGTAGAAGGTAGATATTGCAAACTAAATAAGACCAGACCAAGATTAAAAAGGAGTAGCTTGTGTACTTTCCTTCTTGCAGTCTATACAGCTATCTTCTAATACTGTACAAAAGCTTGTCCTCCCACAAATGGGACAGGAGCATATACAGGTGTAAAAAGTGAGGAGAGATCAAAATTATGACAAGCTTCTCAGTCTCAGAAGCCAAATTAAAAAAAAAACACACACACACACACACCCCTTATATTTAGGTCTAGATTTTTCAAGAGCTCTGCATTATGTAGCTTCCATGAAAAGCAATGGTAGCTCATGGACGCTCAAAGCAAAAGAAATAAATAAAAAATTGACTGCATAGACATAGACTGTGGATGCATGTAATCATTTCCTGATGCTATGTTCTGTAAAGAGTAAAGAAAATTTTCAGAAGCATAAGTTGAACCCCCCTCCAAAGAGGAGTTGTTATTCTTTTTTTGGTTTTTTTTTTTTTTTGGAACTCTGTTAGTTATTACTTTCACCCTTATAACACTGATAGAGATGTACAAGGACTCTAACAAAGGTGAGATCTGTCCTTGAGCTTTCACACTTACTCCGTATTTAGAAGGCTTTGGCTATTTAATTTTGTTCAGAAAGGGTTAAGTAAAAGCTGAGTAAGGAATTGTGATATGGGCCGTGATTTGCATGAGTCTAGGGTATTTCATTTTGCTTTGCATATAAAATGCCAAAGTTCCATGTTACAGCGTTACTATAAATAGACAATTAAGAGAGAATTAAGAGAGACATAATACTCGACAATATGAAGATTTTTTATTTTTTTTTTTTTTACATTCCATCTGTACCTTTCAGAATGGGCAAGAGTTGGGAAGATCGGGCTTCGCTGGGCCATTTTCTGGTCAATAATTTGTCTGTTGAAAAAGTACACATTGAATTATTTAATAGTTTATATCTGGCATGAAATGATTCAATGCTTCTGCTTTAAGTGAACCTTCAAGAAGAGTTTAAGATTATGCTGACAGGTCTGACCTTGGAGCTTAAATATTGCTTATGGAATAGATGCATTTAAAAATTGATATAAAGGAACAAAAGAATGCAAACTAAAACCTGATAGGAAGTTTTTTTTATAGTGAAAACAGTATTCTAGAAAAGGGCAGGGTTGACAACTTCACAACCGAAATCTGCTCCTGACCCACAGAACTGGTTTGGCAGGACAGAGGCAAACAAACTTCTTGACCCAAATACGTCTACTGATCTCAGACGGCATCAATTAGCAAATACAAAAGTGAGATATGTGGGATTATAGTAAAGCTTAAGAATGCATTGGCTAGAGAATGAAATGAAAATATTTCATGACAGCAAGTTACTGGGGATAATGTATTTTTCAGGTAATCTAAATAGAATGTTAGAGATCAGTATGGTTTAGCAAAACTGTGTATTTTACCCATTTGTTCTCAAATCTAAAAGAGTACACTATGTAGTAAATTCTTATGTAGGAAGACTATACGTTTTGTTCTTAGTTTTTAGATATAGCGAGCCAGACTGTGACAGACATTGCAGCAGAGTAGCTCTGGTAATAGCTTCAAAAAGACATTTTCGATATCTTACTGTGAGATCAGTACCTGGCACAGTAGCTTTCCTCTGGTGACAGAAATTAAAACAATAAAAAAGCAATAGCCTCAATCAAATCCAAGTGTTCCACCCCATATGAAACAAACACACATTTTAACCTACAAAGATGGCAGAAGTGAGCATGGCTATCCTATTGGAAGCCTGAGCCTGAATTCCTTGGGAACCTAAAATGCTCACTGAAAACAAAATGCTTACATATGAAGAGAATTTTGCAATTGCTGTTGAAACCTGGTGCAATATGCTGTACAAACAGAAAGAGGAAAACAGGGTTATTGAAACAAGATTGTAAAATTTTGACTGTAAAGAAGTGATAGGAGTGTCCGCTGAGATTTCAAAATGCCAAGCATGTTTGTGCTTAGAAACTTATGAAAGCACTGCCTAAAAACAGAGCAAACATTGTCACAGTATGTGTGTTCTATTTATAGCACAGTGCTTCAGAAACTACAAATTAGAAAAAAACCATAGTTTTAAGAGAGTCTGGGTTGCTGAGCAGCAGTGACACTAGTCTGCAATTCCGAAGGTCTGATGTTAATTCCTTGCACAACCTCTGATCCTGATGGCTGTGGACGTTATTTCCATGCCTAATGACTCGAATTCTCTATATGGAAAACAGAGATAATGGTACCTACCTCTTCGTTTAAGCTCTTACATGCCTGTAAGTAACAAGCCCTGAATAAGAGCTGGGTATCATTATGATGACTGAGGCATTGGGAATTCTGCACAGCCACTGAATGTCCAGTCCTGCAGTCTGCTCCTCGCACACGTGGTTCCCCACGTTTTTTTCAAACAGTGCCGCTGTCCGTGGGGAGCCCCTCCTGGCTGTCCCGGGGCGCTGTACAGCTGCCTGGTGGTGCCCGAGGCTGTGGTAGGCCGGAGCTCATTTACTCCCGGTGCTCTGCGCCATACCACAGTTTAATGATCTTGATGCAGCGAAGCATTTGAACGTGCAATTTAACTATGAACACAGGAATATCCCACAGATAAGGGAGTAGAGCTATGCATCACTGAGGCAAAACACTGGATTCTACCTAAAAAAAAAAAAAGCATTAAAGTCTGTACATCTAGCAATATCTTAGTAAAATACTCCTTATAAAAACAGCCAAATAAAAAGTCCTTAACTCAAGTGTTTTCTTCTTATGGCCTTCATATCAACATATGGCCTTAATATCAACTGAAAAACATTTTTGGAGTAGAATAAGCATAGGATTGCTTGAAGATTTTGTTTTCTACCAGACTACAGCTAAATGCAAGTGTCTGGAGAAATTGTGCACATGAAACAAAAGGCACATGGGTGGACTTCTTGTTCGTTTAATTTAAGCACGTCACTCATCACTGAAATCTCTCCTAATCAATTACCAGATGACTTGACCTGATGCAGCATCCCGCAGGGCTCTGTGGTAAGGTCTTGTTCAGCAGCTGCACGGAGCTCTACTGCACTTGTGAGGTGCGTGCAGCAGTCAGGAACACTTGGGTGTCAGGACTGATGACGGATTCCCTCTTGCTCAGTGTATGTAACAAACGCCCATTTAGCCTAATCAATATCAAATACAAGAAAAAATAAGGTGTTCTAATGTCGAGAACTGGAGGAGTGCAATTTCACGTAGCTCCAGATTTAACGGTGCTGCACTGAGATAACATAGATACCAGTCGAAACACTGGCTTCGTGTGTTTAAGTGTTGTTCTAAGTGGTGGTGTCTCCAGCTTGATATTGCTATGGCAATTTAAACCGTGCTATATTAGCGCAGTAAATTTAGAGTGATCTATTTAATTTACCAAGTGTTCCGGCTGTGCTCGTCACATTGACGGGACAAAGATATTACTGGCGCTAAGCGGCACGCCTGACGACACGCAGAAATAGCCCTGCCCTCGTTGGTCTGGGCAGCTGTCCCGTGGAGACCCGAGCCACTTGGTCACCGTTTCCCGAAGTCGCCAGCACCCGTTGCAGGAGCTGGAGGGCTCAGGCGACCCTGCTCCTCTCGGCAGGCCGGGGCCGCTCCCGGGGCCGTGCCCCGGCTTGGGGCTGGCCGCCCTGCCCTCCGGCCGTGCGCCTCGGCGCACCTCGGGGGAGCCTCGGCGGGTCCGGGGGGCTCCGCCCGGCGCGGGGGCGGGCAGGGACAGGGGCACCCCGCGGGCCCGGCGCGGCGCTGCTCGGCCGGAGGGGTCGCGGGGAGCGGGGGCTGGGACTCACCACTGCGGCGGGACGGGGCCGCCCGCCTCTCCTCCCCGGCATCCCCGCGGCCGGCAGAGCCCCGCTGCTCGGTGCGCTGCGTGCCTGCGGGGCTGGGTGCCTGCCCGCGGGCCGTCCGTCCGTCCTCCCGTCCGCCCGTCCGTCCTCCCGTCCGCCCGCCCGTTCGCCCGCCCGCCGTTGGCACGGAGCGGGGCGCAGGAGCGGCGCGGGCCTTGGCGCAGGCCGCGCTGCGGGAGCTGCCGCCGTTGCCAGGACGCCGTCACCATGGGAACGGCGCGGCGGGGGCGCGGTGCCGCAGCCGGGGCAGCGCCGCGGGGCCCCGGGCCGCGAAGCCCAGCGCCGGGCAGGGACGGGGGGCTCCGGGCGGGGCGCGGCTCCTCCCCGCCGTGCCGCTCAGCGTCCCGCAGCCGGGGGAGCGCCCCGCCCGGGCCGCGTTGCCAGCCCGTGCCGCTCGCCGGGCCCCGGTGCGGCCTTGGGCGGGCAGAGGTGAGTGGAACCGGAGCGGCACTTGGTGCGCAGACGGGCGCTGGGACAGCGGGCTGGCTCCCGTGCGCGGTAAAACACCCGCACCCCCCCCCGGTGCCTGGGCTGTGGGACTGGGGGCCGGCAGCTGCAAAGCAGGGAAGCGCTGCAGAGCTGCACACCTGTATGAACAGCAGGGTGGGGGCTGCATCTACACACTTACCGACCCTACTTTTATTTTAAAGTAGTTCTCACAAGAGAGGATTGAGCAAGAAACAAAACGTGCCACAGATGCTTTCAAAATGGGGCAGTAACCCACCTGGTGTCACAGGACTATAGGGTGATTAAGGCTAGAGGGACCCCCATTTATCCAACCACTGGCACTATGCAGGGTCATCAGTTAGGCCAGCCAAAGTCCCTCAGGGTTTCACACGGCCTGCTCTTGCTGAAAGCCTCCAAGGACAGAGACCGCATGGTCTCTCTGGGCAGTTGATGGGGGGAGACACTTTCCTTACACCCAGTCTGAACCTCCCTTGTTTCAGTTTATGTTGTCGCCCTCCCACTGTACATTGCTGTGAAGAGCTTGGCTTTGTCATCCTGATGGCCTCCTCATCAGGGGGGCTTCTGGTGGGTCCCCCAAAGTCTGCCTCCACCTGGCAGAGGAACCACTCTCACCAAGCCTCCAGCCCCCAGTCCTTGTGATCCTCTGCTGAGCTTGCTCGGGTTTGTTAATGTGCACAGGTGTGTTCCTTCACCTACTGGTGCCTCAACTAAGTTCATGCACAGGTGTGGTTTTCACACACCAGTTTTGGGATTCTTGTTGTTAAAGAACTGCTTGGATAGTTAGTGTTTTCTAGTATAGATATGGCTGCAGGAGTTGGGCTTAAAAGCAAATTGTTATTTGAAGCAAATTGATTAAGGTTATTTTATTTTAAAAACAGATCAACATTTATATTTCCTGTTGTAGCCTTGCAATTAACGTTAAACTGATGCACAGACTCACTCTCAGCTTCTGTTCTCCCTCCAGGCCTTCGCTCTGGTAACAGTGTTCACCCCAGCGGGCTCTGGGAGGTGTGACGGTCATGCTGAAATGCTCGTCTGTTCTTACACTCGTCCCTAGGTGTTCATACAGGCCAAAACAGAACATTAAGGTGAGTGATCTTTGGTTTGACCCATGTAGATATTCTGTTCAGCTTGTGTTACCAGAAATCATTGGTTTTGTACTTATATTGCTTCCATGATGTTTCTAACTGAAGCAGTACTAAACTGTTGTATTTGATATAATTGTTATCTTCAGTATAGTTGATAATAAACAGATTTATTTTCTTTAAGGTAAATTCAGATTGCTTTCCCTACCAAGGCACAGCAGTAACAATAATGTTCATTTATATAGACTGCTCAACTGTCTCACTCATGTGGAGCCCCATTCTGAGTAATCATAGAATTACAGAATGTAGTAATTTAAGTTTGAAGGGACCTCAGGAGGTAATCTGGTCCAACTCCCCACTCAAAGCGGGGCTAATATTGATGCTAGATCAGGTTGCTCATCCAAACATAAAGTTTTTATCTTAAAAACTTCTGTAGAGTTTCAATAAATCTTCCTCTGAGGAAAAAATATAATCCTTGTATTTTTGTTGATGTGATCCCACATGGCTTAACTGAAGCCACAGGAATACAGGAGACAAAAATTCTTGGTTACCAAGTCCTTGTGGAGTTCTTCCATATCTATAGCAGCCTTGAGAATAACAACATTATTCATACATTTCGGTTTGCAGTTGGAGAAGAACTCAACACTGTGTATTTGGAGCATCTCAAGTGTGAGGCTTCTCTTAATCAGATCCAGAGTAAAAGAGCCACATGTATTCCTCAGAAAAACAGGGGGTGAAGAAGGCTGTTGACTTTGTTACGGTATATTTACTCTAGTGATATTTTAGATTAACATGTCAGTAAGAATTTTTCCTGAACAGGTATGCTTCTCTAATTAAAGGCCAGCAAAAGGGAGGAAAGGAGGAGAGTCTTGTTAGATATAGAGAAAGGGAGTAAAAAGAGTTAAACTGATTGTACTGTCATCCAACATGGAGATCCTGTCCTAATCATTGATTTCACCACATTTAAAGTCATAAACTTCTGGTTTTTTCTAGATACATAATTTAATTTCTCCCTGCATTTCACATGAAGAAATTGCTGAATCCTTACTTTATTTTCTGTAAGTAGGATTCTACATTCACCGCGTGTAACTGCGGGCAGAATGTAACCATCTGCATTTTAGCATTTAGAAAATGTTAAGATTACTGAAGTGTATGTTTATTCTTTGGAAAGCAGATACAGCAAAGATATCTGCACTGAATTTTTAAAATGACCTTAATTTAATACCATTTGCTTTTCTGTGATACAAATCCTTCATCTTTCTAAGAAATACCAGATTGTGTGGTTTTCTAACTGAAAGTATGATCTTTTGTTAAGGGTATTAAGCCTTATTTTAGTGGCCTTCAGGCATTAGTTAAATGATTAATGAAATGATTGTGATCAACAGAACACAAATATGTGGCTTGGAAAACTTATTCTAAATGTATTTCCTGAGTAAGAGAAAAGTAGTAATGCTTTTTTTTTCTTTGCTGCCTGTTTTAGCCAATTAAAAATCAGTCAGGGCAGTGCCTATTTCATTAAAATTTCTAATCTTTTCCAGATTCACTGACTGCTCATAAGAGTTACTTCTTTCTGAAGCCGCAGTACATTTTTTTAGAATGAAGAGCACGGGACGATTGTATTCTGTGGTGTTTCCAGAGGTAAGTGATACGGTATTTTTGAAGACAGTTTAGTCTTTATGCATTTTAGCACCAGCCTGATTCCTGTTCTGTGCTGGCTCAGTCGACCAGGCTGTGGGTAGGTAGAAACGTGTGGGTTACCAGCTGCACAATGGAGGAGGCAACAGCTTCTCTCTTTGTGGCACTGACTGGTGCAGTGCAGGCTCCAAATTGCATGATGGCAAAGAGGCTGTATTGGCTCCATCAGCACTGTGCCTGTAGCCCTGAAACAAGTCCCTTATTCTAAGTCAATCAACCTACTCAGGCACTGAAGTGAAACTTGAGCTTAAATATCTCCCTGAAGCTTAGCAATAGTGATCAATATCAGGAAGATCAAGCACTGCAACTGCTTGCATCCAAAAAATATCCTCAAGATAGTTTTTGATGTTACCACTTCCTTGCATGAAATAGTATTACTAACCAAACACAACACTGTCAGACAATATATGCATGAATGAGCGTGCTGAAAAAAAATGATGAAAGTTCTTGATGCAGGGAATTCTTGCATCTTTTCAAATTAGGTCTTTTACAGGTAACCTGTCAATATGAATTTCATGATATAAATGTCACCACTTCTAAATTTTGTGTTTCATTTTAAATGTACACAGATTTCTTTTTTTTTACTCTGCTGGAGCTCCTTGAGATGAAAATGTGGGTTCTGCTTTCCTCAGAGATGACTGTTACACATGATTAGCTGGAGGAGCTCAGGCATGCAGAACATTTAGGCACACCACCACTCACATTGGAAGGGAAATGCCTTCCCCTGCTTCTGAGCATGGATGTTGAATAAGTATCATTCACTTAATATAGTCAGCTTGGGAATTCGATGTTTACCATTAAAATAAGCAGAAGTAAACCACTATGTTTAAAAGCATGAAAAGACTTTATTGTGAATTAGACTGCTTAGTACACACTGTGCAAAGATTAGTACGGAGGCAGAGCACAGATGCTTTCAGCCCTAAATTTTTTTGTTAAAAGTCATCTTGTAGTCCATCTAGAGTAGATGGACCCTAGTAGCACATGTAAAATGCAGGGAAGTTGGGACTAGTTTCTCTATTAGCTATGCAGTGCAAATGCGCTTTTTTAATCTTATTCCACAACCTAAGTTCTTTGCTTTTTTTGTAGCTTGTTATAAAGTTGTTTGTATGTATGTAAACACATATACATGTAAAGATATATGTCTTAGAAAAGTGAACCTAGACATTAAGAAAGACCCACATCCAAAGCAAATAGAAAAACCTATAAAACCTATGGAGATTCTCTTTGTCGTGTCTGTCCTCTATGTGCTGTGTGGATTCTTACAAGTTCTTTCTCTTTTTCATCTTAGACTTACAAATTTCTGTAACGTTTCAACTTTTAAATGAAATATTAGGCAAACTGTTTCTGTCCTAGTGCAATGCAACTGCTGTTACTCACCTTCTGTTGGGAATTGAAGCGTGGAACTCTGTTCCTGCTTGGTTTCTGCTCACTTTTCAGATATATTTGTGTTTTAATGGCAGTTGCAGATCATGTTTACCACGCAGCTACATTCTCAATGAAAATATTCCCTTCCCCCTCATATTGATATCAATTATGTCTAAGCAATCTGGTAAGGAAATGCCCAGCTTTCCATGATCACAGCGTAGCCCAGTTGAACTGAGAAGGTGTTCTGATCCTCTTTAAAACAGCGGAGGAAGCGTATACAAGGAGGCTGTTCTGCTTCATCCAAACACCACACTCTGTGGGACCGAAGAGGGGCCAGGTAAACAGCGTAAGTTTTGTCCCCTTCCTGCACTGAACACACCGGGGGGCTGAATTTGTAACACTTGACCAAGTGCTGGAGGTGTGCAGAGCAGCACGCAGGTGCTGCAGCCAGCCCCACCGAGGCACTCGCAGCTGTGTGGGGCGGCATGGCCCTTCTGGGGCGCGCAGCCAGCACCTGGCCCGGAGCAGGCTCTGCTCTGCGAGGTAGCAGTGAGGCCGCTCGCGGCTCGTCTCCGGGTGCTTTTGGGAGCCAGTCTTTGGCTGTGAGAATAAGCGGTCAGTTCTGAAGAAAGGTGTTCTGTACAGACTCCTCCTCGCTTTTTCTTGATAGCTGCACTTCTGTTTGACTAGAGTTTAACCAGGAAACCGTAGCGTGGAGTGAGGAGAGGAGAAAGGTGCCCGCTGGGCGTGCTTCCAGGGCGGCTCGGAAGCGCTGTCGGTGCCCGAGGAGGGGGCTGACGGCGCCGGTGCGGCGCGGTTACGTGTAGCGGTGTGTTTGTGCGGCGGTCCGGGAGCGGTGTTCGGGGACCGGCTGAGGTCGGAACCGAGGCCTGCAGCGTGAGGAGGGAGGGAGGCTGCGGGCAGGGCCGCGCCGGGTTACCGGGTTGGGTTACCGGGTTACCGGCCCGTCCCCTCACGGGGCTCGGTCCCCGGAGCGGCACTGGCCGCGTGTCCCGTGCAGCCGCCGCTTTCTCCGCTCTCCTCCGAGCGGCGGGCAGCGGGCAGCTGCGCGCGGGCCGAGGGGCGCCGCAGCCCGGCAGCGGAGCAGCCCGGCAGGCGCTGAGGCGGGGGCCCGAGGGGCGCGGGCGGCGCCGGGATTCCCTCCGGGAATGACGAGCGGGCGGCGCGCGGCGATTGGCTGCGCCGCGGAGACTTCGCCATTTATGGACACAGCGCCCGCGCGGCCGGCGTGGGGCAGCCGTTGCTACGCGCTGCCGCCGCCGCGCGCCCGCACCCTGCCCCCGCCGGCGCGAGCCCCAGCGCTCGCGGGGCCGCCCCGCCCCGCCGCGCCCCAGCAGCGAGCTGCGCGCGCGGGAGGGGAGGGGAGGGGAGGGGAGGGCGGGCTCGCTGCTGCCTGCCGCCCGCCCCCTGCCTCCTGCGGCCGGGCCGGCGCTCAGCGGAGCCTCAGCGGAGCCGCGGGCAGCGCAGCAGCGCGGAGCAGCCGCGATGGTAGGCGCGGGGACGGAGGGGAGCTGGCCCGGCGGCTGCAGCCCGGGCGGCGGGGAGCGGGGGGGCGAGGGTCCGGGCGACGGAGCGCGGAGCGAGCGGAGGGGTCGGGGCCGGGGCCGCGGCCGCCCCCGCTCGGTGCCGGGGGGAGCGCGGCGGCCGCACCTGAGGCGAGGCCGGCGGCGGCTTCGTTCCGCGGCGCCGGGAGCCGCGGCCGGCGGCGTGCCGAGGGGTGACGCGGCCGGCGGGACGCGGGCAGGGCGGGAGGGGCTTGGCCCCGGCCCGGCCGAGCCGCGCTGGGACTCGCCGTGAGCTCCCACCCGGCACGGCCCCGCGGCTGGCTCCGGGCGCTGGCGGTGCTGGGCTCTGCCGGCCCGGCCGCGGCTCCCGCCGAGCCCCTCGCGCAGCCCCTGGCGCCCGGAGACACCTGCGCCTGCCCCGAGCCCCGCGCGATCGGGAGCTGGCGGTGGGGTGGCCGCTGGGTTGGCTTTCGTTGTAAAGTAAAGCGCTGCAGGGGGTATGGAGCCGAGGTTTTCGCCACACCGCAGGGTAACGATGCCCCCACCCCTCGCGGCGCTCGTTTGGGAGCGAGTAATGCTGGGTGGGATTAGCCCATGTGCTCCCAGTGAGCTGGGTGTTTAACCAGATGATTCAAACCAGTCTTTAGTAAGTAACCTTTGCTCCTCAGCGTGTGTTACCTCATGGATACCTGTGGCACTTGTGGACTTCCTGGTAGGAACTGAGTATCATTCCCTGGGCTGCTGATAATCTGTCCAGGCAGGTAGGAGCCGCAGCGCAGGTCACGCAGAGATGTCTGCCTGTGATCAGCATGTCTGCAGCCAAACTGCAGCGGGTGCCATTAATTCCTTTCTAATGAAGGGCTTTAATCAAAGTATAGCTCTCGTAAATGCATGCAAATAAGTGGTAACACACTCGACAAATGTTACTTTATCAAACTAAGAGAATTAGTTTAGATATCTTCTAATTAGAAGATATTCTCGTCTAGGAACTACGCAGGCAGTTTTTGCCTGGCTCATGAACAGTACTTTTATGGTTCTCCCTAAGCAATCATTACAATCAAGCCGGAAAAGATTGATGTTTTTAAAAGCACTGCTTTTTCTAAGACCTATACCCAAACAATTGTTTGATAATCCATTAGCAGGTGGTGTTTTATGACGTAGCTGGCAGAAGGACTGTCTGACAGGATTCCTAATGGCTGCTTACGAGCATGAATCACACTGCTGTCCTGTAACTTGGCACTCTTTTCTGTGCTGTATAAAATAATAATAATAATAATAATGTTGTTTCCCTTATTTTTGCCTTGACAATTTTGATTTGTGTGGAGGGGAAGAAGTTACCACTGACATCAGTGGCAGTTGTTTCACATGCTGATTTTCAGGCAGTTTGATAGAGCAGAGTACGCAAAGGTGGTGACCCCAGCGCAAACGTTCCTTCTCTTTCAGCCTCTGCCATTGCGCATTGCCCTCCTTGGGTCTGCTGGCAAGACTGCAGCTGTATGCAACTTAGCTATGTGCATGCACTTTTTTGCTGGTTTATTTTTAAGCCAGGTCAATATCTATATCCGGTTAACAGTGTGGTTTCAGGAGGAGTTCTGCAGTCATGGAATGGGTGAGCTGTTTTGTGGCCGTACACTGCAATATGACGTGGGAATGAGAAAGAATGGGGCAAAACTGTTAAAGCTGACAGCATTAAGGAACATTGATAATGGTTGGGATTTTTATCTTGAAATGCATTCCTTTTGTTTATTTTTTTACTTTTTTTATAATATATTTTTTTTTTAATTCAGAATCATAGAATGCTTTGGGTTGGAGGGGACCTTAAAGATCATCCGGTTGCACCCCCCTGCCATGGGCAGGGACACCTCCCACCAGCCCAGGCTGCCCAAAGCCCCATCCAGCCTTGCCCTGAGCACTGCCAGGGATGGGGCAGCCACAGCTTCCCTGGGCAGCCTGGGCTAGGGCTTCACCACCCTCTGAGTGAAGAAACTAGAGCCTCTAATGGTTTAGCTGCAACTTCAAAAATCTGTATTGTGCTAAGCATAAAGTTGTCCTGGTTCAGTCATGGACTAGATCCTTAATATTTGGGAAACCTCTCAACAAAACTCAGCTGAAACTTTCTTGAAATGGCACATAAGATCAGGTGAACTTTCTGCAGCTTTTGCTTTTATGCTGTGAATTTGGAATTACTTTCACTTGACCGTCACAGTGCAATTAGATGGTCCATGCTGTTGCATTGGAGAGCCTACCAGAGGATCTTATCTCGAGTTGCACAGAGAATCTGAATTGTGCTACAAAAATATTTTTTTAAAAGTCCTGTCATAATGTGTTTTAAGGTCTGATCTTAAACGTTGCACTTAAAGTAGTTCCGTAGCTTTCAGTGAGGGACTATTCCCACGAGTACTGCCATCTGGCTCTGGCTTTCTCAAGGGTAAGATGTTGGACACTAATGAGATAACATAATACTGTTGGTAAGGCATAAACTGCTACCATATTTATGTGAAAGACAAACGTCCCAACAGCAACTGATCAGTGATCAACTTTGCTTGTTTTGGGTGATCTGTTATTCATTACTTTTACTGAAGTTTAGTACCAATTTGTTACCTGTTACCACTTTGTCACTGAGGAGAATGAAAAGGGAGGGCTCCAACAGAAAGCAGGTTCGACAGCATCTGGAGTATCTTTGAGCAGAAGATATCAAAATCAAGCCAGGGTTTTCAATTTCAATAATGTCAAGCAAAAAACGTGTTCACATGTTGCCTTTAATCAACTTTTCAATACAAGCATTTTGCTGTTGTGCTGCAGTCAGAATGTGTGTTCTCTGGGCATGTTCGGTGGCTTCCTGTTTCCACCTCTTCAACAAAGGTGGAAGGAGAAATGGTTGATTTAAAAAAAAAAAAAAAAGTTTCTCTGTACAGAAGTTCAACATAGCTTGATGTGAGTAGAGGTTGGATGTTTATAGTTCAATCCAGCAATATGTTGGGGATGTCTTGGTTACGTGTAGTGCTCATGAAAGTCTGCAGAAATGAAAATGACTCAATTACATTGTGTGGACTTGCTAGGCTCTAGGATTTGGTCCTAAAGAGCTTGTGTGATGTTAACTGGGACCTTATACTGTCTTAAGCCACCTTCCTGTAAGAAATTTACAGGCAAGACACCGATGCTTCTATGTTAGAAGGGTGCTTTTCTGTCTGGTGCTGCAGACAGTAGCATAAGCTCAAACCTTGCTCCCTGCCAAAAGTGGAATAGTAGAGACAGTAACAGCATGTGCTTTGCATTATGACTAGAGGTGCATTCGTGGAAAAATCTTCCAGCTATATGGTGTTCCTGTCTGGGAGATACGTAAAATATAGTAACACAGCAGCATGTTCAATAGCAAAACTGGTGATTCATACGTGATGTGTTTTGTTTGGGTTTACATCGAGTGCATGCTTTTCTCTGCCTCTTTCTAGTCTAGACCTTTGGAACGGTTTATGGATATATTGTGGATGTTAGAGCACTTTTCAGACAACATTAATGTAGGTGGAACATTGCCCAAATGCAGCTTTTGCAGCTGATTAAAAACTGAACATGTAACTGTATATGTACGTACATCCTAAACATTTTCCTCATAAGTCTCTTACTTTCCAGAATTACTTTTTTTTTCCCTGTCCATGCATAACTACCTTATAGTTAAGGAAATGGGTTGAGAATGCCGTTAGTACTTTGTAACTAAGCTCCTTAGAGCCACTTCTTTTAACTTGAAGTACGAGGTAACTTGCCCTTGTCTTACTGCCTAGTCTTTAAACATTGCTGCATATGAGTGAGGGGAAAGTTGAAACAATCTTTTCAGAGCTGTTGTGACAGTTGGCCAGTGAAAGGTTGTCAAGCTGAATTCATCAGCTCCCAAAAAGTTCTCAGTAAAATCTTAGCAATAACCTCATCTTGAAGTATGTTGTCTTACTTGAAACATTAAGTAGTTGCATATCTCTTCAGAGAATTTTCTCAGCTACTCTTGTAATGACTTTAAATATTTATTTTCTTTCAGCAATACCAATTTGATTTCTTCCCAGCTTCTAGGAGTTAAAAGATGGTGTAAAAATGACATTGATCTAAAAGATCATGCACCGCCTTATCCGAGTTACAGCTCAGAATGAAGTTTTTTGTATTTTTCTACTCACAATGTCGGTATAAGGAATCAGAAATGCCTGCATGTTTAGGTTTGGCATTTAATACAGTATGCATGTATTACTAGTGTATATATAATGAACATGTAAATAAACATCTTTGGAGCTACAAAAGAATCCTTTATAGCAGTAAAACCTAATTAGTTTCAGTTGTTGCTTCTGATGAGGAAGGGAAGAGAAAGGTAAAAGGTAATCTTGCTTGCAAAGTTGCTGGTTCTTGTAGTTGCTTTGCCAAGGACCTTGGGTAACCCTAGGCATGATGTTACTGGGGTTAATTTCAAGGGTTCTGACATAAATTGCTATAGTTCTGCTGGTGAGACGAGCCTGTGACCTGGCTTACTGTGTCAGCTTATTAGTTGTCAGATTTTTTGCTTACCCCTTGGTTCTGGTTGCTGCTGCAACACATGGCTTATAAATGACAAATCAGTCTGCTTTTTTTTTTTTTGAACCCGGACTGTAGATCTAGATGGTGTGCTGCTACTGGGAAGTATTAAGAGCTCTGCTAAAGGGGATTTTGTACCTAATTAAAACGGTTGTTCTGGGAGTTAACAGCTCAGAACTAGAGGGAGAAAATCAAAGCAGCAGTTCTCAGAACTGTGAAGAGTGAGTATGTTTGTTTTACAAAACTGTTTGAAAAATAGGCCAGTCCCTCTGCAAACAGAAATCATCCACAGGCTTTGGCAAGAAAGCGTTGGCTTGTGCTATTGTTAGCTTTCTGAATGAAGCTGCTTTGTACTATCTAATCAAAGTCTTATCTTGAATATATGCAACAGGGGTTTACATCAGCATGGAAGGCTAAAAGCCCTGTGGGGAAAATCATGTAAAGTTTCTCTTAGACTTTTTTTTAATCTGTTGGACGTCAGTCACTTCCCCACTATCCTGTTGTCAGAACAGTTCCGTGGCAGACTGATGCTAGTCACAAGCAAATAACCAGCATTGTTATTACCCCTGTGGAAGTGTCTTTTACTGCTTGGGAATGGAGAAGTATTATAGATATGTGGGCTGCTCAGTCATTTCTGCAACCAAAAGGCTCTGTTAGCTGTTGTAGGTTGTTTGGCTTCAATTGTTTTTACTATATGGGCATAAAGGTATTCGTAAATATCTGAGAAACACGGGAGTAAACAAGAATTTTCTCCTTATCTTAAGATCTGAACCAAGTCTCTTACACAGATGAGTTGTTTAGGCCTTGACCTCACCTAATCGTTGGGACCCTTGTGCAAGCTCCCCAGCCTCCTGTGCTCCAGGGGGCTGGGCCGCGAGGAGCTGCGTGCCTTCAGTCATGCCTCCCTGGGCTCCTCTCAGTCCGTCCTGCTCCTGCTCCCTTCTGTTGTCTTCTGGGCTCCCGATGGCTGACCTGCCCAGGAAGTGCAGCTGTTGCTCACCTCCTGACTCACCCTCATCTTCCAGCTCTCCTGTCCTGCACCTACTGACTTCCTCCTCTTCTCCTACCCCCGACCTCTTTGAAAATGCAAATACCCTTGGGGAGACCAGGTGTGCAGTCATGTCCTGGCAGGGCGGGGAATCCCTCCGCTCTGCTTCTCTAAGCTATTGCTACAGGTGGAAAGAGGTTTCTTACCTGCGGTAACGCATTTCTACATGCTGAACCTCACCGGTGTTATTAGCCTGTGTAACAAAATACACCTCATCCAGATGTGCGCGTAGCCAGGGAGTTACTGCTCCATGTACAACAGCAGCTACATCTAAGCTCAGGATTAATGTAAATAGCCTAGCAAGGGGTGTGGTCAAGTATCCATTTACAAAGACAGAGGCATTTAATTGCCATTAAAACCATCGGTGGGTTGAGTTCATAAACTGTCCACTTGTTTAAAAGCTTTTACTTGAAACTACGAATGTTCTTTTGAACAAAGCCAGGGGAGAGCTGACAAGGTTGGTGCTGACAGTGTGTGTTGGTGGTTGGAGCAAGAGTCAGGGGTTCCCAGCCTCAGTAGCAGTGATGCTTACTGGAAGGCGTACTTAAGAGGAACTATGCTAGTCTGAGGAATTGCCTGCTAACATAATTAAACAAATTTCAACAACTAAATGAACGTTAAAGCTAAGTACAGCAGTTAGCAGATCTTCAGCGTGCTCCATGCTTCTGGAAGTGTAGAAAGGACTGTAAAAGGGTCGGTACTCTGCTTTCTTGTCAGCTGGGTGATTCTTCAGCTGCCAGAAATGGTGAAAGCTGCTTCTGTCTGTCAGGGGAGCAATGCAAAAGGTGACAGCACACCCCCCGGGGTGGGAGATAGCTATATATTTATTTAGCTGACTTCAGCAAAGAAAATGAACATAAGTACTTCAAACAAAAACATGTGATTCTGAAAGCTATTTTGATGCTTTGTTCAGCAGTCTGAAGTCTAAATAAAGTTTTTTGGCACTCTTCAGACAGGGCTAGCAGTTTTGTAGTGACTGGCTGCACTTGTTCCTGAGCAGGAAGTGTGAGGATTTTTTTCTTTGCCAGCTCAGAACCACTCACTGAATCACCTTTGTCAGCTGAGTGTGAGTCTGCAACCAGTTCTCTGTTAGCCTTGTCTAATTTAAGTGTTGAAGAAATGTTCAAGTCTGAACAGTGCAGCCTGATATCACTTATAAACTATGGCATCTACGCTCTGGCAAATGTTCTTAACGCTCAGGATTTTAAATCTTTCATGCTCATGTCTTATGAAATAACATGCTGCCAGATGTTTGATCCAGCACCTAGGACGGTTTTCTGTTTTCAATCTGACATTCCACAGCATTTGTGAGGCTTTACATTCTAGGCAGTTTACCATTTCTTGCTGTTATTTTTGTACTGATTTATATCTTCTCCTGTGCTTTGAGTTGTATATTGCTAATAACATAAATACGGAAGATGGAAATTGGGGCTCTTTGTCAGTAATACATTTGCATTGCCAAGTGGTAGTCAAGAATTTCTCATCTTTTTTTTTTTCCTGTCTTGAAGGATACAAGTCTGTACAATGCTGAAGTGCTTCCAAATTTGCTTTTGCAGTTAACCCTTAACCCTTTGTTACTCCTAATTCTAGAGAAATACGCTAATACAAAGTTCATTTTTATTTTTTATAACAAGTAATGCTACCAAGTCCATCAGGTTGCAATCCCTCTGCACTGATAGCTCTTTTGGTATGAAAGTACTCTGTGTGAGGTGGGTTGGTAGGAAGAGTCCAAGGATAAAAGGTTGTCCTATATATTGTGAATATTTGTGTATTTACATAATTTTGTTAATTAGTTTTTGAGCTGTTGTAGTTCTCCAACGTGCACTGAATGCCTTTTGATTGCTCAGTTTTTGGAATAGTGATTGCAGATGTTTTGGTGATATACTGATATACTTCATTTGCTAAGAGAAAGCAGTGTTCTTAAGCTGCATTGAAGGAGTACTCTTTTATTAAACCTAATCTTGATGGACATTTCATGGTACTCAAAGACGAGTGCATGGTCGGAGTACTTGTGTTTTCTTTAAGTATGAGAAGAATTTTATTTGTCTGTTTGCACGTTGTGAAAGAATCTGTTTTCCTATACTGCACCCTGGTTGTATTCCATATATATCTAAAGAAAGGGCAAATATGCAAATAAGTGTTTGAGGAGTCACCTTTCCAGTATAGGTATACTTAAGTGGGCGGTTTCAAATTGGATGAGATTCGTTCCAGAAAGGATATAAAGCTACAAAGCAATGCATTCTCGCTTTTTGAGCAGAGGTACTAGCAGTCTACACAGTCTGAATTATGAAATAGTTCTACACTATCTAATAATTGCAAAAATTCATGTTTAATTGGCTCTCTTTCTATCTTGTTTTTGGCACTTGTAAATTGCCTCCTAAATATGGATCAGGAAATCTGATGTTTTTGCAGGAGCTAGTGATAGAACTAGATTGTCTAGGGAACAAACTAATTAATCACAGGACTCTATCATTGTATTAGATTATTGTATCATTTTTTGTTCTGTAATCTTTGATTTTTGATACTACAGTTTTTATGGAAGTAAGTTATAGACTAGATACAGTATTCTTGTCAAGAAACTTCTGATATTTTCTGCCATAATTTGAATTAAAATTTTGGATAGTGTGGAAACTGATGTATATGATTTCGTTACATATAGCTTCTATGCTACAGACCATATAATATCCTGCTGCAACTGTTGTGTAAATTTTTGTTCCTGAATTGTTTTAATTCATGAGAACAGATATTTGACTTTACCAATTAGAAAGCAAACGTAGTTCCACTAAGTACAGAACTACTTCAGCTAGATTTCCAGCCCCGCACTCTCTCCTTAAAAACTAGACCTTATGCACAGTTGTGTTTCTAGGACCTGATACTGTTTTGTTGGTAGTTCCCAAAGCCTTTTTCAGTGTTTCCCCTCAACTTTAAATATGCACTGGAAACTGCTATATTGGTCAATAATTACTAGATTCAGCAAACCAAAGATTCCTACAAAACCATTCTGGTCTTTGCAGTGGAAAAGTCAAAATAACTTGTTAGGGTAGGGCAGTTTGGCTCCTTGCTGTTCTATGTGCTACCTGCACAACTTGAACAGGCTGCAGTAAGGTGACTTCTTGTAGCTGACTGGCCTGGGTGGGGAGGGGGTAGCACAGGCCCGCTGCGATGTAGTAGTTCCTTAAACCTGCTGAGATGCTTGTGGCAAAAGTGCTAGAAGTACATAAATTGGGTCAAAGTCTATCCTGAATGGCCTCCATGTTGTTAGCCCTTCACTCGCTCTGCAATGGCCGTTGGCTCTGCGAGGCATCTCTTCCCCCTTCCTGAGGTGCCCGAGAGCTCCTAATTACAGATGCTTAGAGCCTGCCTATGCTAGTTGCAGCGGTTGGGGGTGGCATTAGTGCACAGTGTTTGTGTGAGGAGAAACCAATGTTTTTTTTTCCAGCTAAGCAGCAGAACACCTCAGGGTTCATATTTGATGGTCGGTGTTAAGTTCTGCTTGCAGTGGTTGAAGGCAAAGTCCCTGCAGAAACGGCCTCAGGACACCATAAGGATCCATGTCCTGTTCTGTTGGTGATCCTATTCATGTGAATGGAGTATCAGCAAATAGTCTTGACTCTCCAAGTTGTATTTGCAATAACTTCCATAGACTGTGCTATTTGTTGTGGGTTGTGTGGCTGTATTGTTTTTTAAGCCTGAATTAGGCTTGACATGGCTGTGAAGAAGAGAAATGAACTCAAGTGTTACTTGTGTCAAATGGAGGTTCTGGTGTGACATTGCATATTTCTATGGAGGTCTCATTCAGGATTTAGCCTTTAACAATCGAAAACTTGACTTCCATTTAAAGCAGGGTTGTATGGGGAGGGGGAAGAGGGGGGAGGCAAGGTGACTTCGTTGTAACAGAGGCCACTGCTTTTGCTTTTGGGCCATGTTGCACTTGTCTTCATCTGGGCATTGGGTTGCAACCACAGAGGTCAAGATGTGATTGCTTTCAGATGAGAGGATAGGGATGGGTCTTCAGCAGAGCAAATCAAATGAGGAGCATACCTACCTACCCAAGCGAAAAAAGACCTGACAGTGCTTGAGTATCCAATATGTGAAACTCAGGGTGTATGTTGGGTCTCTTGAAGTCAGATGACTGCTTCTAGGAACTAAAATGTTAGTCTGGTGTCTTAAACTGCTTGTAGATATTTGTCTGTAACTGTCACTCTTGTCTTACAGCACTGTGTAAGCATTTACATCTGTATGACAAAGAACTAGATCCAACGTACTGGAGAAAATTTGCCCAGTTTGGTCTTTGCTTTAAATAGCAATTAAATCAGCATATATGATGCTTGCCAGATAATGAAATTAAAATGTGATACAATTGCAATAGTTATGGCTTAAAAAAAATGTACATACAATAACAAAGGTTCGTTGGCTCTAGCTCGAGGCTGCTGTCAAACACACAGGAATGTGCACTCTGACAGAGCTCAGCACAGTCCTCGCTGGCCTTGGCATCAGTCTCAGGAAGACGTTAGTTGAACAAAGTACTTGAACCTATTGCAA
Organism: Cygnus atratus; assembly: GCF_013377495.2. NCBI lineage: Eukaryota > Metazoa > Chordata > Aves > Anseriformes > Anatidae > Cygnus > Cygnus atratus. Next base: position 4,512,904 of record NC_066372.1, on the reverse strand, counting down.
GTGGTTAAACTTAAGCGGCGCACAACAGTACAGAATGGATTGATTATTTCATGTAGATAGTACTACTGTTAACTGACAGTTTTGATACTGAAAGGAGTATTTACTTTACCAATTTGTAGCATCAGTTACCCAGCTGACTTTTCCAGAAGTCTTAGAGCTATTCCCATGAGTACTACTCTTTAAAGCTTTTATAGTGGTAAATATGATTTCTGATTCCAGGGCTTTTAATGCCTGAAATACCAGCACGCCCAGCCCACAGAGACCCGATCTCAATTTGCAGAAAAAGTTGATGACCAGCAGTGGTTTCTTCCTGTAGCTTACTTTGTGTTTTTATTCTTGGTTCATTCTAGGAACGCTTGAGAGGAAATGAGCAGTGAGTGCTTATTCCCATATTTGGTATCACCCTAGACAAAATGAATATCCTTCTTCCATTGAGAAATGGATGATACAGTGTTTCTGAAAAATCCAGCCCTTCAGTGACAACCATGGGTTGATCTTGACAAGGTCGTATCAGGCTTATTTTCCTTGTAGTTGCATACAGGGCAGTTCTCTACAGGGAGTTACGCTGATGCTAAGCAGTCAGGTATCACTAGTAGAGTGAAGTGGATTAAGATAAATGTTTGCATCTTTTGCAACAATAAAAGCTTGTGTTTACATAGTTACAAGCCCTTGTTCTACCAGGGAGTTTGTCTTAGTATTAGGCATTAATAGGGATATATTTAAGATTATATTAAATAGCATTGGAATTAGTGGATGTTATAAAATACAGTGAAATAAATGTTCAGCTTTTAACTACTGATGGTGGAAGAGGAAAGAATAAATAGAAGATAAATGTCAGCTACATCTCCTAACTTACTCCTTTTTTTTTTTTTTCTTGATGTGTACTTGGATGGGTTCATGTTATCTGCTGTATTCCAAGTACAGATCTGGGGCTGGGGGGAACTCAAGTCCTAAACCTGGTTTCTTAATCAGGCACTAATTAAAAATAAAATAGAACAAAGCAAATACATTGTATTTCAGAAGAACATTTTAATCACTAGACACATACTCCCTGCTTCCTGCTGCCATCACGGGCTGCTTTACCTGCTCCCATGTAACTCATTTGTAAAAATACCAATTAATTCTGTGACAGCATACTTTGATTTTTAGTTTAGGAGTCCTGAGCTTGACCTGCTCTTGTTAAGTGTTACAATCGGTACTTAAACTCAGACTGACTAAAATTCAGCTGCATGCGTCAGACTAACCAAAATTAAACTGTTATGGATACATTCTTGAGAGAACTAAAAATGACCAGTTCTGGATAAGGAAGGAATGTCTGAAACCCACCCAGAAAAGCAGTACACAATACAAAGCTCTCAAAATGAGCCCTGTCTCAGTGACATAGGATAAGTCTATAAACTTATCCTAACTCTTTGTCAGTCCTCAAAATTTCTTTTGTGGAAAGGAATTTTAGCGCTGTTTATTCTGAAAACAATCTTAACTATGTGAAAGAAAGCAAATGCTGAAGCAAGTATATGTGGGCAGTGCTGACAGTACAGCTTGTACCTTTGGGTGTATAGGCAGATACCTCATAAACCTTCTTCAGTCACTAAGGGTGATCTGATGAATCTGGAGGTGGTAGCCTGTATGTGATAGAGAAGCATGTTACCACAATTAATGAATTAATCATAGATAGCTATTTAGTCTGACACACCTCGAGAGTGTTCACCTACTGAAACCTGGTTTTCTTTTGTTCAGATAATTTAATGATACAGGCGGAGGCATTTTTGTACATCAGGTCATTAGGTAGCTTGACTCTTTCAGTCTTTTCTGTCCTTAGACCAGAATATATTTAAAATTGAACAAGGAGTTAGCAGGCATACCCTGCTACTGTACGGGATGATTTCTGTGTGCTGAGTCTGTGTAGCTTGAACACTGAAGTAGTGTGTAGTCTTTACTCACTGCTCTGGTTGAGTAACCCTTCTGCCTGGAGGTTAAATAACAGCAACAACTGCAGGCTGATACTACTGTTTTTTCCAGTTAGATCACACAAATTGTTATTGAAGAAAGAAACTTATGATATTTTTCTGCATGGATTTAATTACCACTAGTCCTGTTCATCAAAACATGTGTGAATGCTTTACTGCTTAGGTAGCTAATAGGCACTTAGTAAGCAACTGAAGCTGTTGGCAGCTCTGATGCAGGATTCTTGCCTCTTTTGTTTTGAGGGTTTGAGAGCTTTCAGTAGCTGGAGTTCTCTGCCCACTAACTTCTCAGTTCTGTTATCCTCTTCATAGCCTCCTCCTTGACAGTATCTTGGCAGGCTTTTTCTTCTCCTAGGATGTTTTTTTTTTTTTTTTTTTTTTTACAAGCAAATACAGGGGTTGCCAGTCTCTGCCCGTATAGGGAAACAGGCAAAAACTGCATGGCTCCCCAAAGAAACATGAGGTTCCTTAAGCCCTGCAGAACACCTATCAATAGCTGCTCTTCCTGGTGTCTATAAATCGATTTTTTAATCTGGCTAGAGTCCAACCTGGGACTGTAAGGGACAAATCAAGTTGAACTGCTTATATCAGCTTGATTGCACCCTGCCTGTTACGGTTTGTACTGGATCCCTGATACTCAGGAGCAGTTAAATAGCTGGTAATTTAGTGTGGTGGAAAAGACTTCAATTAAAAATACTAATGGTAACTTTCTACTCTTCTAGAATCTGCTTACGAATTTGGAGAGCTCATCTTCCTCACCTACTCTTCAAAATGTAGCCACAGAGTCAGGAACTGGGGTGTTAACTCCCTCTTGTCAGGTAGCCAAGGTCATGAGTTTTGCATTTGAAGTGGTCAGTCTTTTGGGAGGGAGGATATCCAGTTTGATTTCATAATAATTTTACATGAGGACCACAGTTAGATCTTAAAGTTAGAACAACTTATTTCTCCCACACACACCCCTCTCCAGGTCTTTGAAAATGTTTTGTCATTGTGCTCTATACAGATGCAGAGTAGCATGCTAACTATAAACCACTAATCCTGTTGCTGTGCTCTCAAAGTGCAGGTGTACACACAGGAAAAGAAAAAACAAAGGGGAAGCTAATATCATCTGATTACCAAAACAAAAAAGCATCAATTCAGTAGCTAAAATTATGTTCAAGCTGGTAACAGGATATGGCGAACAATGAAGAATGTGTTTTTTTTAAAGTTCTGTCGCTAAATGTGTCCTTTTAGGGCTTGTTTTGCATTTAGTTTAGGCCAATAGAAATTTGTTGGGGGTGCAGGGCTGGAAATCTAGCTCACTTAAATGAACCCATTTACTTTCTTGGCATGATATCTTGATTAGAAGCTTAGTCATTAATTTTTAATTGGTATTTTTGACAATTTGGGATTATACTCAAGACCTAAAGCTGAGTAAAAGGCTTCTTTAGGTCAGTTAAGACAAGTCTTAACAGAATATCAGAACTGGTAGGTGGGGGAGAGTACTTTCTGTTTTCTATTGCAGCTGTAATGAAATATACCATTTTTCTTAATTCCTGTTCCTGTCTTCCAGTCTAGTGTGATGATGTGCAAGAACCTTACTGTGAAGTACCAGAGCTGTGATCACTGCTTCTCTGGATGTTGTTTTGTTCTGGTGCTGTTCTAATAATTCCTAGGGAATATAGCTAGGGGGCATATTCCTAATGGCTGCCACAGCCTCTGTGCTGTGGAGCTTTTAGGACCTTAAATAATCTGCAGCGCGTGAGAGGACTGGAGTCCTATGCTGGTTCTGACAGACGGTGTATCCAAACCACACTGTGCCTTCTGTCACGGGAGGTATGACTTGGTCTGCAGTAGTCTGAGTGGCAGACCCTCCCTTCTCAAATAAGAAAGGGAATAATGGGATTAAATGTAAGAGGGAATGGCAAAACGGTCTGGGCTAGAGAGATGGTGGGAGCCTAGTTTAATCCAGGTAAACTGTGTCCAGCCCCATTGTGAAGTTCTGCTCCTTCGGTGCCACCTTAATACTCTTTTCATCTGTTTATGGGCCTTCAGTGTTGCTGATGGAACTGGTTTAGTCTAACATCTGTAATTCTAACCTCATGTAGGAAACTTGTGCTTGTCCTCTCTCCTATTGATCAGCCGTATGACCTTAAAATACTCAGCCTGAATGTGTGGTCATAATGCTAATTCCTTGACTTCTCTGATTTGTCTTCCACAACTTTCCCTTTCACATCTTTTACTTTTAGCAAGCCTTTACGCACATCTTCCTGTGTTCTGTTGCAAATCCCACAGGACACGTCCCACTTTATTACAGGCTTTGTGTGATTTTTGGATTTGTCTTAAATGTTATCTGTAATTGTATATAATGCGATGTGTAAGTTACACCTTTACTAGTAGTTCCAAACAGGTTTAACCTTACTCAGTCAATAGTTCGTAAATGGTGTGTGTAAACACTGGAGCTTTTTTCTGTTTCCTTTTAAAAAGGTTTCTATATAGTGCATACTAAAGGAACACTTACAATAAAACACATGGTATAAAGGCAAAGTTTTATTTTGTAGTTTGCAATAAAGTGGTGGAGGTGAAAATGGATGTACAATTGTATCCATTCACAAAGCTGGCTGTATGAATAGGTCCTATTATTACTTCTGCCTTCATTCTGAAATGTCTTTACAGTAGATTAAAATGAAAACACTTACTTTGTCCTGTGCTAGCACTAAATTGACAAAACACCACTGATAAGATCTCTAATATAGGAATCTATGGAGTAGTTGATATTAGATATTGCCTGTACACCACAGATCACAATTGTTTGTTAACAGATGATATGGGAAAACCTTCCATAATGCTAGCACAAAAAGGCTATTACTGTACAACTTAAAATGCACGATGTCTTTTTCAAGCTGCTGGAAATGCAGCATCTAAAAGCAATACAACTACTTTAGGGCTGGACTCCAGAGCAAACAAATCTTTTCTTGCAAAATGTTCAATTGCACCTTTAATCACTGCAAATAATTTAAACCTCTTTAACAATTTATTTGAAAGATCTTTTCCCCTTTGATGGTCCTTCTGCACCTCCAGTGGGCCATTTCTGACTCATCCATGACTAAATTACTGGTGCAGCTCTCTGTAAAATCCTGGGCTTCACCTGATGCTCTCCCATGCAAATGCTAGGTAAACCAAGCCTTGCTGAACATTACAAGATTTGACAGGAGCAAACTCCAAAGCAAGATAGCTGCAGGCTGTCTCCTGTACTTTTGTACTGTGAATTGGTGGAAATAAAATAATTCTGGCAGTCAGACATTGCGCAAGGAGTATGCAGAAGCACATCTGTGTATCTAATGGTTTACTTCTTTAATCTACAGATTTTAAGTAGTGCTTTCATTAATTGGATGAGGCATGCTTAGCTGCACAGCATACTTCATACTTAATATGAACAAACATGACATTTTGTTGGAGAAAGAAAAATGCACAGGCAGAGGAGGGCTGTGTTGGTTAAAGATCATGTGCCTGATGTACAGTGTATTTTTCCTCTATTGCTTCATAGAGGACACAGAGAACTGTGCGTGTAAAGGAACCTTGCAGAAAACAAGCTTTTCCTCAAGTGTTATACTTCAAATAGACCAAATCATGTAATGGCATCAGCATGTGAGTGAGCATGTGAATCCCAAACCGATGTCACCAAATGATCACACTTACAGCTTCAAATCCCAGCTTATTTGCTGGAGCAGTTGATGTGTTCCATAGCTCATACCTTTACCTTTTCTATTATGTGCTTTAAGTCCTGCGACAGGATAGCATGCTACCCTCAAGTGACCTCAGTGGGGGCATATGGCCCTCTCCATATGACCACATGCCTGTGTCCAGTAGTGTTAACAGTAGTGGGAGATGGCAGAGTGGCTGTGAGCTGTATACTCTTGCCCAAATTCACTCCTAGTGTACAGCTACAGTAATGAGGAGATACGGTGTTTAAAACCCAGCATTTCTTTAATTAAATAAAGTGAAATCAATAGACATTGGAAATGATAATGAGATTTAATAGTACCATGTATGAAACACTTAATAGGGAATTGTGAAGTGAGTTGTTCATCTACATAGTTCAGAACTTAACTAAATGGGGCATTCCAGTGCACACAGGTTTTAGATACGCATTACTGCATTTAAATGCGACATGACCTACAGAAGATTCATTTTATCATTTACAATACAACAGTCTAGAAATTATACTGAAGAACACTTTGTGCTAGCTTGTCTTTTTATACTGAAAAATCTGAACAACAACAAAAAAAAGCATAGGTTTTCCTTAATTGTGAATGTATTAACAATGTAGTGAGTCTGAAATACTAAAAGCTATGTTCTTATAATAGTAAAATAAAAAAAAAAAATTGTTCAGTTGCTGTAGTTACAGCCTTTATAGCCTTGCTTATTTAAAAAAAAAGAAAGTGTATACGCATGAAAGGTTTACCATGGAGGATATTTGAAGATCCAATTCTATGATCAACAAAATGACTTTCACTTTAGAGTAATAGATTAAATGGAATCTGTAACTTCAGTTTTTAGCTAGTTCTCTGAAATGTGCACACGTGGATGAAACCTTATGACTTGTGGATGAGGTCCTCCCTTTATTTTCCTTTGGGAGGGTAGTGCCTATAAAAATGGATAGGGTACTTCAGAATTGTCTTTTCTTCCAGTCCTTCAGGGGCAAACATTCATAATTCGCCTGAATATTTTTCTTGTAAGCAAGGTGAGGATAGTTTTCTTTAAGTTTAAAAAAAAAAAAAAACTAAGTAGCAAAATGAGTTGACAAGTTGTTACAAATACCTGGATGTTTCATGGTTGTTTGTTCTTTTTTAATTATGTGTACATAATTAGAAAATTTGTTTCTTCAGAAGCCTCAATGAGCTTCAGTACTTTAGCTGTTGCATAATTTATGTTAGTTTGTTTACACACTGTTTATGGCACCAAAAAGAACCTCAAGCAACTGTTTAAAAAAACAAAACAAAATTTACCACCTTCCTTTATTCACTTCTGGTTAATAACATTTAAATTCAAAATGTCTTGGCAAAATGTGTTTATGTGAAGACTGGCACTATATGTAGCCCTAGCACTGTGTTATGAGGGCCCTCCAAATCTTCCTCCCTTTCTAGCTTGTTTTTATTCCATGGACAAATGTTCTGACACATTTTGTTTCCAGTCTTTTTTTTTTTTTAAGGGTCCTTTTCTTTATTTTCAGGGTTGTGTGGATGCTATCACCAAGTACAAGCAGCCTCACTCCAAAACGAGCTATGCTGGAGTGTTTTTGTTAGGTTTATTTATAGAGACTTCAGTTATAGGGGTGTCTGTCTCTGTCCTTAGGAAACTTTCTGAGCACTGACTTCTTCAGACTGCACTAAAGTGATGGTTAGCATAGTATCAAGGAATAGCTTGCTTTTTTTGTAAAATAGTTACTAAATCCAGTGTCTGACAGTGGTCACAAGGAAATGTTTGTGATTAGACAGAGGAAGAAATCACGCTTGAAGTTAAAGGGAACCCCTTGTTAGCAATCTCATAACCAGATTTTTTTTCAAAGGAAGAAAACAGAATTTTATGGACGTAGACTTATAAATGTAGAAGCATGTACTCCATCAGTGCCTTGGCATCTTCTCGTGTGTTTTCAGACATCATAGGTCAGTGCTCCAAAAGTTCATGACATTGAATTAAATTCTGGATTGTCGTAAGAATCTTAGATAGTAATATTATTGTGGAATTTAGGGAAAACACCAAATATGCAGTAGTAGAGAACAGGCAGTAGTTGTGGTCTGCAGTCAACTGCAGCGTCTCTGTTGCTCTATCTTAACTTTCTGAAGTAGCAGAAACAGTAGTCTGTTTCTTAACCAGGGCTTGGAGCTGCCTGTTCACCGGAACCCTTCTCAAGAACCAGATGTGCTATGGACATCTGCTTCGCAAACCAAAGGTCAGCTCAGGCACTCACAGAGAGAAAGGGTCAAAACCAGGCAACTGTGTAGTGGCAGAGTTAGAGGTTGTTCTTTGACAGTCTGAAGATGGAGTAAAGCTCTTCGTGCATTCCAGTGACTGAAGCCCTGACAATGGATCTGCAGGTTTGGTATTATTCACAGGCTAATAGAGCACGCTGAACCCTTAAAGTCAGCATCAGGGGAGTCTGTAGAAAAGTGTCTATATTTCTTAAGAAGTTTCTTTTAGGTATTGCTTCTGGGATGCTCTCCAACACTTAGTATTCTTTCTCCTTTGTTTCTCGGTTCAATTTGTGTCCAAGTGTTTCTATGTCAGGTGTGAGGAGTAAAAAGAAACTGGTGTGGAAAGGAGAAATACAGTGGAAAGGTTTGTCAAAGTTCATGATAGAGCCATGCAGGGTAAGTGGAAATCACTTATGTTTAATGGATACCTAGTAACCAAATAGCTCTCCCTGTCCATCTGCATGCCTTACTTGCATGATGATGGTGCACATGCACAGCTGAGGTATATGTGGCAGAATGCACTCTTACTACTACAGCTACTGGTGTTGTATTTGGGTCAAATTCTTAGCACACCACTTTAAAAGGTATTTGTTTTCAGCAAGGTAGAGTCAAAGGCAGCATTTATGTCACAGCTGAAAGACCTAAGCCAGTCCTCTGGTCCTCGTGGGGTCGGGAGGAATATATTTAGCAAGCTGACACACAAACTTAGAGCAAAAACTACCTCAGTACAACTTGTTTTTTAAGCAAGAACTTTATTTTAAAAGGCCACAAATCTTGACTTAAATACTTAATGTAGAAAAACGTAAAGCTTTCTTTAAAAGGCTTCAACAGAGTGTAATGAATTGAGACAGCTAAAAAGCTAAAAGCAAATAAAAAGGATATTGGTAACGAGCATTTATCTCATGTCTAGGTTGTGTGAAGGTTGGGGGGAGGGGGGAAGAGTACTCATCTAACAGCTGTCTCTTGTGAATCAGTGCTGAGCTTAGATGGAAAGTCAATATTACAACTAGACTTTTGCTGCTGAGTACTGTGTGAAACTCAGCTGGTCTTAGTTTACATTTCCAATGACTTTTTCCTTCTTTTTGGTTTGTTTAGTTTATGTGGGTTTTAATTTGGTGTTCAATTTGAATGAGCCCAAGAGTTAAAAGCACTGTACATCCCAGGCATTTAACATGAATTCATATTAAACTTTAAGTCCAGCAAGCTGAGGTCTTCAGACAGTTAATATCTGAAATTTAAGTGTTTTCTTGATAATTCTCAAATTTGGAAACCTCAGTGAAAGTAACTTGTGGTTTAGCTTGAATTTTACCTGTTCTGAGTTTTCATTGTGAAGTTTAGCATATGCTTAAGATAAAACCTAGCTAGCCTTCTCTTTTGAGGGTAAGATGCCAAATTCTTTTACCATTAAGAAATGTAGACAAGTAGTTGATAAATTGTGTTTTAAAATTATACAAAAGAGGTCTTTGAAGACAGTAATGTCTACTAATTTTGGTAGGGATACAGGTGGTAGTGATGAAGAAGGGAACAATGTAGAATGTGAAATAATGCTGAATACAGATTTGCATCAATACAGTTGGGGGGGGTAATTTATTTGGATTGGGTTTCAATTTGGATGCTGTACATCTTTTCACTGTTCTTGAGTGTTCAAATAGAACAAACTTTCAGTTAAATGAGGTGTCCTCAACAAAGAAAATGTTAATAATTTTCTGACAGGAAGCCAGAGTCAGACATGGGTATGGAAACAATAAAGGGGACAGGAATATGCAGTATCACACTGCTCCACTTCAGAGATGTTTTTAAATAAAATTTGAGCAACTTACCTGTATTGGTATGCAACATTTCTTTCTTCAAAGCTGATAAGTAGCTTTCCATTCAATTTCCCTTTAACAGAATTACTTCGAAACTGATAGATATTTATGATGCTGATAGTGAATTACAAGTCATAACAGATGTTTAATTTTGGTGTTTTACATATTTCTGCAAAATCGGTGATAAAGCTACTGACTTTGTGAAACAACAAGCTTTTAGAAGTCATTAAAAAACCCACTGGAATATATTCAGAGCTTGTTTGGCTGGCATCTCTGCTTAAAACATAATTATGCCAATACAACATCTGCAAAACTGAATCTAATATGCATCCTGATAGTATCAGTTTCCTCTAGCAGATACATGAAGAAAGCTGGTTTAGAAGTGAAATCAGTTGTCAACACATCTGGTAAAAGCCTATAGCTATGGAGGTAGCTGGATGTCTGAACTAGCTTTCTGTTAGTTTTCTTGCTTCAGTAATTTGAATGCTAAATATCTCCATGAAACATTCCAGCATTTAAAAAGACCCACACTCCCTCCTCCCCAAATAAACAACCGACCGACCAACCAACCAAAAAAGAAAGAAACAAATGAAAAAAAAAAAAAAAACAGACAAAAAGCTTGGGGAGCAGAATAGCTGTTTGTGTGAAAAGATCTCTTTGGTGTAGACTAATAGGAACTGTCATTTGACCTACCAAGTGAACTTCTGCACACAGTTCATAAAATGAAGACACTGCAATTTCTGGGATCATACATATGCGTTGTTGCAACCTACATAATAACCATGAAGACCCAATCACCTAGCTGTAAAAGGTTGTATTAAAAATTTTGGGGCCAGATACTTCCTTTAATTCAGCTACTAACCCTGGTGTTCCACTGGAGTAGAATGAATTCTTCGTATTCTGAATGCATTTCTATGCTCCCATCTTTTTGGGACATCAGCTTTCCTGGCAGAATGATACGAGGCACTTAGCCAATGGAGATCATGTATATTCATTTTTAGCTTTATTTTTCTCAGTGCCTTATGAATTATTATGCAAATGTGAAAGTCTGTAGAGCAGATATAAAAGCTTAATGAAAGCTACAGTAAATAATTCAAAGCATGGGATCTGACAGAAAGAAGATATGACAGCCTTATGAAGTCTTAAGCAGGCTGCGTTATTTGGAAAAGTGTTCAAAGAATAGCATGCTTTTCATGTTGACTAGGAAAACACTAATAAAAGCCAGTGAAATAAAAACAAGGTATTAAAAGAAGCTAAGTATTCTATAAAACCAAAATATTACTTGCTGTTTTTATGTACTTTCTTCCTGAAGCTGCTCTTACCACAGAGTGGACTGAATAAACAGAAATATTTTAGAAAATTAGCGTAACAGCAAATGTTAAGTTTCCATATGAATAATGGCTATGTGGAAGATGATCTGGTTATGAGAGCATCTCTAATTTATAGACACTCAGTGGGACCTGCTTGCTTTGGCATAGCGTAGTTATTGGTTCAAGTGAAAACCAGTCCCTGCCAAAGGATGTGCAGGAAATTGTCGCAACGGGTAAGTATTTTCATTATTCAGTCACTAAGTTCCCACTTTTGTATGTTTACCTTGAGTATCTTAGACTTTTCCTGCTGTCACCATGTACTTTGCAGGAGAAATATCCTTTTGCCTCCTGAATGATTAGGTAAGGTCCTTATGTGCATGTCTGAAAACCTGGAGTGATCTGCAAAGTTTTCTGTACGGGATCTTAATAACCTTGGTGTATCTTCAGGCTGGCAGGGGAATGTGCTTTCTACTGGCATTCCTGTGAACTCTAGAAAGCGTGTGCTCCTAAGCTGCAGCATAGTTGTGTAGCAGTCTTTGAGCCTTAGGCCAAAATCAAATACTAAGCTCTTTGCAGATCAGGCCAGGTATGGAGGTACAGCTGAGAAAGTGAAGCGTCTGAGAAAGAGTCTCCTACACGGTGCATGAACTTTGTCAGGTCTGATGTACGCGGCTTTTCCCAAGATTTTGCTTCTTCCTGCTTCTTTGGTTAAAAGCTGATGTGAATATGTAGGACTTAGTTCTTTGAAAAGATATATGGAACTAATTTCTGAAGTGGGATGCTCAAAGGAATCCTTGCTTGTATTTATGTAATAATTAAACAAGAATTTGTATTTGGAAGAACTGAAATAAAAATTAGTGTTGGATTATTTTGAAGGGTTGCAATAAAGGCTTAACCAGTGTTATCAAGTAGTCTACTCCACTCTGAAGTCAAATCTGATTTCTGCACATGGATAGCAAAACTTGAAAGCTAATAAAAAAAGGAATTCGTGGGCTAAGCCACGTGCATCTTACAAGCCTGGTGTCAGCTCCCCAGTAGGTGGGGTGAACGCTGCTCCCTGTTGCACTGAGTCAGTAGCGTGGGGGTAAACAGGAAGCTGCTGTAGTCCTGGAACCTTTATTGTGTGTTTATTTAGCACCCTGTGAAATTAAAGCAAATATAGAAAGCAATTTTTACATTAGAGCCTCCCCAGCTGTGGAACCTCTTCTGCCCACCCCAAGCAAGCACCTCCAGCCACTGCCTTCAGAGAGAGGAGCTGACTGCTCCCATGGGACACGTCAGTGTTAGGGGGGAACCGCTCCTGCCTCAGCAAGGAATCAGAGATTTCCCTGTGTATCCTGCCTCCCAGTGTCCCAGCTGTCAGTGCTGCTGGGGGCTCTGCTTGCTCTTGGGCTCCCCCCCAGTACAGTGACCTGAGCTCTACAGCTGAGCACAGTCTAAGGACAGATTATGCAACTCCTCAATCCAACATGACAGCAGGTATTCTTGCAGCCATCTAATGGGGAAAATCCCAGATAAGTTGAACTGCAGCCAGGCCTTTGGCAAGCCCATTCCTTTTTGCAGGGCACCAGCGCGGCAGCAGTTATCTCATGCCGGTGATGCCACCAGGATCGGCTGTGTACACAGGAGGACAGGCCCTGATTATACCAGGCAGGAAGGTCAGAGTATCTCAAAATAGGTTGGTTTGAAGCCACTGAACATTCCTGTGCCCACATTAATAAATCAGCAGTAGATTTAATTTGGCATGTTTTATTTTGGGCATCTTGGCAGTGCATTACACTAATAAAGTCTTGAGGTATTAGCACAAGGATGCTTTTTGATATCTACTGTTCAAACACCAGCATTAGCTACAGTTATCATCTGTTGCGTTGCAACTTTTGCTGATTTATCATAACTATTACAAAAAATGGTGTTTTTATTTAGCTTGAACTACCATGGATAGGAGACTACATAATTCTCAAAAAAAATTTTACGTTCCCTTTGATTTGTAAATAAAAATTCATATATATACATGTTTTTATTATACCTAAAAGGAAAAGAAGAAACCAAAAGGGCCTTGAGGATGGTTTTTCAACATGATTTTAAATCCAAATCCAAATGTGATTCTGGGGGGATGACTTAGCAGGTGTGCTTATTTTATACATTAGTCTTCCTTTGCAGAACTGTCACATACTTTTACCCAACTGGATGAAGCTGTTGGCATAAAAACATTCAGCTTGTTATTTTTGATTAAAACCAGGGGTAATGAAACGAGGTCCATGCCAATTTCTGTAACTTGCACGACCTGTTAGATTCTTATTAACAGTTTATGAAATGAGGACAAATACCCCCAACAAAATTGTAGCTGTTGACTAATTTATTGAAAAGTAAACCAATATTGTTTTACATGTAGAAATGTAATGTTATGTATTATTGCTTGAGTGTGTTAGTACGTCACATTGGAGTTGTTTTGTATCCAAAGAAAGGTCTTAAGGCTATGTGCTAAGTAAATGAGAGGAAAAAAAAAAAGGTAGTTTTGGGATGCTGGGCAATTAAGAGTGTCTTCATAGGCGGTGTATTTCTAAGTTAATGAAACAGGCATGATGGGGCACAGGTATCTTTTTTTTTTTATTAAAATAAATATCTAAGCCATCCAAGTCATCCATTTATTGAGATTGTTTCAGTTTCTTTACAAATTTGGGAAGGATGGTTTTATTTCCTAAAATAGTATTTTATTTTTTTTACTTTATTCTGTCATACTTGCATATCACTAGTACTAGTATTAGACCCGTATTTTTAAAGAGCTTTTTTCACTGGAGTGTTCAGGTAGTAAACATGTGAGTTTTTAGAACAGAGTTCAATGCCCAAGAACCTTCAAAAATCATGTAGAGGTAAAATACTAGAATGCATAAAAAGGTTAAAAAAAATAACACAGGTTATTAAATTTCAGTTATCGTTTGTCCTTCTCTAGGACATACACCGAGTAGTTTTAAAAACAGCGTGTCAGACTAAGCACTGCAGGTCTAGCACTGCAGGGTTAGAAAGGCTGTCGTGAATAGTCATTTGGGACTTTTGGAATCGTTATTCATGCAGACCTCCCCTCCCCTCCCCTCCCCTCCCCTCCCGGTCACCTATTTCAGCAAGCTTTCAGCAAACTGAATTACAGTAGCTGAAAAGCTGACAGAGCTTGTGCAACAGGGGGTCAGGCCGCGGCTCCCTCAGGCTGGCCTCCTGGGATCCCCGGGCCCTCTCTCCCCGGCTGGTTGTTTTCGTTTGCTTTCAAACTGTGGGACACTTACAGTTTTTGCAGGAACTGCTTTGCTACTAAATAATCAGGTTTTAAAGATAACTTTTTTTCACAGGATTGCATAGAATAGTTGGGGTTGGAAGGAAGCTGTGGGGGTCATCTGGTCCAACCCCCTTGCTCCAGCAGGGCCTCGTAGGGTAGCTTGCCCAGGAACCTTTGTTCATCTTCTAAAAGTAGTGGTCTACAGGGTGAAAACAAATTTCTGAATTTTGGTTATTCTAATTTCATTAAGCCTTTTCAATGTCTTAGTATTTTTAATGAAAAAAATGCAGATACCTTTTGTATGTACTGATGCAGAATGGGGAAAAAAACACCTGAAAACCTTATTGGTCTGGGAGCATAGTTTTATGCCTCACTTTTAATATATCTAATGAATTAAAATGTCTAGGGAAATATTATGATCTTAATGAAAAATGAAAGCAAAAGTCATATTGATAGGCACATAATTCTTAATACAAATAATGTTTTCATGCAGTGCCAATACACTCGTTAAGAGATTTACTATCATTTTATTATGTAAAAGTTTCATTTGGCAATGTTATCTCAATAAAAATATTTGCTGAAAAGTAAATATTTTATGACAAGACAATAACATGGTTAAAGTTTTATACTAAATGTAATTAAAGATTCAAAAATATAAATGCTTGGCATTTCCTCATTTTGTCATGCTTCATGGTTACTGGTGGAGTTGCTTTTGAACAAGTTTTTCAAGGATAAGTCACGCTTTAATTGCATAATTAAGAATAGAAATTGTGACTATTTTCTTTCAGTGTATAGTATTTTCCTGTTTATAACTAAAATGTTGAACTAATTGTGTAAATACTTGATGGGAATGAAATGTAGTGAAGTAGCAAAGGCAGGCCTTCAGGTGTGTTACCACAGATATCAAATGGTTGTGTTACTAAATGCACGGCTGTACGCCAGGTGATGAGAGCTGAGAAAAAGCTAGATTCATCCTCTCATGACGAGCTCTGTAGTCTTTGTAGAAAATAGAGCAGTGGTAGAGAGAGGCAGTATGTGGAGAGTCTGGGCTAATCAGCCACTGAACAGTTGTCACTAGGTAGCCCAGTGAGCTTGCAGGGTTGATGGGCCGCAGTTGATAGCAAGTCTGCTGATGTGAACAGCCCTCCTTGTATTCTTATTGTGAAAGGGTAATTGGAGGCTCCAAGGCCACAGGCTGCAGAGGAATCATTTCCCTAATAAAACCCTCTATCTCAAAGCCATCATCCATGGGCACCATTTGGGGACAGACTTTGGCTTTAAGGTCTCAGGTTAATGTCTCAGCCGTATTAGTCTGGTGAGAAAAACAAATACTTTGATTTTATCATGAAACAAAAGGGTCAATGGGAGAGGGGAAAAAAAAGCAACTTCCGATTGCTGTTTGTAGATATACAGATACGGCAGTGACTGAGCAGAAAGGAATCCACTGGGGTGAGCTGTGGCCTGTGAACATGGTTTGGTGCTAAGGGCCTGAGATCCCCAAAACTGGAAGATGGGGGAAGGGAAACAAGCAGTAACATCAGCTAGAACATGACAGGCTTGTGATGGCATTACTGCAATATGACGCTGGTTTTACTTTCTCCAAAAACTTCAGCTGGCACCAGTATACAGTAATGTACCACCATCAAAATGCTGTCTTCTGGCAGTGCATATGGAAGACAGTGGTCCATGTGTAGAGCTTCTGAGTCATGCTGTTCTGAGAGTCTTCTCTCTAGAAACCAGATGGTAAGCTCCCACTTGACTTCAGTTCCGTATTTAGTTTCAGGATGATCAAGGAAAAATATTTTCAGTGTGATGCTAAAGGAGAGTCTGTGGCATTTTGTCTAAATTTATTGATTGAGGTTTTCGAACTATGCATTTCAATTAAAGACCATAATACATTTTCATTAATGTGACACACATAGGAAGACTTGGAATAAATTCATTATAGACAAATTGTTTTCAGTTGCTTGAAATAAATAAAGGAAAAAAAAGTGTTTTGTTCCAGAAGGGGTGAAACATTTGGGAGCATTCCAGCTATAGAAAATCTTGTGATTTTTGGCCTCTGAGATCCCAGTTGCTACATAGTATTTTGCGAGAGGTGATACTGAAACAGTCTCAGAACATGCCTTTTCCAGGGAGATGTCAGGAGAATGAATGAGCTCTTGTCCTTTTTTGTAATGAGAGTGAAAGTAAGAAAAAGTTCACATATACATAGATGCCCTTATATTGTACAGTTAAAAAAAATGAATTTTCATACTCTGTGGAACTGTGATAGCAAGTTTTGGTTAAAATATACAGTATTTTGTAGTATTGCATTTGAGATGGGTGCTTGCGCAAAACCTCTTTAAACTTGTTTTAAATGGAAAAGAGGGACAGAAAATATTATCTGTAAAGGACAAATACAGCCAAAGTGAAACATGTTTGCTGTAATTGTTCTCTTTGCATTTTCTTAACTTGCATAATAAGTATATACAGTGCAAACTGCATGTACAATTTAGAGATTGGGAGTCAGTGTGAATGGATGCTGCTCAGTGATCGGATGATTGGAATGGCAGATATGTACAACCTGACTAAATTTTGCTATTGCAAGGCCTGTCTGTAATCCATCACTGTCGCAGGGGATTTAGCTACTTATGCCATGGTGTATAGGTGAAATACAGGACATCTCTGGGGGTTGCTCAGTAGGTCAAGTAAAGCAGTGAATATTCAGGACTAAATCAACCATGTTAAATACTTAACAGTGTTGCATTTTCCTGAGAAGATTATTTCTTGGAACTTTAGGCCACAGCCATCCAAAAAGCTGTGGGATAGACAAACATGAATTTACAGTTCATTAGACACTTTTTGGTGACTGCCTACTCTCTCTCTGTGTAAGTTGTATCAAAAACTAATGTATGCTACCGTATCTGCTCTTAAGTTCGTTCATATCCTTATTTGTTCTGCAGAGTATCTATACCTGTTTTTAAAAATAACCTTTTTTTTAAATTAAAAAAAAATACTGATGCAATACCTGTTTCCCATAGTCAAACACTGAAGTAATTTTTATTTTGGTGGTGTTCTGCTTTTATGAGAATGCTGATGTCTTTCCCGACTCCGACAAATGAGCATCATGCATATACCCTGTAGACATCTCATATTCCCATAGCTTGTATTGTGTTTCAGGCGTGCATTTGCTGTTTGGGTGAGCAGGCTGTAGTTTGTCCCTTGCTCTCCTCCCGAGCACAGCTGCCCCAGCTGTGCTGGTGCTGGCTGCCGGGAGGGCAGAGCCATGCCCTGGAACCAGTGCCCAGAGCAGCAGGCAGCAGTGGGGTGGTGGGGACATGTCCCAGTGCCACCCCTGCTGCCTCTGAAGTCCTGCAAAGGGGCAGCTCAGGAGCAGATGAGGAGCAAGTGCTTGGGCAACTGGGACATCCCAGCAGTGTGTCACCAGCTCTGGAGTCTGTCCTAACCATGCTAGGCTGAATCCTGTCCTACAACAAACTGTGAGAATTGACTTCTTTTCCCCTCAGAAATCTTTTTATTGATACTTCATTTCCCTAGGTGTGTCTTTCTGGGATATTAAGCTGGTCGTAGTTCCCGTTCTTTAATACATTTTTGGAATTTTTAATTCTTTGTATAAAATATCTGTCCTGCAACTAGATGCTTAATACTTTTGCTTTGCTATTTTCTCAAATATTTAAGTACTGCCTTTTTTCTCCCTTAATGTTTCCATCATATTTAATTTAAATCATTTGCCTTTTATCTTTGTCCATCTAGCTACTGCTTCTGTCTTCCCTTAATTTAGTCTCTGGAATGTGGTCACATCACAGCAGCCAATGTCTGTTTCCTCAAACATTACATACACAAGTGCTATTTTGATGCACTTGTCTACTATGGCTTCTCAATTTTGATTATACCAATCAAGAACCAAAATTCAAGTTAAGCTTTTATGAAATATTTTCTACTGAGAAAGGCAGACTGTTTCACTTCATAGAAATACATGAAAGATTCCTATCATTAGACTGTTAAAGTTTACTATTTTGGTGAATGGTACTGCAAAAAGCTGGCAGTGTGTTTTGGTTGTTTTTATTGTTGTTTTGTTTGTTTGTAAGATGGAAGAACTAGTATGAATTATGCATGTATGAGAGTAGTGGTATGCCTCCATTGGCAGAAGCATTGATGTCAGGTGTAGAGTAAATGGTGTGCAGCTTTTTGAGTATTCTGAGTTAAGATGATAACTGTGTGTTGATGATACTAATCTGAGTGGAGAAACAAATGCTTCCAAAACTACAAGGATTTTATGCAATAGCACTCTGTCTGGAATAGGTAAAGAAAATACTTGAAAAGGGAAAGAAAAGATCATGCTTGTGATCATTTGACACTCTTACTCCCTCATGGAGGCTGAGTCCCTTCTGCACTATGATGGAGGATGAGTGTTAGCTACTGAAAAAAGCAGTCAGGAGTGCAGGTTGGCAATTTTTCCCTTTGTGGGAACCAAGAAATGATTTTTTTAATCATATGTAAGTTGTTGTACTTTAGGCAGTGCTGAGAGAGAGGGGGAGAGAGAGAAACAAGGCACTTTCTCAGGGGCAGAATATACAGTCTTCTGATCCCTTGTTTTTAGCGCTTTATTTTTAGATATACTATTTTTAAACAGCTTGAAATACAAAAATATTTGCCTTTTTTCCAGTTAAAAGAAAACCCTGTTGTGACACAGCATGACTCAATCTTTTTATAGCTACATCAAATACGTGTTGCTTAGGATAATGTAAAAATGTATAAACAACAATAAAGGCAAAAATAAGAAAACAACAGTTGCTATTGTAACACAAGGTGGAGGGCAGCAACAGAAGTTTTGCAAATAGATGTCTCATCAAAATTATTATTCATTCTGAACAAAACAATACTGTGCTTTAACCATATCATACCAAAATTAGTACAGAAGGTCTAGAATTTATCTCCAGGACTGCCGTAGTAGTACGTGATGAAATCCCCTGGACATGGATGGTTAGTGCTGTTTTTTTGTTTGCTAAGTAAAATGTTTGTATCTCTTTGTGTAAACGTAGCAATTGTCTTAAACTGTTAACATATGCGTGTTAAGAGAAATTTGGAAATTGACAGTAGAATTCATTTTAGGCTCTTTAGAGTCTTGATTGTTTTGCTGCTGAAGATGGTAAAATTGTGGAGGTCTGCAGGACAGTGCTCCTCATTTGCCAGCCAGTTGTGACCGTGGATATGAGCTCCTGAAGCGGTACGGCTCTGAAACAGTAGGCTTTTGGCTCATGGGGTCATCTTGTGTGTCATAAATGTTATTCTTGTCAGATTGCAAAGCAGATCTGATTTTGAGCCTGAAACAGCAACCAAATGAATAATAACAGCTGACAGCAGTGCAGCACACGCCTTTAATTCCTACTTTGCCAGCCCAGCCTTCGTTCCCTGCGCAACTTGAAGCACGGGGTTTGAAGCCCTCAGAGAAGCCCGCAGGAGCCTTGGCAGCCAGGTTGTTCTGCGCCTGCTTGCGTTTCCACTGCTGGGGCTTTTCACCAGGCAGAGGTGCTGAGGGCCTTTTGCAGGCCACTGAGGTGGTTTTGGCTTTTTGTATTTTTTCTAATCTGCCAAGCTTGTCTTCTTCCAGCTGATTACGCTTTGTTAGTGCTGACACAAAGACTTGTATTGTCTAATTTATTGTAGAGTTTGAGCATATCTTTCACCAAGAAAACCTGAGGCCAAGTTGTGGTTTGCTGACCTTTAAATGTGCCGCTTAGCCCAGGGGTCCACAGACAGCCCTGAGCCTCTGTGTTAGCCCGGATCTGACCGTGCCACAGTGCTGCTCTGCTCAAGTTACTGGGCCCTCACTGGTGCTGAGGTGAGCATTTCCAGCCACCCTTGTTCTCCCAGGTCAACTGTGGGAGACCTGGCCTCTCTCAGGAGCGGGTGGAGGCGGAGTGCGGTGTGTGAAGGGCTGCACAGGACAATCAGCAGCTGGCTAAATTAGTTTGGGTCCTCCTTGCAGAGGAGGGTCAAGTTAAGGTGGACACCAGGTAAGTAGCTCGGGTTTAAATTATCTCCAGATTAGAATATTGCATTTTTATGCGGATGATAGAAAGCTGTAGCTAAAATAAAGGTTAAATTCTCAAGAAATATCCAATAAGAACAAATCATTTGTGTTTGAAATGTGCCAGCTGAGGGAGGTCAGAAGTCATGTATTGCAATCCCTATCCCTTCCCTGCTCAGCGTAGTTCACTTTGCTTGTATTTTTACAACAGAATACCAAAACCTACGTAGTTATTTCACAGTAAAAACATACTTTTTGGTAGTGTAGGCACTGATTAAATCTAACTTCTAAATTTAGGCTAATGAAATAACTAGATTAGTACAGCCCCTGTTTAAAAAGGATTCTGCTGGTTTGCTTTGGTCTGCAGAGGCTGTAGAAATTAAATCTGTGTAGCACCAAAACTCAAAGAAAGACCATATTCTGAAGTGTAATTTGTCTGGGTCTTCTCTCCATAGTTAAAATAATATAGAAATACTGGCTCCTGGAAGTGCAGCAGAATCAGAGATGAGAAATTTCACTTTGGACTATGTTTGATCAGTGTTTGTCTTCCTGCCAGACAGAGTTGATGTTTCTGTCCGCCTCTGAAAAGCACTTACAACTTTATGAATCAGTGCTCTGTGATCATTACTACCTATGTTCTTTCTTAGTTTTAGTACCTGCGTGCTGTGTTTCACTGTTCCAAAATCATTACTACCCATGTTCTTTATTATTATTACAACGTCCATGCTCAGCTCTCTTGGTTTATTTGTAACTCCTTCAAAGAATGCAAGACAAGGCTAACTATATAATGTGATGACATGCTAAGTTTTCCTGCCTGATAATACACTCCTTAGAATTTTCCATTCCATGAGCAGATCCTTTTCCATCCACTGCCTGTGCCTCTTCATTTGTAAGGGAACAATATCACTCCTTAGGATTAATTTATGAGGGATCACCGTCCTTGCCTATGAAGTTCTTTTTCTGGTTACTTACTGTTTTGCTAAGTCTGTACAGCTTTCTACAAACTTGGTTTACTGTACCACATGAAGCCATCATTTAAAAGTCTACATTGTGTGCGTGTGTGTTTATATTACAGTATTATTTCTATGAATCTGAAAATAATTGTAGTTATACTTCTTCAGAGATGACTTTTTTTTCAGTTTTAACTGAGTTGTTTATTACAAATATATCAAGTATAATTTTGAGATGGAAAGGCTTCCACATATGATAGTGTTTTGGGAGAGACATTTAAAGTACATTTCTATAATTTGCTTCTTGAACAAGTTTTGAAAATGCAATTAAAAACATCATAACTTTTAAATATATATTCTTGACCTCTAGGAAGTGTGTAGTGTTGGAGAGGTGTGAAGAGTTCCTTTACAACTGCTGTGATGTGGACTTTGGTTGATTTATGACAGGAAGATTTTTTTTGTATTTCAGAACAATAGAAGAATATTAACTGTTAGCTGGACGTGGTTATACTACCAGTTGGAAGGGGCTGAGGTTGATAAATTCAGGTCAGACTCTAACACCATGCTATGATTCATGCTTGGAAGAGAAAGAACTTGGGGGTAGATGGTGCCTTGTAGGAACAGCACTCTGTTTTGTTGCCCAGACCGAGGAGGTGCTAGGCACTACATGTGGCCACCCTACTGGTGCTAGGTTCCTCAGAAAAAAAAAAGAGGGTGAAAACAATGCTTAAACATACAAATGAAATTAGTTACTGCTAAAGCTTGGACTTATTTCTAGATCCACAGGAAAAATCTGACAAAGGTCTGCCAAAGGTTTGCTGCTTCTCCATATAGTTTCCTATAAGGCTGTGCCTTAAGGGAGAAATAGTCCCAAACTACCAATAGAAACTTATTTAAAATGTGATACAATATTATTGTGAACTACTTAGTGCTAACACTGTCGGCTGTCTTCAGTGCAATTGGTTTCCTGGATATTTAGGCTGCGGCTTTTTTTATTACATCTCTGCTGCCTTTTCCGTCTGTGTGTGATACTGTAGGAGTCAGATTTGATCACAGCTGCACATTAAATCAGCGTAAGCACTGGGTAGAGCACCTCTCAAGGTAAGCTGAGCCTTCCTGGCATTGCCTTTTGCTGGTTTGCATTGCTTTTAAAAAGAAGCTTCTGGCCTGGTAGTGTGTGACTCACAGTCAACCAACAGTCACGGACTTTTATAAAGCTTGCTGTTGTGTGAACTGTGTGCACTTTTTCCATACATCCAATGAGCTTTGTGAGCTTCGTCCATTTCTCACTGAATTTCCAATGGGAGCTAGGTTTTCTCCCACCATCTCATTTCTATTTTTCTGTAGCTTATTTGATTTTCTGATGCTAAACCACCTTCTGCATAGCTTTATGTCATTCTACATGTTTATTTTTATACTACACCTTTTTTGTCCATGCTGCCAGTCCCTTTTTCCAAGTGTAATATCACAAATAGTTGATGAGTACACTGAAGGAAATTATGCATTTCTGCTGGACTTCTGTTTTCTCAAATAACCTGACCTTCAACTTATTTTTCTGTCATGTGTTTTATAACAATTTCCAAAAATCAGTTGGTTCCTTCATTTTCTCAGTGCTTCCAGATCAGTGCTTCCATTTTGCAAATATAAAACTGACAAGTCTTATACAAACTAAAAGAGCTTGAAGATCATTTTGTTTATGCTCGTGTAAGGTTATTATGTTCAGGAGAATTGCTGAGATTGTGTGCTTTCAGACATACTGTCCTTTGCTATCCTGTATTTAAAAGCATTCTTTTCATTAAAGACTACAAATACTCTCTAGTATTGTTAGCAGTGATAGAGCTGAATCAGTGGTAGCAATGGCTGGGGACTTAATAAAATACACACGTAAAGCCTAGAAGTCCCGTGCTGTCTGCAGTAGGAAAATGGGTCTGTTTTTAGTGCACACTAATTTATTTTGAGATAAAAATCCAGTTGGTCCTTGTTTTTTATGTCAGTTAATCAAGCTGAGATGAGGCAAACCTATGGGCTTGACTGCACTTGCTCATGTACATTATGCACATTATGCATTAAATTGTGTCTTTGTTAGTTTTTACTGTTGTGTTTTTTTTTCCACAATTGATGCACTGAATTTTGTGGGAAAACATACTCTGAGACTAGTTTAATGAATACTTGCAGCCAAGCCCAGCTTAAAATAAGAACCTCGTGTTCCCCTGCTTCCATTTGTTGCTCCCACTCCTATACCTGGTATTAGTACAAGTGCTTGACTATCGACACGAGGAAGCCATTCTGCACCTTCGTACAATCTCATAGGTCTTTTGCTGGTATAAAAGTGTGCACACACAAAAGTTGTACATCTATCAGTCGCTGATGTCCCATTTCAAAATACTTGAGTGCGGCCAAAGTGTATGGAGTACCTACATTTTCTTTCTTACCCTGTATGATTATGCATTATTTTATTCTGCGAAACACTTTATAAAAACTTGCATGTATTCTGATGAATATGACTTGATCCCATAAAATACATGAAAGCAGCACAGCTAAATCTCATTATTTGGAATTGTAATGTTAGAAAATGGGAAGAGTACACCAAATTGCTGTTTTGTTAGCCACGTCTTCCTTGACAGCATACCTGGTAATTTATCAGTGTAAAATGTATTAATTTTAGTATTACTAATATCAGTATTGTACAAACAAAAATTCAAGTATAAAAACGCAAGAGGGCTGAACTCCATGAGAATTCCCTGCCAGGCTGCAAGGAGTAGTTTTGGGATTAAAGAACAGATTTATAGCTGCATTGCATCTAGACAGGATTTAATTCTGCTTATGGGTGCATCCACAAAACCCAACTACTGTTCAAATCAGCTGGAAGAAAACAGATTTTGATTTCAACTGCTGCAAATTGAAATGTCACGAGTTTTCAGTAGCATCCTGAAATAGTCTCTAAGTGTGGGGAGAGAATATCTATTTAGATGTCAGTTAAGCATGGTGACTAACAGATCAAAAGGGACTGTTAAGACATGCAGCTTGTCAGGCTGCACAGCATAATCTGCAGAACATCACTGAATACTTTCTGCATCAGGCTGAGCTTCTATTTGAGTAACATCGCATGTCCGCGTTTGACGTAAGACTGTTAAAGGAGGGAGAATCCACTGCATCCCTGTTTAATGTAGTTCAGGTGGTTAACTATCCTCACGACTAATAGTTGCACTGTAGGAGACTAATTTTAGCATCCTTAGCTTCCAATGACTGCATCTCAGTTGGAATAATTTGTTTGTTTGTTTGTTTGTTTCTGCTAGTTTTAGAAATGTCTGACATCTGAAATCCCTTCGGTGTGCAGACATTCACAAAACCCCATGAAATTACCTTCTGACTTTTGAGGGCAGTGATGCTTTAATTAATAATTCAGAGATGAGTAAGGTGACATCATTTGTGTATGCTTTTCTGTAATGCCTGGATTAAGGGATGGAATTCAATGTGAGGAATCTATTTTGGAAGTTGGAATTTGAATGGATTGTTTTCAGTTACCTAACGCTCATGAGAAATATAGTAACTTTTTTATGCTTCTTGTATTTTCCTGCAGGGCAGCAAAGGGCACTACAGATACCACTGGCAGAGCCACAATGTCAAGCACAGTGGAGTGGATGATATGGTCCTTCTTTCCAAAATCACAGAGGATTCCATAGTGGAGAACCTTAAGAAGCGATACATGGATGACTATATTTTTGTATCCTTTATACTGCTACTTTTATTTGGGCCCTGTGGACTTACTGAGGCAATGCAAGACTAGTAGTATATATGTATTCTGTTTAAGTAGATTAGTCAAGGATCCTGAGCATTTTATATGACAGTGCACCTGTGAGTACAGAAAATGAAATTTTGAAATTTGAAATTAAGATCTTAAGGTTTGAAATTAAGATCTGAAAAACGTTTTTATGGTATTCTTTTTGATATATGGTAGTGTTCTTGCCATTGTTGAAGATAGGCCTGTAGCTCCGTGTATTTATATATCCATGTGACCTCTGAAGCTAGGTGCAATTATGCTACTTCGATGATCAAGAATTAATAGGTTTAAGTGTTATATATGTGTTTTGAGATTGCTGTTGTCTTCATCTATCAAAATCTAAGTTTCAAAATAGCATTTCTTCTGTGACATAATCCTGTTTACAACTTCTAGAATTCTTAGTACTGTGGATCATGGACTGATGGAAACAGATGACCGTATGAACATCTGTAAATCTAAAATGTTTGCACTTCGATTCTTTTTTTTTTTTACTGTGATTAATGAAAACATGAAAGATTTAAGTACCTGAACATATAACCGAGCAAAAAAACCAGATTTTAGCACCAAAAATTTGCTTTTTTTTGAAATTTCATATGAAAAGACTTCCTAGAGACAAAACACTAGACACTGTTTCATTTTTAGCTTTCACAATATAACATGAGCTACAGTAAGAAATTTTGTAAACTCTAGTCTGTATGATAGTTACTTATTCTGCTTTAGCCAAGTTTTCATGCTTCCTAGTAGTATCTTGTGAACAGTTTCCTTGAAGTATTTAACTTTTTCTCTCCCTTTCTGCTAAAAAAATAAATATATAATGCCTCCTGGCTAACTCTATATATTCAGATAGTAAGAGCTAAGTAGCAGCTTGCTTTAGCAAGGACTGATAGAGGATAAGTAATGTTGCAGCTATGCTGACATTTCCATCCCAAACTGTATAAGTTTTTAATAGGTGTGCATTCATGGTTTTGGATCCTCTGTTCAATAAATTACCACACCATTAATAATTTTGCATTACAGAAATGTGATAAATTTGTCAAACTGATAACATTGGGGCAACCTATAGTTCTCATCCTATTAGTACAATGAACACTTCTGTCCCTGTGGAACCCTGCATCTTCCATGCATTACATTCACAGTCTTCAGTGCTGAAGAAACCATTTGATGCTTTTTTTTCTCACAAAAAAGTGAAATTAACATAGTCTTTTTACTGAAGCAGGATTGAGTGTGTTTTCCAAGGGGAATGGTGGTCACGCTGAGGCTTAAGAGTCTTCTTTTAAAAGCATTATAATTCTTCTGTGTAGGGAAGAAGAATCCTTTTGCAGTTCTGTGCAGGATTTTTATTCTAGAGATCATCTCTTGAACCTTTCAATTGTTCTTATGTCTCCCCATGAATGAATATTTCTCAGTGCCACTCTGCACAGAGATAACTATTCTTCCCAGAAAATGCTTGTATTGTTTACCAACAGAGAACTATCACTTCAGATGTTTATACTGATGCAGTGAGTGCTTGTTTTGACCCGGATGTTGTTAATCTTCTTTGAATTAAATTTAAAAATATATGAAGAAAACATTGCAAATTAACAGTACAGAGGTCATGTTCACTGATTTATAGTTCTTCTCCAACTAATGTCATACCGTCTTGTGCTCTGGCACCAAGACAGTAGGTTATTTTGTAGGGTAACACAGCAGGATAAATTTCTAATTTTCCTGCTTCTGTATGGAAAGCTTAAATAGTAAGTTTGTCCATGAACAATCCCAGATTGTTCAATGAAACCAGCAGTACAGTATTTTGGACTTATTATTATTACACTGTCAACTCCTAACTCATGAACCAGTCCTGCCTGTAAAGTAGTATCAGTTGCTTCATTTATGTATATAACAATTCAAATATTAAAGGTTTCTAAAGTATTTTCTAAATATAGGTACATGTACAGCTCAGTGCAGAACTGTGAAACACTAATGTTCAAAACGTTGCAAAAAAGCTTTCTGGGCATAATAATAGCTTGTAACTGATTGTTGTCTTATAGGGCAGCCTGCAGGATAAGACTTCTAGGAACTGTCTTCTTATACAGCCTGCAGGATAAGACTTGTATGGACTGTTAACAGTTACGGTCATAAAGTAACACCACATAACTGAATTACCTAATTCCCTTAGCTCTCCGACTTGTACATGCAGCTGAGTAATTGTCCAGTTCAGCTCAGTCCAGGCTGTTTCCATCTGTCTGCATGCTCAGCACAATCTCTGTGAGATCAGAATGTGTCAGTACAGCTCATTCTACGAAGGTCAAAACAATCTTTTCAATACTAGCAACACGATCTCCTCAGTTGCAAAGGAGCAAAGCAGTTCAAATATACCATTTCCTTTCTGTATTTTTACTCAAAAGAATTGGATTTGGGCCTGTAATACATGTTCCTGTACTTAGCTTGTTGTAAAATACATATTTTGATAATATGAAAGTATCCCCCTGAATGATATTTTTATATTCTTGTAAGCCTTCTAATTTCATTTTTATTAATAATTGTTTTAAGCTGTGTTTCTTTTTTTGTATTATTTGAATCTGTGTACTACTGCGTAATATATGGAAACGTTCTTTGGCAGTCGCTAGAGGTAAGATAATACTTTTTAAAGTGTAGTTACCTTAACTGCTTTTAAATACAGACATATATTGGCTCTGTGTTAATCTCTGTGAATCCTTTCAAACAAATGCCATATTTTGGGGAAAAGGAAATTGAGATGTACCAAGGAGCCGTAAGTAAAGCAGTCTCTAATGTACTACAGTATTGGCAGGCATGTAAATGTTATTCTATACGGTTAAACTCTTGAAAGCATGTTTCTGGGTTTTGGTAGTGTGTTGTGTTAGAGAAATCGGCTGGGAGAAATCGGCTGTTATCCATCACTACATACTGAGTCTTCAAACTGAATTCCCCAGAACATAGAATTAGTATCTCAAGAAAATACTTGCATTGGTTAACTCTAATCCATACCAGGCTTTTCCCCTTGATAGGCCTCTCCCCCTCCAAAGGCAGTTTTTAAGCTATTGGGTGCTTAAAGTGTGGTGCATAATACAAAATGGCCGTAGTGGATTTGGAGAATATGGGAAGAGATCCCTCAGACTGGAAAAGAACAATAAGAAAATCGAGATCCCAAAATTAGATACCAGTTGTGAAAATACTGCTTGAAGAGTGAGCAGCACAAGGACATTAGGGAGTTAAAATGCAGTTTCCTGCTCTGCTCACATGCCCACAGATAGAAGACTAGGGAAACCATTCGGTTTGAGTGGGTGCAGTGGATGAAAATGAGGCCGTTACAGCACCAGGCTCTGTGTAGTGGCTTAGGTAGTTTATTGTTAGCATATGACCACTGGTGGGATAGGCTTAAATTATATGAGTTTCTCTTGGACAAGTAATGTATTTCAAACATGGCCTATTTTTAGATCAGACTGTTTACAATACTTCAGGAGAAAATTATAGATGAGAGAAAGATCAGTAACAAAAGTAGAGGCTTTGGTTTGTTTTTATTAAACAAGCAAAAAAAATCCTCAGAATCTTCAGTGTAAAGTGGGATAGAGAATTGTTTCCTTTTTTTCACGAAAATAGTTCTTCCAATTTAAATAAAAAATTATATTGCTCTTGCTGCATTACTTAATGCTGTGTTGAAAAAACTATGCTCTGTTTCCCTTTCTAGGCACAATATGAAAACCCACCACATATTTATGCTCTTGCAGACAGCATGTACAGAAACATGATTATTGACAGAGAAAATCAGTGCGTCATTATTAGGTAAGAAAAAGATCTGCAAAAAAAATGTTCTTTTTTGTTTTAACTTCAAGAAATGGAAAAGTTTATTTTTTATTATACTAATAAAAACCTTCTGTGTCCATGACCACTGAATATTTTGGGGTTTTCTAGGATAGCTAAGTATTTTCTGACCCTCCCTTTTGTTTTCCAGTGGAATCCTGGTAGCTTAACAAAAAATCGCTTTCTCTCTGCTTCATGCCCGATATCAAATCTGCAATAGCTTGAATGACTACATGAGGTACAGATTAAGAGCTATAGCATCCACAGGCAGTGCAATATCCAATGCTCACATTGACTACATTAACATACTCTGGGTTTAGTTCTATTTCTTTCTTTTTTTTTCCCCATTAAAAATAAATGCACTTTTGTTCATTTTATAATTTTCCTTGTATTCAGTCAGAGACAAAAGGAGAAGAGAGATACAAGCAAATTAATTTTGTCCTCACTATTATTCCATTTTAATTATTAGGCTGAGGGAATTCACTTTGAATTTATTACTGAGCTTGTTTAATAACAGGCATTACTTAAGTCACAGGGACAGTGAATTTTGGGTACAGAGGTATGCTTTGGTCTCATCTGTGAGTTTATACATGGTCTATGATAAAAGAAAATGTGCAGAGAGCAAGAACTGCAGGATATTTGAGCTGGTACACTATCCCTCTTAAATATTTTCCTTTTTGAATGGAAAACTTAAGAGGTTCACTGTAGTTCACCTGGAACCGCAGTTTGCATGTGGCAGTGTTGTCCAAATACATTTATATATTTTGCAAATAATTAAATTATATATATTGGGAGTGTGTGTTCAGTAATTTCTTACTGATTGGGTGCACAGTCAAAAAAAAGTTTGGAGATCACTGGCCTGTGGGATTGTATCAGTCAAGAAGCAGCAAAAAGAAAGAAAAGGAAAAAAATTCTCTTAAGTTAAACAGCCATTATTTTATTAACAGGCATTCTTAAGCTTTCTATCATTTTTCTTCAGAACACTCAGAGAGACATCACTATGAATTTAACTGCTGCTGAATTTAACAGAAGAGATTTCAAGACTTGAGTGTTTTTCTTTGTCCGGGGGACCCTCCCTGGTCTTCTCCCTGGGGTGGCTGTGTGCCTTGCAGTGTCACAGCCCCAAGGGGCAGGATGTCAGTGATCTGATCTGATGCCATGTAACTTACTGTTGGCTGGAACCTGCCGGGAAATGGTGAAGGGTCACTGATGTTAAGCCTCAATGCCCTTTCACCAGCCACTTGCCAATTTCAGTTTCACAGCAGTAATATAAAGACACAGGGGCTTAGTGAGTGGATCTTACATGTGGAGGTGCTCCATGTGCAAGTTTTCCTGTACCCTACTGAATGATTCATTGTGAAAACAGGTATAATATTTACATATCTCACTAATGAGCTGCCTAGAGAGCTTGTGAGAAATAATTGTTTGTAAGTTACATTCATTGTGTTATTTGGATCTATGCCTGGGGGTCATCCAGGCAGAGCATTTCTGGGTGACAGGTTGGTTACACGGAAAAACCGACAGGTGTCCCTCTTAGTATTAGTAAAAAGTGCATGTAGGTATGCAGAAATTGTTGGTTTTACATTCAGGAAGGTCAGCCAGGCATTAAGAGTTTGTGATGCTGAGCTGTCCTACAAGGGCCTCCCTACTTCTAGGCTGCTGTTACATGGTGCCATGTAACTTAAAAAGCCCAAAGCTCATATCTTGCTTCTCATATTTCTAAACTGATCCCTGAGCTGTCATCTTTTGGGGAAAATTGATGCCTGTTGCCATGATGAAGTTACTAGTACCATTTGGTCAAATTCAGACCTGTTAGGAATGAGTAAAATCGAGATTTATTTTGATTTTTGTACAAAATAACATCCCGGACCTTCAGTATTTCATATTAAGCTAAATTTATAGTGCAAATTCTTAAACTGCGGTGGACTGTTAGTAGAAAGCACAATTTTTGATACATTGCTAATGCCTCAAAGTGTGATGTATACAGAGGAGTCACATTTTTAGAGAGTGGAGTCACAGGCCTTTTTGAATTCACAGGTTAAATTCTTGAGAGCATTCTTGTGCGTAAATGATGGATAGTGCATTCTTCAGAGTGTGTGCATTTTGTCTGTGCAGAGTGAATTTTTTCTCAATATATGCACAGACTATTCAAAATATGCTGGAGTTAATTAAAATATACTGCAAAACTGAAACAAGAAAAATCATGTTTTCCAGGGATATTTCAAAGAGTTCCTCTTACTCTCAACATTTTTTATTTGTCCTATGATTTTTCTTATTACAAACACTGGAAAGACTGCAGACTAGACTTACAGGTAGTTTTCATGGTAGTATTTGTTTTTTTGGGACACAGGTAATTTCTGTGAAATTGGTAACTGAGCCTTTCATAAAATTGATTTTGTTTTGCATGATATTTTAATCCTTTTGACCACAGTTCATTTAAATTGTTTAGCTATATCCCATATTTTGTGATTAGAATGACATCAAAATTTCTAATGACTAGATTGGCTTAAAAGGGAAGTTTTGTGAAATTTGGCATACTGTTGCTTCCATTTTACCTTATTTCATGGACCAGAAAGCACTGAAATTGCTAGCAGACTAGAAGTTCCGAACATCCTGCAGCTCTTGAGTTAAGCAGCTGCTTTAGCTAGCTACGTGTCTACTATCACAGCATCAGGTTCACCTAATAGCTGCCAAGGATTTTACCATTACCGTCCCCAAACTGCTGATTGTCAGAAAACTGAGACACAGCTCCATTTGTTTGTCTTCAGCTCCACAGAAGTCTGTGAAATGTAAGCAGCTTCATACGAACCTTTGCATTTCAGTGAACCATAACTTTTTCCATAAAAATTTATCCTGTGGGAAATGAGTGATGATGGCAATGCAATGAGGTACTGATTTGCTTCTCTTCTTCGCAGCCAGTCTAAAGTTGGATTGGCTTTACTGGAAATCCCTAATGGAACAAAAGAAACAGAGCAAGCTAGTACAGAAACAAGTCCATTGTTTTTCTTTTTTTTCCCCGTCCTCAAGATGTCAGTCAACATTTTTAAAGAAAGGTTTGCAAAGAGGGAAGGGACAAAATCATGCGTAGAGTGGGCTGAGTCTGTCCTATGGTGCACGTGGAGACAAAGCAATGATGGGGATGGGGTTGCTGCACAGCTCTGTCTTTCCACAGCATGTGGTTTGGGCACCTGTGGCATCCACCTCCAGACCTGGGAGGGGTCATGCATTCAAGCTGTGGGAACCAGATGTAGGTTTCCAGGCAGGTGAAGGAAGGTCCCAGCAGCATCCCTCTGTGGTCAGGACCCTATCTGTATGTGGGGACCACTCAACCTTTTCACAGGACATTGAGTTCCAGGATTCTTACTAATGCGTTTGGACACTGATGGGAAAAGTTCCTCCTCTTCAAAAAACAACTGAATTAACTAGGAAGGCAGATCCAAAAGAACATACAATTCTCTGAAAGACTGGATAGATAGTAACCAAAAATAATCTTTTTACATGATAATACTAATGAAAAAGAGAAAATCCTCACTGACCAACCATTCCAGGGCTGGGAAAGACTGTTTCATTAGTGGAATAATTGCAGTATATATGTGGTTTTTTTTTTGTTTTTTTTTTTAAAGAAAATTATATGTACACATGTCTAATTATAGCTGAGGAGCCGTGAGTTATTTTGAATGGCTGTTAACAGTGTAAACAATGAACCTGGGCTGGATTCTGGCTGAGCTGAATGCAGGTGCAGTGTGTGCTATGGTGGGAGGAGGGAGCAGCACCTGCAAGCTTCTTCCCTAGTTTAATATGCACCAGGCAGAATTACAAAGGAAGATTGCTCATACGAGTAATGCAGTTATGCTGTAGTTGGATTTCTTACTGAGCTTATGTTGTACTGAAGCGTGATACTTAATTGAAGCCTCTACTGAACCAAGCTGATAAATCTGTGTCTGCTACAGCAGACTGTTCATATTTCTTCCTCACTAGAAATGGCAGCCCTTCCAAACGAGCAACAATGAGTTGTCTAATCAAGATTTTAATTAAGAAGGATTGTCTGTTGTGGCTTTTAATTCCTTCTGGTCTATCACCGTCCTTTAGTTAAGAGAGTGGAGGTTATAAGTATTTTTCTATTGTGTAGTTATAAATATTTCTTCAGATTATTCTTAAGGTTTTACCTGTCTATAAAGTTGAGGACTTTATTTTCCATTTCTTTCTGTGATTTCTGCCAGGAGATATAGCAAACTACTGTCTATCTATCTTAAGCCTACCAAGTTAAAAATTTAATATGAGATTTCTAGTCAGCTTTTGTGCCTCAGACTTCCAGAAGACTCAAATGTCTGATAGTTCTAAAACGTCTACACAGAATCTAACTGGAACTATGGCTGAATTTTAATGAGGAAGCCATAGAAATGCAAGTCTAATGTAGTAAAAAAAAGTTAGGTGAAAGCTCTCTGTTTCAGAGGGGAAAATATATCACTGCTGTTATGCTGCTGAGGTCTCTGAACATCACTGGAGAAAGTAAATTTTGTATTTAAGCAAACTAGAAAGCTCATTCAAACATGACAGAATATCATACGTATGTGGTGTTCTTTGCTGGTAGAGCCAAGTGTTCTTTATAAAAATTTATTATTAGAATTTCCACCTTGTCCTGATTATGTAGATAACTAGTATTGTTTTATAGCCAGGGAGACAATATTAAATGTCACTCAGCAAATTAATTTTAGAGAGAAGAATGAGGGTCTGTATTGGGTCTTGCTTCTATACTCACTGGATTATATTTCCTCTGGGAAGGAAGGAAGGAGCTAAAAACTTTCCCTCTTATTCTGATTTGAGCTAAGTGTTAATTGACTTTGCTGAACATAATGTAACTTTTCTGAAATTGCAAATAGTGCTAGAAAAACAATATGATGCCTTTCAGTGCGTTCTTTTTTGTTTAGTGATTGAGACTGTATAATGATTTATTTTTAGTACGAAAAGTTTCTGAGAAAATTGTACCATAATACACTTCTCACTTCAAGCCATTATCGTTACTTTTTCAACCTTTAAAAACCAATGTACTTCCAACATACTTAAAACTACCAAGCTAGAAAATGATTCTTAACTCATCTTAAATAGTAGCAACAGAGCACTAAAATATATGTGAAAAAGCTTCTGCATGAGAATCATTTGCCAGGAATGCCACAATTCCCCTATGGCAGTAGAGTACCTGTGCTTTACTGGGGGAAAGACACCATCTCATCAGATAAAATTACTTCAGTTCATAAAGAATGTATCATGCTGCTCAACTGTAGTTTAATTGGACCTATTTACTGGTCTCTGATCAATAAACTTATAAAACTGAGAAAAAGTGTATGCATGCATAAATCTATAGCAGACTCTGAAAGGCAGTCTTTTGGCCAAATTCATTTAATATAAAGGATAAATTATACTGAAACATAGATGTAACAATAAAATGGAATTATATTCCTCCATATTGATTTCCAGGACAGACACTATGGAATGAGTAATGTAAACCATACTTAATTTGAACAAAGAGAAGGATAATGTATGCATCAAATGAAAACTTAAAGAAATGTATTACATTTTTACTGCTTGTTAAATAACATCTGATCATATTTATTCAGTGTTTGACCCCAGATCCTTGTCTGTAATCAGTTGAAAAATGCGTATATAAACTCAAGAATATGTTTTGGGGTAGATTAGCTTCTCTGTCCTGTTCTGCAATAGGATAAGCAAATTACTGTGAGCAAATTTGGTTTGAAGAAATATTTTTTTTCTAAAACATCTTTAAATACTGCTGATACAGACTTCCAAATATGGTTTGCTGTCTAACACACTCAGTCTGTTCCTGTGAATGTCCCAGATACCAATAATACAGGCTTTCTTCTCCTTGATATTTAGGAAAAGATGACTTAATAACAGAAGTCATGATCCATACTTGATCAAGAAGTATTTTTTTCACCTTTTTAAGTATCTTGTTTGATCTGTAAAACTGCAGTCAGGAGAAGACAAACACCTGAAAATACTTCTGACCAAAAAGAAAAAGAAAACTCCTTCCAGTATTTCTGTACCTTTTGGAAGCTTTGGGAAGCTTTTTTAGAATTAAGCCTTTGTAAATGCCTCCATTAGTCATGCTGATAAGGAGCTAAGAGTTGACATTCTCAGCAAGTCGTCTTCCTGTGCAGGACATGCTGATGTTTCTCTGGCAAACATAGCTAAAATTTGTGCAGGAAAAGATGTGCACTTGATCCACATCCAGGAACAAGTAGGCACAGGACAGAAGAGTCAACATTCGTAGAAATTACTCAGGAGCCTAAAGATGGCACAGGTTTTCACACAAGGAAAAATAAAAAAACTATTTCAGATATCTTTATGACATTGAACAGACATCCTTATGTTGTTTTTTGTATTCCTATAGTTGTTGAGGTCAGGGTAAATTCATTAAGGGCAAAGCTAATTTGCAGCAAGATATATGTAAGGCTGGAGAAATTCTGTTGAAATGAGGTTAGCTTTAAGGTATGAAATAAACAGTTAAGGTTGGATTGGATCTCCTTTCCATCTTAAGAAACTCTTAATAATCACAATAAAACAAATCTAATGTAAACTGTATTCACCATTGAAGTGAAATATTCAAACGGAAGGAAGGAATTATTAAAGCTAGTATGGAATATTAAGATTTCTTGTACCCTGTGTCAAGAGGCATAGGAACCGGAAGGTGGTTCTTCCGTCATTCAGGATGTGATTAATAATGTCTCATTATTTCATTCAGGAACGCCTAAAACAAAAGAAGTAGGCATCTGGCATGCCACTCAGGGCTTGGATTTTCAAATGAGTTTTTGTGTTGAGATCTGAAATCCCGTCAAATTTAAATGAGAATTGAGTTCTTTACACCCTTGTGCTCTTTTGAGCATCTTGGTTTAAGTATATTTATTTCTCAATTTACATTATATTCTGACTTTGAAATCTCATAGAGATTCTGGTATCCATGCAGGATGATTTAATCAGAATTATTTATTCATAAAAATATACAAGTAACCAAGCTACAACACTATCACAGTCTATTACCAACTTACCTGATGTAAACCACTTATTATTATTCATTATTATGGTATTATTATTCAATATTAAGATACTTAAACAAGATAAACCATAAGTTACTCCATTCTTAGAGTTATTTAAAAACTAACAGGTACATTTTTGTGTTCCTTTTTTCATAGCGGGGAAAGTGGTGCTGGAAAGACTGTGGCTGCTAAATATATTATGAGCTATATCTCCAAAATTTCAGGAGGTGGCCCTAAAGTACAGGTGAGTTGATTTAGGGCAATACTGAAGCATAAGCACTGTCTGAAGATTGAGTTCAGAGGTAGAATGGCAAAGGTCTGTCTTGGCAGATGCTGGCAGCCAGTAGGCACTTAACTGCAGAAGCTTGTGAGCAGCTATAAGTATATACAAGTCCTCAACAGCAGAGTCAGCTGAAGAGAATACTGAACTGCTTGCATGCAGGTCTCTGGGCCACCTGTGTGGGGAGAAAATCCACAAAACTAGAATGATCTCTGTTAAGTTTTTTTTTTTAGCTCTCACACTAAATTGTGTCTAAAAGCGTACATATTTATATGTTTAGTTAAGGTGGTGTAAAAGTTACTTTAATTATCGCTCTTAACCTTGTTAAGCAATCTTCTATTAGTAGGTGTGATTTTTTTTTTTTTCTCCTGGACTGGTATTGCATTGAAAACTGAACTGGCTTTTCATGTTTTTATTACTTCCGTTACGTCTCTGATTTGTAGGCATGCATTAGAGCCAACAGCAGGAACATCATCTTGTTTCATCAGGTTATCTAATCAAAAGTATAGTATCTGAAAGCTATCTGCAACAAC
This sequence comes from Cygnus atratus, assembly GCF_013377495.2. NCBI lineage: Eukaryota > Metazoa > Chordata > Aves > Anseriformes > Anatidae > Cygnus > Cygnus atratus. The sequence continues at coordinate 4,476,172 of NC_066372.1, read as the reverse complement.
AAATAGTTCCTTTTCTTAATAACTGTATTACCAATGTCTGCTCTATCTATAGAAGAAGCCCATGAAGTAAAGCCAGTTGCCTTGAGCAATTTCACTTGAAATAAAATTCAATCTTCTTTATACAGCCCAGCATGCATTAAGTTTCTTCTGAAACTAATAGCTAGACCATACTTCCAACTCCTAGGATCAGATACAGAAGCAATAGTAACAGACTGTATGGCTGTCTAAGATAGCTAGGTAGCAGCATCACTGGTCCTCAAACATGTTGCTTAAATACTTGGAGAAGTCTACATTTCATGTTCTGACTTTATACATTGTGGTTGCAGACCCTCAAAGTGATCTAAGTGCTTATGTGGAGAAAGGAAATTGCTGAAAAACAAGATGATGAAAGAAAAAACAAAACCATATCAATTTATTGGCTGTGTTGTTTTGCCCAACAGTGAACAGAAGGACCAGTTGTTTGCAGCCTCAGGCATTTTGTTCAGTTTTGTAAGATTTTCTTCAGAAAATAAGAAGCTTCAAAAAGATGAAAGTTCTGAAAAAAGATTGCATCCATGAGGATATTTTCCAGACACGGTCTTTATTATTTTTTTATATATAATTTAGATGTCATGGTTTTCTAGAAAAACTCTAAGAACTTAAAACAAGCAAACAAAAGGCTGTTAAAAAAATTATTTCTGAATCTCTATTTCTTTTGTTTCCTCAAATTTTAGCACGTGAAAGATATAATTCTACAGTCCAACCCTTTACTAGAGGCCTTTGGGAATGCAAAAACTGTACGGAACAATAACTCCAGCAGATTTGTAAGTCCATCTCTTAGAGATTTCCTTCATGCTTCCAACTTCTATAGTGTTATATTATTATTCAGGAGTTTAATATAAAATTGTTTATATTGTTCATGATAAAATATATATCAGGATAAAATATAAAATAAAATATAAATAAAATTATATTATTCAGGAGTGTAATATAAAATGAATACAAATGAAGGAAAACTGTATTAAGTATAGACTGTGTTTTAAAACGTAAAGTATATGTTGAGAAGCCTCTTCAATTCTGTATAGACTGCACATTTGTTACTCTTGCAATATGTACTGGTCAAAATTTATAAAATTCTCAGTCTGTAAGCAAATAACAGCAACAAACCATTCAGGTTAGTAAAATATATGCAATAATATATATATATATTTGTAATACGTAAAAGCATCCTTAGAGTTATTTGATGAGAATTAAATACCTTTATTAGTATGTACAGAAAGCAGGAATTATTTTCAGTGTGTCATTATAAAATACTCAAGGTATTATTGTGAAATAACTGCTCACTAGCTAACATACTGTAGGTTCTGTTTTTAAAAGTTACACATAGGCTTTACAAATTTGCTATTTGTTCCTAAGCCAACATGAGTGTTAGTATGATTAATGTCTCCCTAAAAGGACAAAATAATTGCTTTACCTTGCTTCCAAGCAGAACACTGCGTTTGCCATTGGTCATAAATCTGTTAAATTTACTTTCAGTACAGGTGGGCATTACGGTTTCCTTTATGCTAAGCAAGAGTCTCAGCAATGAAAAAGAAGCCCCTCGCTTCCTCTCTACCTTTGCATTACTGCATGACGTATTATCCCTAGTCTAGCACTGTATAAGTGAAGAAAGAAGGAAAGATATGTGATAGTTCAAGATTCTAAGCTTTGGTAAATCTTGAGGTAGCTGAGTCACAATATCTATAACGATTAAATATGCTACTAACCTTCCTTGAGATATAGTACAAGTAGTGCATGATTTACTGTTTACTAGTCATTCAACAACTTTAATTATTTATTGCAGGGGAAATACTTTGAAATCCAGTTTAGCCCAGGTGGAGAGCCAGATGGAGGAAAAATCTCCAATTTCCTACTGGAAAAATCTCGAGTTGTAATGAGGAATCCTGGAGAGAGGAGTTTTCACATTTTTTACCAGGTCAGAAGCCTACAGCTCTTTTATGAGTTATTTTAAATAACTTGTACCTGTTATTCCTTTTGATTGAAAAGTCATTCTCAACCCAATGAGATTATTGAACACATTTTCAAAAGGATAATCTGGTTATCATTGGGAAACTTCATAGCATCTTAAGGCACCATCTGACATAGACCTAAATAGCTGCCTTTCAACTCTAAAAAGAAATTACTTCAATATTTCAGAGGCCCAACTTGGAAATTCAGTGTGATCTCCCATATGGAAAAATGCAATAGAATATAATAGAAAATGAGAACTTTCAAACAAATTTATTTTTAAACTGGCTTATATAATTTTACCTTCTGCTCTGGAATTCCATAGCTCTGCTGTGAAAGAGAGATTTAATTCTATTTTGTGGGACACTTAGGATTATATCAGTATGGTGAATTCTCCAAAAATCCTCTGAATTTATTACAAAAGGCTTTTCTAGCCTTTGCTGGTCCTTTATTTAGAGTTTCTTATCTGCTTAAGTGCTGCTGACCTAGCTCTACAAAACTAGAGTAAAGACAGTACATAGTAAGTGACTGTCAACAGCATCACATAAAGTTGAAGTGTTGTTGTGAGGATGGAAAGCTGAGTTGGAGCTGGAATTGCTCCAGGAACTGTGTATTCTCCTTTTCTGAGGTATGTGAACAGTTTGCAGTGCCCTGCGAATTTTCCTCTGTGTCTAGGAGAAGCTTTTTGATGCAGGCAATTTGAAGACTCTGGGGTTTTGACTACTCTGTTCTGAGATCAGTTTGTTCATTCCTTCCTATTGCAGCTGTATGTCTGCACAACTGTGCCTGCCTTTCAATAAGTATGGAAAATATGTTTCTCCTGAGGATTTAGGTAAAACATTGAAGACTGGAAAACCAGCTTTGCCTAATCTTTGAGATAAAGATAATAGAAGACATTTACTAAACCATTTATGAGAGGGGGAACGAATATCTGGTCTTTCACGTAGCAAAAAATAGGAAGGTTACAAACTTTGCACAGTATTACCCTTCTTTCCTAATAATTTCAGGCTCAGTTCTGTTCTGCCCAGCTTCGTCTGTGCTGAAGGTTGTTATATGATTCCTAATATTGGGATTTTTATTTTGTAGCTGATCGAAGGGGCATCTTCAGAACAAAAAAGCAGTCTTGGCATTACCACTATGGATTACTATTACTATCTGAGTCTATCTGGGTCCTACAAAGTAGATGACATCAATGACAAATCTGATTTCCAAGAAACACTGGTGGGTTTTTGATGCTGATTTGTGTAGTGGTAGATGTATGTTCACTTCACTGCCCATTGCAAAGACATTGATGTATTAATGTGGGAATGAGAAATTCACATAGAGGTAACTTAAATGGTATTTTACCTGGAGAAGATATATATTAACCCAGAGGAGATCCTATCTAAGAGGAGATCCAGGAGATCTGAGGAGATCCAATCTAAGAATCTTGAGAAGATGGCTACAAATCTGTCTTTTGATAGGAAGGTGTTTTGTTTTCCATTTGTCCTTTCTCATAAGGGTGAAAATTTTGTGAATTGTGCGCAGATAAATTGTACGTTTAGAATCTGCAGTATAAAACGTGAAAATGCAAACACACTCAGGAATTTCCATTAGAAGAAAATGCAAAAGAGCACCCTTTTAGCTGAATTCTTGGTGGTGCCTTATCTTCTGTTCCTATTTAAAACATCACAACTGAAAGGCTGGATAAAGGGACCTAGAAAGCATAGATTAGAAATCTTTACCCAATATTATTGTCAGTTCGTTGTGTAACATTCATGGAGGTCACATCAACTTCCTGATTTCCTGTTATTGGAAAATCACTACTTAAAATAAGCATATTAACATGTCTTCTTATTTCTATTTGTAGCACACTTATAAATGCATTAAAAAAAATTACTTCTACATTCTAGCTAATTGGGTATTTTGGAAAAAGAGTAAGTTGAAAAGACATTTTGTAAGTTGTCATGTACTCTAGACTGACTCTAAAACACAACGTTGTGCTGGATCACTTTCTAATAAATAGCTGAAATAGCCTAAACCAGACAGACTGTGCTACTGTAATGTTGAGAGTCATCTAGTACCTCTTCACACTTGTTAGTCTCAGTGGAAAAACTATGCATAGAAGGAAGAAAATCATTGTCTCTTAGGTTCATTGTTCCCCATTTTGCAGTAAACAATTTATTTTCAGTGTGACACTCAAGGGCAGGTGCTATTTCAGTACTACATTTTTTCCAGAATTTATTTTGCTAACTCATCTTCTAAATGGTGTAGATGTTTCTGTATATAATTATTAAAAAACAAAAATGCTCAAGTAGGATATCTGGTTCCTTTAGATAATTCAGGCTGTAATGTAATTTGGATGCATTAAGTATTTGAACTCTTCATAAACTAAACTTTTTAAAATAAAAAATTTAAAAGGACTTTTATGGTGAAAGTAATTGAACAGATTTGTTGACTTTTTTTTTTCTTCCAGCATGCAATGAGTGTGATTGGGATCTTTGCAGAAGAGCAGGCATTGGTACTACAAATAGTGGCTGGAATACTTCATTTGGGAAACATCAGCTTCAAAGAAGTTGGCAACTATGCAGGAGTGGAAAGTGAAGAGTGTAAGTACCTCTGGAAACTGTTACAGAATTAGCAGTGGGCTGAAACCCAGATGGCATGAGCTGAACTGCCATCTTGAACTTCTTATCCAAACACAGTGCATCATTTCTTTTAGTGTGAGGCTGCTAATTTAGGTTTTTCCAAAAACAATAATGGTACTGAGGCCCCTGTTCTGTCTAGTACAATGCCATTGACTTTAACAGAAATGTAATTTTGAATTTAAGAAATCTTTTTCCAGCCTTAAGTATGAAATAATTGAAATTGTGAGAACGTCTTTCAAGCAAACTTAAAAATATTCTCCATTCAGTGCACCAACAGTCATTCATAAAAAAAAAAAAAAAGTTTCTTAATGGTTTGTCTGACATCATCCTCATGTGGAAGCAGCTATCAACTTGTAGAGTATCTCTAGTCTCAGGTACACAGTTAGTGCTTGGGCATACGTACACACATCCAACAGAGCAGCCTTGAAAATGCATTGAAGGTCAGAATTTACATACTACAAATGTTATCTTCCTTGTCTCAAATTTCTCATTCCGTGCTTTGTTATCAGATACATCTACCCTGGAAATACTTCCTTATTTGTAATGTACTGACCGGGCATCCTTCAGCTCTTGCTGCTATTTTATATCAGAGGGTGGTGAGGCACTGGAACAAGTTCCCCAGAGAACTGTGGATGCCCCATCCCTGCAAGTGCTCAAGGCCAGGCTGGATGGGGCTTTGAGAAACCTGATCTAGGGGAGGTGTACCTTCCTGAGGCAGAGAGTTGGAACTAGATGATCTTTAAGGTCCCTTCCAACCCAAACCATTCTATGATTCTGCGTTAAGAGTGTAGAGTTATATTGTGTTTGGTTCTGCTTCCTTTACAGTAAATCGTCAGCACAGTGAACGAGTTTTTGATGTGGCTCTTATCATTATACTTTCCTCATAAATCCTTACAGTAATATTGGCTAAATATTTATTCTGGAATCTTTACAGTATATGTGAGCATATTTGGTCTGTACTTCCCTACAGTCTCTTGCCTTTTAAAATATATGATGTTTAACCTTTTCATGTTCTCAGTGAGTTATCAGAGATGCTGCTATAGACTCAACTTTGGATAGTTCCTTGGTTACTAGTACCCTTGGGTAAATTTAAACAGTTTTCTGATTCTGAAAGCTGGCAGTTACTGACAGTTCTAAAAATACTTTTGGATTAATGTAGTAAAGGGTTTAAAGAAGCCAGATCATGCTGTCATATTACAAATGTGTAAAGCTCAAGTGGCCGCTGTCCTAGTGATTATTTTACATCCTCCTCACACCAGTGGAGCAGATCTGAAAGCAATGGAACATGGATGAAACATTGTTAGAGGATTATGTGGTTTAGTGGAAGTACAACAGTAACTCCAAGAGACCTACCCTTGGGAGCAATTTCCATATGCTTTTAAGCAATTTCTCTTTTCCCATTCCTTAAGGTGTGTGACACCTGCAGCTAACATCTGCACCATGTGCTAAAATGCAAATACTGGACTTGTGGCTGCTTATTGCACAGCTGTGTATTTTTCTGCTCTGCTTTTATACAAGGGGAACCAGAATTTTCCCTGTAGTTTCAGAATAAGGGTTTAAAAAACAAATAAATGGAAGGGAATTTAAGACTTGCAATATTCTTAGAGGAAGAAAGGGAAGGGATTTTAGGAAGCAATAGTACTCTTTCCTTATTATATTTTATATGTTTCATGTATTTACAAATTTTTTTTCAATTGCTTCAATTTTACTTAATGTGTGAGCTTCGTGTTTTCTTTCCATCTCCTCCAGCCATTCCATCAACCACATAGTTCAAAACTATGGCTTAAGACAGCTTACATGTTTGAGGGACTGAAGGTACAGAAATAGATGACTATTTTACTTTGAGGTGGTTTATCTTAATTAAAATCCATGTACGCAAGGACCTGAAAATTTCCTTGGGGAGCTTAGAGGAATTTTTAAGACATAAATACCTATTTTTTTTAAAGCTGCATGCCCCATGAGGTTTATTACTGCTGTTTGTTACTAGTGATACAGCTACTTTTTTTTCTTTTATTCTGCACTGGTTCAGTGTATAAGTCATAATCTAGCAACCTTGATTTTTCTTACAGTTTTGGCTTTCCCTGCTTTCCTCCTGGGAATTAACCAGGACCGCCTAAAGGAAAAACTGACCAGCAGACAGATGGACAGCAAGTGGGGAGGCAAATCTGAGTCCATTAATGTAACACTAAACGTGGAACAAGCTTGCTACACCAGGGATGCACTGGCCAAGGCCCTTCATGCCCGTGTTTTTGATTACTTGGTGGATGTAAGTTGTATTTGCTTGATTCTATTGAAGTATTGATACAGTGGGAATGTTCCTTGCAGAGCTTTTCTTTTCCATCTTTTTTGCACCCAGTATGTGTTCCTTTGCCTAAGCCTTAGCAGCAGCACTGAGTAGTACGGTGGGAACACGACCACATACAAGGCACTGATTATATTACAAATGCTACACTTCCTTTGAAGCAAATGAGCTGTGCTTTCAGCGCTGTATTTGTTCAGTCTCTTGCCACAACTGACCTGTATGATGTTCTGACATCTCCTTCCTGTCACCATCCATACTTCTCTGAAATCAGTCTTATTTTTCTCCTACAGAATAGAGCATTTTCAAATGAGCAGAATAAATAAAATGGTACTTGTCCCTTGTTCTCTTACCCCATTCTCCTGCAGAGAATCTCCTTCAGCATCCTGATACTGTGGCATTTGAGCAAATGCTCAAACTCCACTCTCCATGCTGCAGTGCTTTCTGTTCAGGATGACACTGTAGGCTGAATTGGCAGGGGATAAACCTTACCTTTGGCCACAGATGTTAGCTAGATTAAATGATGTCTGCTCATCTGCTCTGTGTTGGCACTGCTAGTATCTCAGAAGCCTTCCTGTTCATGACAGTTCTGAAATTCCTGCTATATGAAATAGGGGACTACAGAAATTGGTGAAAAAAATCATGTTACTATCTGCAAAACGCATCAAATATCAGACTTAAAGCTGGTCTGTTTTTTTGTTCACTCTTTTTTCTTCAACTGCACTGAGCCAGTTACTCCAAAGGAGAAAGATTTTTACAAACAGAAAATCCAAAGGCTCACTGACTTGGAAAAAAGGGTAGTATAATGTTCATTTCTTAGATATTAATAACACTTCATTAAAAAGTACCCTATTAAATACATATGTATTCCATTCCAATATGTTATTTCTGAAGAAACACTGTATTTATATAAAGGTTTATGAATATACCATTTAAATATTTTAAGCTTCACTTTGTTTTATGTTTTGTGTTTGTTTTATTAGTCCATTAATAAGGCTATGGAGAAGGACCATGAAGAGTATAATATTGGTGTCCTCGATATTTACGGCTTTGAAATATTCCAGGTGAGACGATGCAACATTCAGCATTTGAGCTGATCTGACCTGACAGTTTTTTGTTACTTAGAAGGGAAAAAATCTAACAGGGAAAAAAAAAGTTTTGGGGCAGAATAGAAGCCAAAAAAAGACAGCTTCTTGGACATTAAGTTCTTGCTGCTAATGTCTCACTTAGTAAACACAAAATATTGAAGAAAGCTCTAAGAAACTTTGAACTTTGAAGGGTCATTGATCCTAAAACAAAGATCTGAGATTACACACAACGCCTATAAAATCAGAAACCTATCCATCATTGACAATATTTCTATGAAGCTTCTACTATTGCCAACATAAGAACTAAGAATTACTGCATGAGAATAATTTTGTTTCTTTTTCTGTAGAAAAATGGCTTTGAGCAGTTCTGTATCAACTTCGTTAATGAAAAACTGCAGCAGATTTTTATTGAACTGACACTGAAAGCAGAACAGGTAACCAGACATTATTTTTAACTTCATAGAACGAGCTATCATTTTTCTCAGTTGGTAGAAAAAGTAAGGTTTCATCATCTGTTAACAATAAAATTTGCCTTGTTAAGCAAGAAACAAAAAAACAAACCAAAACAAAATCTTGGCTGTTGGCTAACCCTAAAAATGTAAACCAAGCGAGTCCGTCATACTGTGTACTAATGTAGTCATATGACTGCCTAGACTTGCTGTGTGCTCTGACTCACTGAAAGGAATGGAAAACTGCAGTTCTATTCCATCCCTGTGCTTTCATTGGATGTGACAGAGTAAAATGGGAATACTTTTCTTAGTTTCCTCCACACCCATTCCCCTCTCCGTTTCTCTTTTTTCATGTATACAAAATAGATCCCTGTGGCAAATGCACAAATACTTCTGAGTGTATTTGCATTTCTCTGCTCACAATCTCACTGAAAAACCTCTCTTTATGTGAATGGGAGCTTCTGCATGGGAGGGCAGACATAATGCAGCTGAGACAGTAATTGCGTACAGTATGAGCTCAGGCCTGGCACCGACTTTAGGACAGTGTTTTCGAGAATGCACATACACAATTGCTTTTGTATAAAAGTAACTGATCAATGCAGTTGAGCACACAAATAACCTTCTAAGTGTCTAGCTAGATTCATATGTATGCAACCAAGCAAATCAATTTAATCAAATTTCAGTATGTTTTTTTTCCCAGTCTCTATCCTTATGGTCATAGTAATTGTATACAGAAATAAAAAGTAGAGTTGTCTCCATTTTATGTCCATTTCTGAATGTGTTATTTTGAGGACCTGATCCTTGATATGCCTGTCACAAACTTATTTTGTAAAATACTTTAGAACATGGATGCTTAATTGCATTGTCAAGGTAACATAAAGCTCATTTTGTTGCTATTTGCAAAGGACTTTGACAATAAATGCACTGACAAAATATTCCTGCTTGTCTTAGTGACTACTCAATGGCTATGACAGACAAAAGAATGCGTGGGGAGCACAGAGAAGGATCCCAATTCAGCTCTTAGGCAGTAGAGAGCTGGATTTAATCATCATATGGGTCATTCCTCTTCTTTACCCAGAAACAGAGTTGACAGGTTTTTCTAAACGTAAATAGAGTATATATGTAGTATATTGTAGATCTGCCGCTAGAGCCATGGTGCGTGGAATATTTGCATTTTTCCTCTTACTTAACAGGAAGAATATGTGCAAGAAGGAATCAGATGGACTCCAATAGACTATTTTAACAACAAAATAGTGTGTGACCTCATAGAGAACAAAGTGGTAAGTAATTGGCATAAACAGATGGAAAAAACAGAAAAAGAATTTTCTCTAAAATATTTGGGCAACTGCTTTGCTGTCAAGAACATTCATGAGAAAAATGCAAATACTGTTGTTCAGTAACTGAGTCATACTAAGCCTATATGTAAATCTTACATAAGGTATCTTATAAGATCTTACAAGAGCTGTAAGATAAGTTATTTAAAATATTGGCCAAAAAGAGAACCATAAGATAGCATGTTTGATAAACGTGATTGAAAAATTCACTGGTTGGAAATTACAACTTTATCCACTTAAATTTGTCATCAATTTCGTGACATGCTCCTGTATACATTAGGTAATTTTTGGTAATATACATAGGTATTTTTTGGTGGAACGAGAAAGAAGATTACTTTGCAAAGTTTTCTAAAAAGTTCTTAATTAACAGGCATAATTTCCCACTCTGTCACTAGCATTACGTGGACTTGTATCTCTCGTTAAACTGTTTGCATGCTAGTGTACAAATTAACCTCTACTATGAACTGTATAGATTGATGGAGATTTCTTCCTGCTGTGACTTTGCTGTTGTGTTTTTGTACTAAAGAATTTTCTTTTGGGGGTAGGCATTGAGCTTTTTTTTTTTTTTCCTCACTTTGTTGTTTTCCTCAAATGCATTAGAATCCCCCTGGAATTATGAGCATTTTAGATGACGTATGTGCCACAATGCATGCAGTGGGAGAAGGAGCTGACCAAACACTGCTACAAAAACTCCAGATGCAGATTGGGACTCATGAACATTTCAACAGCTGGAACCAAGGATTTATCATTCATCATTATGCTGGAAAGGTAGTATGGAAAATCATCACTGAATTCTGCATAATGCATTTATAAGAAAAAAGAACAGTCATGAAGGGAAGGGGGAAGTATTACCTCTAGAGGGTTATTCTGATTTTAAATAGGCAGATTATCTCAGGAGACAGTGCCATCCTTTCACAACGTATGGAACTTAAAACACACATGCCCTGACATAGGTCCCTTACTTAGGATAGATGTCTGGGCCTTGCTGCTGTCAACTGTACTAAACAAAACCTAGTATTAAATGTAATAAATACCTCAATCTTCATTGTCGGTTATAATAGCAGTAGGTTTAAAGCACTCAGGCATAAAAATGATCCTTAATGTACTAGTCAAATTAGAAATATATACAGATCCTATATGCAGTTACTTGGGCATATTTCTCAGACTATTCATGATTTCCTGCTGTTATATTCAATAACAGTAAACCCTTATTGTGCTAAATATTTTTATTCTATAAAGTATTGAAATCACATGCATTTTATTCTACTCACTAGTTCCATTTTTTTCTTTGAGTTTAAGTATATGGATTGAATTCCTTTGTTGTGAAAGAGTTAACTACTATATGCAAGGATTTTTTAATCACTATACTGCCTTTAAGTAATACCAGACTAACCACAAAGTTCAGATCAGCTACTGATGAGGACAGGATATAAATTTTCTGTAATTATTGGGTTCTCAACTTACCACAAACAATCAATTTCCACCTTGGCCCAGGTATCTTATGATATGGATGGATTCTGCGAGAGAAATCGGGATGTTCTTTTCATGGACTTGATTGAACTCATGCAGAGCAGTGATTTGTACGTAAGCAAAACTTGCTTAAAGCTAGGAATAATGTGCTAGTTCAGATGGATGCAGAAGGCCTGACTTCTCTGCTACTTCACAACATGTCAACTGATTTGCATAAAAATGGAAATAAACCATCACAGAAAAACAGCATCACTTGCATTGTACTCAGTCTTCATTTTCTGCAAATCTCAGTAATTATGTAAGGTACCAAAGTGTTAGAATTAGGTAGTATATTGATAAACATTTTTTTGGCCTCAAAGCAGGCCATCACTGATTTGGCATTATCTCAGAACGGGAACTGTTTTAACATAAACATTTTTTTGTTATTTATTTTAACTAACTGAGGCTTTTTAGGAAGTGCTTTTTGCTTTGAGTCTTGAAATCTGTTATCACATGTCCTTACAAGGCTCGCTAAAATACTGAGGGATCTCTGTGACGAATGAAGCTCTTGGAAAATAGTAATCTTAAAATAGATTCGATACAACTCTGGGTTAACATAAATAGCTCCTTATATTCTACTCAACTGTCAACTTTAACAGCATATTTATTGACATTCCAGCATTTAATTGTCTTTCTATACCAATGCTATTTTGTTTATTCTTTTCTAGGCCTTTTATAAAGGCTCTGTTTCCTGAAAATCTTCAAGTGGACAAGAAGGGTCGCCCTACCACTGCAGGCAGTAAAATCAAAGTATGACTAAATTTTTGTTATATTAGTGTGTGTTTGTGCAAGTTAAAAAAAAAATAGTAGTCTTTGCTTGTTTTTATTATCCAGATATTTTTAAAAGATAGACAGTGGAGTGTTCTGACTGCAAAGCAATGCGTTGTTTCAGCTGTTAGAATCATGTTTTGCCCAGCATCACTGTTCATTAAACCTTTTGTTCATCTGCATTCTACAGCAGTGAATTTTCCAAATGAGCAATTGATGGTAGTGATAATACTACTTGCATGTGCATAATGAATGAGCCCCTTCACTCAGCCACTTGATATCCTACAAATAACTACAGATAACTAGTCTCTTTATAGTGCAGAAATGCAGCAGGGCCTGACCCTACGCCCACTGAAGTTAACAGAAGTCTATCTATTGACCATAGTGTGGGCTGAATAAAGCAACAAGTGTTAGAAGGCAAGCGTCTTTTTTTTTTTGAGACTGGTTGTAAAATATATGCTTAGATGATATACTTAAAGACTTTGGAAATTAATATTTTTTCAGTGTCTTTCCGTATATTTTACTCTGATGGTTAAGCTCACCTAACACATTCCCCATGACATGCATTCCCCACTCCCTGTTTTTATATAGTAGTTTAAATATATTACATGGTTGGAGATAATAGTGCCTTCTGTTTACTGAAAATGTTTTCCTGAGGTGAGAGACTTGTGGAAGGTGTTGAGTTTCTTAGTGGATGTGTTTATACATCTTTTACATACATATTCATAGAGACCAACGTGGGTAAGTTTTAAATAGTAAGAATAGAATTATTTGATAGAGCAAAAGTGATTTGCAAAAACACAGGAACAAAGAGCAGAAAAATTTCCAGTAATATAAAAATAATAGCATCCTTTCCTTAATTTTGGATGTTTTTAGTATTAACAGGTGTTTTTTGTTTTGTTTTTTTACTTTCTCCCTCTTACCTTACACATACATGCAAATACATGACTTTTTCTGTACATTGTTTCCAGGCTAAAAGTGCAGGTCTGCTACTGCTATATATTATCCCAAGAGAGTTCTGGAGAAAAGAACCAAACCCAACTGGATCCAGTCAACTGGATCATCAGTAGATGGTTGATATTTTTAGAACTCTCTCAGAGGATTTACTCTCTTTAGGTCAGATCCTATTGTTTTTTCGTTGATTTTACAGAAACAAGCAAATGATCTCGTTGGCACCCTGATGAAGTGTACACCCCATTACATTCGCTGCATCAAACCAAATGAGACAAAGAAACCTCGAGACTGGGAGGAGAGCAGGTATGTGAATAAGCAGAGGGTGCAATGAGAACCAGCATTGAGCCAAAAAAACAGCCACCAAAAAATCATAATTTTTAATCGTATAACCTACAGACAATAAATTGGGCACATGATCTAAATAAGCAGTTAGTAGAACCAGTTCTTAGGTTTTTTTTCATATCAGTTACAGATGATCAAAATTTGCAGAATATGTAGCAGTAAAACTATAAGTATATTAAAGACTTTGTTTTCCATATGGAATTTGCACACCAAATGCATTATACATCAATTCTAACTTTTGCTCGATGCTTTGAAAACAGCTTCTATTAGATAGCTGAAAGCCAATGACATCTGTATTTGCTGTCATGTATCAAACAAAAAAGAAAAAGAAAAACAGAAAAAAGTGTCTATAGCAAAGAATATAGGTTTCTTTTTTTTAATTTCCAACATTTAAGTTTCATTAGCCACCTCTTTAAAGAGAAATAACTAGAATATCATTCATACAGACATTAAATAGTTGCCTAAATCATTAATTTGGTTTATTGCATCTGTTTTAAGTCACCTTTAACCATGTGGTATTTTTTAACATCTTCATAGTATCTAAAAAAAAGATACATTTCTTTCTTGCACTGAGGTCAGATACAGTATTTAACATTTTTAATTATACACCAAGTACTTCTGGTATTGGTAGAAGTGCTGATAATAGCAATTAGTTATTTTTGTCACAGTGAAACGATTTGTGAAGTCCGATAAAGAATATTCTTGACCACATCAACAGCATTGCCAGAATTCACTTCCTGCCATTTGGCACACAGACTAGCACAATTACATGCAGATGTAGAGCACTTACAGAAGCCACAATCATGACTGCCCCTTGAAAGTGTCATTTAGGTCTTGGCAGTAAACGTAGACCCTCTTTCTCTAGCTTTTCCCACCTTTTAAAATCCTACTATGCAGCACTTAATTTCTCACCCACACTGGGACCGAAGGAGGAAAGTTATTCTAGCAAAAGTATGTCTAAAAGTTGTAGCAAAGCAAAAAATATGAATTGGGGGCACTTTTAAAATCAATCATTTACATATTGGAAAACAGGCCTATTATTGTGGGAAGTGTTGCTAGGAAACCAATGAAACGAAACAAAACAAAACAAAAAAAAAACTAATCCTGATAAAAGGCCAGCTTTCAGGAAGCCCATTTTGGAATAAAAGTGGGTAAGATTTCTCCCCCCTCCCAACAGGGATGGTATTTAACAAATGCAGCAACTGGTGACGCTAAGATAAATGAAATACAAATGACTGTATAGTATGAAACTCAACTACAAATAGAATTAGTTCTTAGGATAATAATCCTTCATCCCTGTTTACAAATACTAACATTCTTTCCCTTTTCAAGCCATTTCTCATCTGTTCTGACATCATATTGTATACATATGCTGTAACATTTAGTGAAATTTCCAGGAAAAATAAATGTAATTATATGCATATATCAACTCAAACTTCAGCTTGTTTAATTTTGTTGTTTCATGATTTTACCATGAGAAAGTTCTGTTGAGGGAAACAAAAACACAACTGAGTATGTGTTATTTTTCTGAATGTTGCAGTAGTGTTTTTGGTTTTCTTATGTGATCATTTAGTCTTGTATCATACACATGCTGCCATACTTAAAAATATGATGGGAATAGTATATTTAATCTGCTTATTAGTAGCATGTTACTAGACAGTGGAAGTGTTATCAAGTAAGGAGAAACTTCACAAAAGCCCATCTTAATGCTCATACAACCCATGTCACTTCAGCCTTCTACAGCTGTTGAATAATTTCAGATTATTTTGTACTTTAAGATAGACCTTGTATAGTACCTAAACCTTGTATAATACCTTAGTTATTCAAAAAATTGGGGTGTTCCTTGAAATGTGTTTTTGTTCAGATCCTGGCACAGCCACTTGGATGTGTATTCGAAATTGCTGCATTAGCTGAATTCCCAGACCCTGACCTGCTTGAGGTTGATGCCTGGAGGGAGGTTTTCAGTGTGCCTTTTCTCAGAAAGAAAAAGAAAAACAGAAAAATGTCTCAAATTCTCAGTTGCTGGACACTAATACTGGCAGGACAGTAAGAAAAAGGGAGTAATACTGTTGCTGCAGTGCATTATTCCAGATGTGAACAGGAGGGAAAAGCTATAAACAGGAAAACGTATTTTTGTCTATCAATTTTCTACTGTTACTGTACCAGAATTTTTAGAGTAAGTACAAAACATACTTTATTCCTTGAACACAGTAAATTTAAGATGTGCAGTATTTTTTATTATAAGATAAAAGAGCGGCATCTGTCTTTAATAAAATACCTCTAAAAGAAATAACCACAGGGCTTTTGTCATTTGTAGCATGAGATTTCAATTTTTTTCCCCTTATACTGAGTCATGTGAAAAGAATGTCTCTACCAAAAAAAAAATAATCAACAAGTGATGAAATTTATATTGAAATTTAGCATTTCAAAATACCTAAAGAAATAACACCAAATTAACCTAGAGGGTTTTCAAGATTTGAAATATCTTGATTTGTAAAATCGGAGAAATGGTACTTTAAAAAGGATTAAAATTAAATGGTTCCTTACAGACTCACTTTTTTTTTTTAAATATGTGAAGAATTTTTATATGCTGTTTATTAAACTTACAGGACTAAAATCTTAGCTTACCTCTGACTGAAAGCTAAAGCTTGCATAATTTGCCCTATAAAAAAAACAACAACAGAACCCCTGAACACCACATTTCAGAATTAAAAG
The DNA here is from genome assembly GCF_013377495.2 of Cygnus atratus. Lineage (NCBI taxonomy): Eukaryota > Metazoa > Chordata > Aves > Anseriformes > Anatidae > Cygnus > Cygnus atratus. The sequence continues at coordinate 4,460,101 of NC_066372.1, read as the reverse complement.
CTGACATTGCTTCTTTCAACCACATGACTTAGATGAGAAAAGTAAGGAAATACAAAGGAAAACAGCACAAATCATACATTGTTAGCAAAGTTAACTGAAATTCTTCAAATCAAATCAAATCTCCAAGCATTAAAAAGCAGACTAGCAGGATATGTAAGAAAGAACTTAAAATATGTTCCACAGCTCCAAAGACAGGAAAAGGTGCCAAAAGATTTATGGGGAAATACTTGTTCCTTGTTTAGAACCTGAAAGAGTTTTGCATGAGGAACTGTAATGGTGTTGGGATAACGATGTTTCAGTTTGTGTGTACAGGAGAATCACCCCACAGCCATTAACACTTTCAGTTGGATTAGTACCAGCTCAGTTTTTGTTTAGAATTAAAGTATGCCATGAGCAAGCTTACCAGGCACACTTCTGCAAGTCTTGTGCCTATCCTCAGATCCTCCCTTTGCAATATGGTAAAGTCAAGAACAGTGCTAGCTTTTCATGAATGTACTGCCCAAGGTATCCTATTTCTGATTCTTTGTGTTCTGGAAGTTTGGAATTTGGGCCTTTCTCCTCTCCTCAGATGTGGTTCTTCTCCAGAACAGCCAAAAATGAGCTGTGTGCAACTGTCAATGTTTGAGCTATATAAAACATAGGTGAAAACTACAATAAAAGAATGCAATTTCCCACTGCCTTGGATATCAGCTATGTAATTGTGTAGGTAGTTATTTGGCTTTTTATGGGTAATATTAGTGAAGAAATTTATACATGAATTAGGAGGTAGGTAGTTAGGCTACAATAGGGAATGCTACGGTAAATTTGCTGCATATATTTCAGTAATGTAGTCTACCTGCCCTGAGTAGTTGTTCTGCCATGCAGTGTACATGGTAATATGCAAGAATAAATAGATTCATATATGAATTTTATTATTTCATATGTGCATGAATTTTACAAGTAGTCTTCTTTACTTCTAAAAATAAAATAGATTTTAAATCTTGCTTTGTCCACAGGGTAAAACATCAAGTGGAATACTTAGGTCTTAAAGAAAATATTCGAGTACGAAGAGCTGGCTATGCCTACAGGCGGGTTTTCAAGAAGTTTTTGCAGAGGTAGGATAATACTAATTTTGAAATATTACAGTACATTTGTTTACATGATGAGGAAAAAAAGAAGTTGCAATTTTTAAGTGCTTCTCATGTCCCGCTTTTCTTTTCTCCTATTTACCTTGTTGACCTATTTACCTATATTACCTTTCTCCTATTTACCTTCATCTAGGCTATGCAGAGATTTAAATGTGTCTTAAAGATTGTCTATTGTTGTCTTTGAAAGTCTTTTCACTTTCCTGTAAACTTGCTGAAGTTTTTTTGTAGTCTTTTGAAAGGGTTGCTGAAAGTTAGAACTGAAGTCAAGAGAACTTAGAGTTAGGAGCTGTGTATTCTGGAATCTGAGGGTAGCTCTCCAACTGCTCTTTGCCAGTGACAGGATAGGCAAAGAAATACGTGCCTGCCATTCAGCCATTTCAGTGCAAATTCATACCTTAACATATGGACTCCGTTTTCATTATGAAATAATTTTTAATCCTATTTTTTTCTTTATCTTCAAGCCCAGACATAATAAACATGAATGTGCTTCAGAGTATAAAACCTTATGTGAAGGCTACTGCTGAGACAGAATAACAGATAATAATGAGTATGAAATCTAGCCTAACATTTGTCAAAAACTGATTATGAGGGCTGTGTCTAGAAATCTGCCTGAGGTCTGCACAGAGGAAAGCCACATGGTGTTTCTGGAAGGTGAATAGATTTCTATACTTCATTTCATGTGCAGAGATTCACAAGCAGCTGAAACCATTCTATGTGGAATTCATCCATTTGTTTCAAATCAGTTTTGTAAAATTTAACAATTTAAGAGTAAACCTTTTCCTGCAACCTTTCCATTCACAGTTCCTAATATCCAGAACAACCTGTTCTGACACGATGAGTCAGTGTGAGTAAAAGTGGGCTGAGGCATGGGATGGTCAGGAAATGCATGCTTGTACATTTGTTTTCATTGGGAGCTACTTGGCATCTTGATGTAAGAAGAGATTTTGGGGCTGAATAGACTTTTATGTACGAAATTTACATTTGCATGCAAAAAGCCAATGTCACTGAAAAGGCCTATGTGTTTCAAAGCATAACCAATCTGAAAGCTGAACTCCATACTCAGAGATAGGACCTAACTCCTTGCTGTGAATCTGTAAGAGATAATATTTTTGGTCTTTTTTTTTTTATGGAATTGTTTCACAGCATTTTAAGAACACAGTTGTGCTGAAGTCCCTCAAAAGCCCAAATTACACGTAAAGTCACAAAACCTAGATATACAGATATCAACATGACCAGTTTAATGAGAAGTATGCAGAAGTACATTGGAAGAAGGTGCTATTCATTCCCAAACAGCAGTGGACAATGATAGAATTGACACACACAAAATACTAAATTCCAGAATTGTGATATGCTCAGTTGGTGCATGTTACAGAATATGTTGGTGTTTTTTTCTGCCCATTAGACTTGTCACAACAGTAAATTATGTGAAGCTAGTCTAAGTTTATGAAAAAGGAGAATTTCTAATCTTTTCTTATTCTGTACCTGAGAACTTTACTTACATTTAAAGGTCTTCAGTCATATTTTCCCTATGCCCTCCTTTATATAGCTTAGATGTAGGAAAGAATTTGTAACATGCTGAAATGTAGTGTCTAATGATGTTACGTGAGGGGCTCTACAACTTTCATTGCCTGTATTAACTTCAGCACCTTTATATTCAGACTTCATTATCCAACTAGATTGTTGGAGTTACATGATGAACCTGCAAAAGAGGCTGTTAAATAAGCTGGAAATTAGTTTAACTTACAACTCCTCCTTACTACTACGCATCTATCTATCCCATAATACTGATAAGTAAGTTATACTGTCTCTAAACAGATTATGTATAATGGACATCCGTAAGATGTCATAAGAGCTACTTTTGTTATAACATCATGCTAGTGTCTGAGTATTTGATAACTAACTTCAACAGGATAGCAGTATAGGGCCTTTGAATCTTACTGAATTATTTATGGTAGCCTTTTCTTTTCATGTACATGCTATTTAGAGGTATTGTGTTTTTTGTGATATGCTCCTTTTTAACTGTTTGTTATTTTTATGTGGTATTAAATTGCATGACACTGTTTCTGCTTCTGGCTAGATAACAATTTAGACATGACAAGATAGAGAAATGAACATTTCCTGAATTAAGTTTCTAACAACTCGTGGGATTTTGAGAAGTTTTATTAGAAGCTGCCTGAATCTTCCTATGAAACATGAATTTGGGAATTACAACAAACTAAACTCCATACTCTATCAGTTTTTTCATTAATTGAATAGTTTTACTAATACAAGCATGGGAGTATTATGAGACAGAAAGCACTTCCCTGCCTCCTTTCCTAGCTGTTTGTATGGTCAGTTCACCTCAATGTTCCCTCCAGGTAGCACCAACATCACAGTATCTTCCCTCCTGTAGCAGGTGCCAAGCCAAAGGCTTTCTGGGGTAAGGCCAAGACTGGCTCCTCACTAAATGCGGACCAGCTGTTGTTAACAGGTGGGTTAGGAGCATGAGCTGTCCGCTTGCTCAGAAACACAAAAGACCTTTGTAAGACAAAGGCTTGAGTGGGAAATTGATCACATACTTGGGAAAAAGTCTAGCATATTAAGAATATGGAGGTACTTAAACTTGTACCCTAAGTCCTTGCTAGTAAATAACCTTGTTCTGGATTTAAGGAGAGCAGAGCAGAACTTTCTGTAATTAACTACTGCAGTTACCAAATAGTTAAGTTAGGATCTGGAAGTGGGAGGCTTGTGGACACTTGCCATTCTCAATGCAGCTGTTTTGTCTTGCTAAGCAAAGAACACCTTAATATTCTGCATCTTCCCATGCTCTGAGCTTCTGTAAGTCCTACCAAGGTGGTCAGTATGCCCCCCGGGTAATAATACTAAGAATCAGTGGTATTCTGCTGCTGTTCTTTGCTGTTTTAACCTCTTATTTTCCTTGGTGGTTAAGGTACGCCATTCTGACCAAAGCAACCTGGCCTTCCTGGAAAGGAGAAGAGAAGCAAGGAGTTCTCCATCTGCTTCAGTCTGTCAACATGGATCCTGACCAATACCAACTCGGGAAATCCAAAGTCTTCATCAAAGCTCCAGAGTCTGTAAGTGTGGCAGGACATGAGTCTATAAATATGAAGCTTTAACTGAAATAAGAGGCCTGCCCACTCAGAAGTTTTACATAGTATCTGCTAGGGTGGGAGAAACATCAGAATATAAGTCAGGCTGGGCAGGCCTGTCACAGATGCCTCAAGTCTGTGGGTGCAGTAGAGATTCTAGTCACTTCGGTGATGGGTACAGTATAAGGACACTGCATAAATTTGACACACAAGGAGCATTAAATACATCAGGAAGAGATGGGACACACAAGGATGCTTTGTATGCTTTGTCAGGTTACATATGATGTTCCATCAGTGTATCTGTCATATGAAGGAATACGATGGTTTGAGAAGATATCTGCGTACATTAGTCCAAGAAAACAGGTCCTTTTCTCAGTATAAGAACTACTGATGAAAATAAGAGAATAGCAACAAATATAGTAAGGATATGTTATATATCATGGAGTAAATCAATGTCCCAGGATGACTGTAACTTGAAATCCCATCCAGAAAGAACATTAGGTAGGCATATTAAGACTGCTTTTTTCCTGTGGCTTTTAAATTGCTCATACATCATTCAGGAAACTTGTCAAGGAAGAAAAGTACACACTTCACCATCCTGTGCTCCTTATTTATTAGAAGCAGGTGACTTCTTGGTGCTTTGCCTTAAGTTACACATCAAAATAAGAGCAGAATATTTCTGTTGCTATGATTTTCCTTTTCAGAAAATTTTTGGTTTTGCTCTGTATAGTAGCAAAAATTCAGGCAGTAGACTCTGCTGTGCCCATTCACATGGTAAAAGCTTAGAGGGAAAATAATACTTGTCCAAGTCTTAATCAAAATTGTTTCTACCATGAATAGGGTAAGATAGTCTCATCTGTTTATATAATAAAGCATTGTAGTGTTCAGGGTGTATAGGGTATCTGAATACTTGTATGCATGTTGACAGAGCAGGAATTTCTAGTAGAGGATTATTTTCACTTAATCATTGCAGTCAATGAGCCTTAACCAGCTGATTATAAAGAAGCATGAGCTTTGCCTTCCACTGTAGCACAGGTCATGATTTATTTATTAAGATTTTGGTGAGTCTTACAAAGTTGGTGTGATAGTCTTGGCCATCAGTGGATGTCTTTGATATCTCTTCTTGTGACAAGTTGGGACTTACAATCTTTTGCTGATGACCTCAAGTTTATGATAGGGCAGTGGCAAATACCCATTCTGGTCAAGTAGCATTTTAGAGTAATACAGATTACTTAGTTGCTTGTAATTACAAGGGACCAGAATTAGTAATTTAAGCAGTATCTTCCAGTTTGTCTTACACTGTAGAAAATTGTTTTTTCCTGTTTTCACTGAAATTATTTTGCATCCATTGTAAGTTGCAAACCCAATGCAGTCTCAGTTTGGGAGATAAAGAAACCAAAATAATTTGTGTAAAGGCCATTTTCTTGATGTTACACTATTTTTAGGAAAGGATAGTTTAAAGTTTTAAACTGTTTTTCTGTTTTATGTAATAAATCGTAAGGAAATAAACTTCTCTGAATGCTGAAAGACCCTAAGCTTTGGTATGCATGCCCCTTATAAGAGAGCAGATTTCCAGCAGCCATATCTTCAAAGAAAGGAATGAAAATGTTTGCTGGTACCCATCTTCTATTTAATAGCTAAATGGTTCAACTAGTCACTTAGGATTGATGTATCCAGCGTGGCCTACTCTGAAGTAGCTAAAACCTTAATCTTCCGTACGCCAACATCACATCCTACTATTTTGTTTCCCAGAAAAAAAAATGTTTCCAGTTTTGCAGCACCTTCCCATTTGTGTAATATGTCCTGTTTATATTTCAGTGACATTTAAAGGCATATCTGTGAGTTTTATTGAAGGGCAGTTCTGCAGTATAGGACAATACGAGAGTGACTGAAAATAGTAAAACTTTTAGGGTTGCATTGCGATTTTAATTTAAGTTAGTGCTTTTGATTACTATATATTTTTATTTTAAGAATGTCCTTTTTTGAAAAGTCATGAGGTTAATTTTAAAAATACTAAAATAGTTGGGGCCTTTTCCATTTTAAGTTGAAATAATGTGAGGTAAATATTCTAAAGCTTTTTTTTTTTTTAAAGTATTGAAGAAACATCCCTGAAATGACTAAACTTAAGGCTAGTGTCATTACTTCTGACATAGTAAATGAAAAATTTTCTTCTACCACTAAAGAAAGTGACCGTTATAGTTAATTGGATGAAAAAGTACTTGATTTGTTTGGGAGTGTGAGGGGAGGCTTTACAATACATATTTTAAGAAAAAAATTATGCAATATTTTTAATTTATAATGTGGTTCAGTAAAATATTAGTTAACTTGATGTTTTCAGTGAACTTCCTTAATTGGGACTCTGACCTTCAACAGCAGGTGATAGACTATTTTACACTGATATTTTGCAGTTAGCATTATTAGAGAAATAAATTACATGTTCGAGAGATCAATGATTACTGTAAATTGAATTAGACAAGGGCTTGATCATGCCCCTGCTGAAGCTTAGGAAGTTTTTGCATCAGGAGCAGGTGTGTGTTTCATGCCTGTGTGCTGAAACCCTATCTAACGCTTGTGTGTTTGTGAAGAGATTTTTTTTTTTAAAATAAGTTTCTGTAGATGGAGATTTGCCAACTGCAAAATAAGGTTTTATAAGTAGCAGAAATGAGGCTTCATTATTTACGTTTCCATCAAACACCTGAATAAATAACTCTGTACACAAACAAGTGAGGTCTTGCAGAAATGGTTTGCATTAGATCAAGTTTCCTTTAAGATCAATATGAACAATGCTTTTCCTAGATTTGCATCATTTAGCAGCAAATTTAATAAAGGATCCCATAGCCCAAGCTCACTTCTTGATATACCTTTTTTGTTTGTTTGTTTTGTAGTTTTGTTTTTTTTTTTTTAAACTAACTTTCTCGCTTTTGAGAGCTAGGAGAGAAGTCCTTATGTGTATTTAAGTCACAGTATAGGAAAGTAATTAGCAAGAGCCAAGCTAGTGAACTGATTTAATATTATAATTGTTAGCCAAATGTTGAGCTTCTGATGAGACAAGAAAAAATAAATTATGTAAAAAGACTGTAGTGAAATATGCCATCCTCAATAATTATGAAATTGTTCTAATGCATTAAATTTACATATATTGTAGTGAGACCTGGAAAGGAGATGCACCTGCCGTTTCAGTTTTCATAAATCAGCATGTCCTCTTGATTTCTGACAACACTGTAGAAACAAGTCTTATCATAGCATACTGAAATATAAGATCGTATTCTAATTATAAGTCCTGCAGCCAACTTCACTGCTGAGGAAGAGTGGAGCCAGTAGACATAGCAGGGTAAAATTTAGATGAGAAAGAAAGTTACATATGAATATGGTGCATTATTGTGTTACACATTGCATAGATGCCCATTGACATTCTAACATTGACAGGAGAAATGTGAATTTTAAAGAATATGTCAGGCTGGAGAGGGAGACTGGATGGATGCCCAGTGGAGAACTTCAAGTTGCACCAGTAGTATTTCAGGAGAATCCATATTACTTTTTCTTCCTAATCGGGTTTCAAGGTTAATAGGTAAGCTGGTAAAACACAGAACCACTAAAGCTTCTCATGTCTTCCTACCTTACCATTCTGATCCATGAATCCTTGGTCATAGCAGAAGCACCAGCTTGGATCTGGATTGAAATACATTGGAAAGTTGAAAGTAAAGTGTTTTTCCGAAACTTATCTTGTAAAATGTTTGACCTACCCAATGTCTTTTTGTGCAGCTCTTTTTGTTAGAAGAGATGAGAGAGAGGAAGTATGATGGGTATGCCAGGGCCATCCAGAAGGCATGGAGGAAGTATGCAGCCAGGAAAAAATATGTACAGATGAGAGAAGAAGGTAGGTTCTAACTTTTTGATGACTTATTTCACGTGATTCCAAGAACAAAAAATACGGTGCAAGAGATAAAGGAAACATCTCCCTGTCTGTAAAGCAAATGATTGCTTTGCAGACTAGGAATGACTGGAAATTGTTGGACCCTTGAGGTACCACTTATGAGGTTGACTGTTCTGTATGTGTGGTTTTGTTGGACTACCCAGTACTTTGGTCTCAAAGCCAGACTGAGTAGGAGAGAATTTCCGTAGTTCCAGAAGCGCTCCTGATTTGTCAGAACTGCCAAGCTTGCCATCAGAGTATTTCAATAGAAATGGATTTAATAACCACATGGATCCTTACATAAGGATTAGTAGCAGTGCCTCACTATTCTTTCCCTATTAGAAGCAATTTGGTTATCACTTCTTCCCCAAAAGTTCTGCTTTAAACCATTAATGCTCCTTCACACTGTGAATTTAGAAAATTTAGTATATAGTATTAATCAATGTCTATTTTTTGTATTTAAGCATCAGATCTGTTGCTGAACAAGAAAGAGAGGAGACGGAACAGCATTAACAGGAATTTTGTAGGAGATTACATAGGCATGGAGGACCATCCAGAGCTACGCCAGTTTGTGGGCAAACGGGAGAAGATTGATTTTGCAGACACCGTAACTAAATACGATAGGCGGTTTAAGGTAGGCTTAAGAACAAGATCCACTAATGATCAGTTCTGCTAGGGAGTTATACTGATGTCTCTACGATCATTTAACAAACTCCATGTGTCAAAAAATTCTAGGATAGTAGCTTGAAAATAGTCTTTGACCCCTCTTACTCTCAACATTGAGATTTTCAAGCCGTTTGTTCCAGGGCAAAAGGGAATTGCTTTATGAGACTTGCTGGGCAGAAAGCTAAATTAAGAAAGGGAAGAAAAGCTACTTTAGTCCAGTGCAATCTGACTCTGAGGTTGTGATTTATCACATCAGATTCCCCCGCACACATTCAAATCAAAGACTGATAGCCTTGCCCCAAATCACAGTACATTACGTATTTTTGGAAGAGCATCATGACATTAATGCATTGATCTCTGTATAACTATATATTTTCAAATAATTTTGTTTCAGAGTGTGAAGCGAGATCTTGTCCTCACTCCAAAGTGCATATACCTGATTGGGCGTGAAAAGATAAAGCAGGGTCCAGAAAAGGGTCAAGTTAAGGAAGTCTTAAAGCGAAGAATGGAAGTGGAGAGAATTCTTTCTGTTTCTCTAAGGTCAGTATCTTGAACACATCTTTCCACTGACAGAAATCTGTGTAAAACAGAATGAAATAAGTTGATTGATGAAGGGTGAATTCCATAAGCTGTATTAATTGAATGTTGTAAACCAAGCTGGACTTACTTTCAGTCATAGCCCTAGTATGTTATAACAACAGATGTTTATGTTATAAACATTTTCTGACTAGTTGTTAAAATGGTTCACTTGGTTTAAGTCTCACCTATCTGGTGTCACCCAAAATGTGTTCTGTGAAGCATATATGCACTGTAACGTGCTCAAGAAGGTTTAGTGAGTTTTGGCTTAAGCTTGTATCCGAGAAGTAAATCTTGGATATGTAAGTACACCTTGTGCATATCCAGTGCTTCCTAAAGAGTGGTTCTCTGTGGTGAGCTGTTAAAACCTTTATTCCTAGTTGGATTTCACATCACTTCTGATGACTGAATATCAAACCAGTCCCAACTTGCAGGAAAGATCAGTGGTGGTGCCCACAAAAAGCTGAGAAACCTGGTTAGGTGAGTAAGTAAAAACAGGAAGAAACTGCCCATGAGACCCATAGATTTTTGCCTGTATCACTTCATCCCCTTGAAGATGAACAAAAAAAGTCTCTGAATACCTTTGCATTTGTTATTGCAGTTTATCAGAGCTGGCAGCTGAGTATTAAATTTAATACAAAAGAATACAGATCCAGCCTAATGGACCAAGAAGAATTCTATAAATATTAAAATTTTGTATTTTAAGAGAATACTCTGTAGTTGAGTACTATGTATTGACAGCTACTGCAAAGGTTTTTTTTTTTTTTTTTTTTTTTTATATATGCTTATAGAACATTGTTCCTATTAAGATATTCAGAAGTCTTCCCACAGACATAATCCAGTACTAAAAAAAGTAGGTTTTCACATTTCTGCATTTCTTGACTAAATTAAATCTTTCCAAGCTTAGGGAAATGTCTACTTTTACAATACCATTTTCAAATCTTGTGGTTTATTTTAGCATACATCTTTATAACAAAAACTGCAGCAACAATAGATCCAGGTTAAAAGAGTGGAACCTGCCTATTTAGTGTTCCAAGTTTCAACTGTGTACTGTACAAATATTAAACAGATTTCAGCCAGACAGCTGAATTGGGCCTGTAGCATTCCAAAGGCAGAGTTGCATTGAGTCAGCTAAAAGCACAGCTGCCTGCCAAGTTAGCAAAAGCTGTTACACTCTTCTTACAAGTAAATAATAGTTCCACAGAAGGTTTTGAAGGAAAACAAAATGTGCATAGCTTAGAGGAAATATGTATATTACATTGTGTCTAATAATGTTTTAAACTTAGCTTATTGAATTTATTTTTTTGGAAAAGCCATTCTTTGTATATTCTAAAAGTAGTGTCAGAATTACAAACTGTCAAGCCATCCAGGTATTCCCCCCAGAACAAAGCTGCCTAGAAAACACAAGATCAGGAGAGCTTTTCCTGTTTTCATGTTAGTATGGGCTGAGTTCATAACGGATCATACTTAAGGAATATTTTAACTCTGTATTGATACAGTTTATTAGTAATACAATACCCTGGTTGCAGAGGCTACACAAATTACTGCTTCACTAGAATCTGAGATAATCTTGTCAGTGACCAGAGTTGCAGCTTGTAGTATTTAACAGTCTTCAATTAAGAAATCCAGAATGAAACTTTTACACAGTACAAATATTGCCTCCTTTGTATTTTTGAAAGAAATACAAGTTTTTCAGAGGTCAGACTCAAAACAAAAATTGCATTAGCTCTCTAGCTTGCATTGTCTCATGTGTTTTCAAAACTCTAGTTTGTAGTTTATTTTTAAAGAAAATTTTAATTCTCAACTAAAAAGGAAGGGAAACTCCCTATACTTTAAATTTTGACACCTGTAAGGTAATTGACTTCTGACCAGTTTTGAAGTGAATCTCAGTCCTCTGCCTTGGAAGAAGAAAATTGAAATGACACTTTTCAGGAGCTTATCCAGACTGAATTTTAGCTTTGTTCTGTATTACAGACAAGAAGGGCAGAATATTCAAGCACCAGTGACAGGTATTTACATCAAGTAACACCACGTAACAATTACTAAAGGAATTGCCCTTTAAAATACAATTACCCAATTTGTAATTTGTTCTGTGAATTGAGTATGACAAATACTCATAGAAGTCTGCTAGTGTTTTTAATAGCAGTAAATAACTGAGTTTTACAATTCATCTGATAAGCAGTGACGCAGGATATCCTAACAGTGTTGCAAAGGCAGGCTCTTTGCCAAGCAAGCTAAGATAGGACCACTGGCTGGATAGTATTTCCTATAGTGCTGGGGTTTTTCTTACATGTCTCTTTCAGAACCCTGCTGAGACTCTTAAGTTTGCTTGATGGTAGGAAGGGAGGTCATGATTTTACTTTATTTTCTTACATTTCTTACTGCTATTTTAAATACTAAGTAGGTACTCTGGGGTAGGTAATTAAGTAAGTTTGTGGCTTCATACACACTTTCATAAGCTATAGGAAAGATTTCAGAGTTTGAAAGGAGATTATGGAATACAGAAATAGTGGGTAAACTTTTAGAAAAATGGGTAGTGGTACGACTTATTCTTCATGTCAGGTTAGAAACATTTTCATATCTAACAGTCAAGAGTATCTGTAGCAATAGCATGAAACTATTTTTAATTCTGCATGAAGTAAATTGCTACTCACAGTCTCTAGAGGGAGGCATAGTCTTCAGTAACTAGATGAAAAATGATGATGAGAAAGCTACCACTGTTTACCACCTTCGTATTTAAAGAGTCAGCAATCAGGCAAACCAGCTGTGAGAGGAAAAGGAAAGAGCATGCTTAAAGTGGAAATCTGTTAATTGCTAGGTAATTAGGATCAGAAAAGAGTGATGAGGGAAAATAGATTTAATTTTCTCTCTGATGGAAGAGAAGGGACTTCTTTTCTGAGCTGAAAGTTATTTCAAGGTCCTTATTTGCAAGACTTAATTTACTTTTTGACTTACTGTGAAACTTTGAAGTAATGCACAATACATAGATCAGATATCAATGCCTTCTCTGTGTGATTTATTGCTATGCAAACCATTTAAAGACGTTTTTCCATAGTGCTCGTTGTGTAACTTTGGCTTGCCCTTCACTTGGCTGCCAAAGCCACCTGCCTGGTTTTCCACAACCTTAATCACTGATGATATTGACACTGCCAAATTTTATGCCATTAGCAAGTAAGTTTTTAGTATATTGGTTTTAGAAGAAACTGTGAAAACTACTAATAAATGCTAATTCTAAATCCAAACCTTTTATATCCAGGATTTGAAAGGTTCATTTCTCCAGAAAGAAATACAATCAGGTAGCATCTTTTTCACTTATGAGACATCTAATGTATTGAAATAAATTGCTATGCTACAATTATATTTTCTAATATTACTAAAAGCAGATGAAGATTAGCTGGAAGCAAATAAATAACAAAGTCGTAACTAATATGGTTAATTTTAAATTTGTGTGAGATTTTAGCACGTTGTGAAAGGGAGGTCAGCTGCTTCCTTGCAGTAAATAACCTTGCTGTAAATAGCTTTTCAGTGTAACAATTGTAGGGTGTTTTTTTTTAAATGCAGCAGCTGTGGATGGAGTTGCTAGAAATTGTATTGACAATATCTTTATCAGTTGTGACTATGATGGCTTGCTGACCATATTTATGACTTGCTTTCTTTTCCTTGCTTTCAGCTTTCTTCTCTTAAAAAATAAAATCCTGTAATCATCTTTGTTGGAGCAAGGCGAGGGGGTCATGGCTAGACAAAGTGAAATCTTGTTTCACAGAGACATCATGTTATATTACGTTTAAAAAAACAAAAAACCACTTATTTCCTTGTTTTTGTTTTATTTGTAAAGCATTATTTATATTGCTTTTTAGAGAGGATGCAGAAACAGATAGACACCAATGTAGTTATAGCGAGGAAGTATGCCAACATGTTGTTAAAAGGAAAAACAATACATTTATATACAAATTAGCATGCTGAAACAACACTAATCTAGCTAGAACTCAAAGGAACTGTGGGGACTCGGCAGAAATCAGCCAAGAAAATTGCTGATGTGGATATAATGTTCTGTGGAGTATTTTGCAGCATCTGTAAGCAGGAATCGATCCATTGATGGTAATAGATCCCAACATGTGTGTTCTTTGTACTGTATAACCATTAAGATAAAAACGATGGAGAGTTAAGAGCTTTCATTCAGAATTTGCTTGCTTTGACTTTCAGTCTTACGTTATGACTAGTAACTTTCAAGTTTCCAATTCATCTCTAATCACAGATTTTGCCATTGTTGAAGAAATGGACTTTAATTTTAACTTCAATAGCACGTGTTCTTATGAAACAGTGATTACTGTAAAATGACCAAATACCTTTCCTGTGTTTCAAACAGGATTGTTTCAGGTATTTCATTATCAACTGCTCAAAAAAAGTGTTCTCATAAAGCAAGATTATACGGTACATGCTCTTTGGACTTCGTGTTTTTAAAAATTAACCATGTGTACAAATTTCATTATAATGCTGGCTCTATTTGCTATTGAAATTTTAATCTGAATGGTATATACTCTGATTTCTTTTCAGCACGATGCAGGATGACATTTTCATTCTACATGAACAGGAATATGATAGCTTGCTTGAATCAGTCTTCAAAACTGAGTTTTTAAGCCTTTTATCAAAACGATATGAAGAGAAAACACAAAGAAAACTACCTCTGAAATTTAGCAATACGTGAGTTATGTTTTTTCAATGGCCTTTTAAAGAATAAATAATCATTGTTCTTGCTGATAAGGCAGATGAGTGGAAGCTGCTTGCTGAGCTCCTGCCTAGTGCTTTGATTTAGAATAATAAGAGACAGTACACTATAAAAATGCAAGGAAACCAGTCGTTTTTTAGCTCATCAGAGTAATAGATTGGGATTGTATCTGGGCCATCTGCCACTTTCCACTGTCTGTGTGCATAGGTGAGTTGTTTTCATTCTACTGAACATGCATCAGGATCAAGGGTCTGCAACTTTGCCCTGTCATAGATCAACTCTGTGCTGTCAGTGCTGTGGCTGCGCAGCAGGGGCCAGGCCAGTAACTGCACAATTAATATGCACCCATAGAGCAAGCTTTCCCATCTCTCTGCTGCCTGCTGTTTCCTGTCATGAGAAGGGAACATCCTCTTCAAACTCCTTAACCTTGACCCAGTAGTGGAAACATGATATTTGGAACACAATTTCAGAGACATAATATAATAATCTGAAATAAGGTCTCTTCTGCCAGGTGAGACGATAATTCCTGGAGGAGCTTGTTAAGTAAATTATTTTAGGAACATTCCGTATAAACAAGCCTGAAATGCTACTGAATGTTTGATGTGTGTTTTAGCTGTAAGGGCGTGCTGGAAACTATCCCAACAAATGTGTTTTTGTTAATACTCCTACCCTTGAAGTAGATTAGCAGCAGCAGGCCTTGGATTTTTCGTATGTTCATTTCCTTAAAAGAAGTGCAAGAATTATGAAAGTTAACAGGAGAGTCTTATTTTAGTTTGAAAGGGTATAGGAGGACAACTGAAGTTTGGAACATTCCTGTAGCATATGCTCCTATACTCAAAGCCAGGAATAAATATTTTTAATAATCCAGTACCAGGAATAAAAATTTTTGTTCATGCCAGTTGTAGTGTGTTATATTTCTTGGGTCTTGCCCCCAAACCATGATTTTCTTAGCTTGTATCTGATTGCATTATAGAGCAGAAGCAGACAGATAGTATGGTAATACCTGGAAAGAGAGTGTGTGTGTGTGTGTGTGTATATATGTATAGTCATTTATATATACGTGAAAATAATTAGAAAGATTGAAAAGTGCGTGCAAAAATGTTCACTCCCCAAGTATGCACAAGGCCCACTCATGAAGCACATATTGGTCACCTAATAGTATATACAGAAGAACATTTAGGAATGCAGCACTTACTAGCTTGCACTAGTAGAGTCTTCTTCTAGTGGAATCTGTTTTATGGTAGACACATCTGTTGCTCAGACCCTTGCATGTTTTTCCTCAAAGCTCATTTATCTTCTTATCCTCTTCAGAGTGTCTTAAACTTCCTTCCTGTACTATGAAAGCCAAAAGGTCAGTTATGTAGAACATGTAAAAAAAAAAACAAATTAATTAGGTGTTTTATATCATTATTCATGCATTGAATAGAGATTCTCAATCTAAGCTTTTTATTTTTAGATCTCTAAGTTATCTGCTGCCAAGTGATATTGTCCTGGTTTGACATGTAAATTCTTTGGTGTTTTTTTTTTTCCTTTCTCTTTTTTCTTGTTTTCGTGTGCTTATATTAGGCTTGAAGTAAAGCTGAAAAAAGAGAGCTGGGGGCCCTGGAGCAGTAGTGGTTCTCGACAAGTGCAATTTATGCAAGGCCAAGGAGATATAGCCATTCTCAAGCCAAGCAATAAAGTACTGCAGATCAGCATTGGACCAGGGCTACCAAAGAATTCCCGTATGTATGATTTTCCTTTAGAAATGAATGACTCCTGCTTTCCCTCCTTGCCTCTCTCTCACATCAGCATTTTCATTGTTTCTCTGTTACACTGAAAAGAAGATCCAAGTTATAGGTCTTACTGATGCAGCAAATTTCCCTACTGTTTTACAGTCTTTCTGGAATTTAAAAAATGTTTCTATTTATACATTTTTATTTCCCTATATACTGAATGCTTCTGAAGTGTCTGAGGTTCTTTTCCTTGTGGCAAAATAAAAAGGGTGTTAACTTACGTGACATAGTACAAACAGCAAGCACAATTAGACAAGCATTTTGAAGCCGAGTGTTTCAGTCTCCTCAGAGCTCCTGCAGTTCTTACAGTCATGCTGATGCAGAAAGGAAGTTACCTTTGTACGTCACCAAAGACTGAGCTCCAAATAGTACTGTCTGTAAAAAATAGTCTCTAAAAGTGTTTACCTTTTTGCCATGTTAAATGCTTTCTGTGAAGCTTCTACCTCTTAAGAGGGTTCTATGGGGAGAATAGGGAAAGTTTTTTGGCACAGCTACCTTATAGGATGAAAGAAGGAAGAAACTAAATCTTCTTTCAAAGTAAAACACCTATCTTTTAACCAGACCTGGAAGCATACTGCTAAATTGTTTTCCTGTCATTTTGCTATCAAACAGGACAGTGCAATAAAATTGGAGGGGGGATTTCTTGGTATCACTGAACTGGAAAAAGTCTACTTATATGGGTAGAGAAATTGATGATCAGAAAATGGTATAAAAAGTACTGTTGTGCCAGCTATCTGTGGTTTCTAAAACTAGTCCCTAAAGCAAATAGTCTTTAAGGCTCAATTTACTGCAGTCTTGAGACATCTCTACCTTAAATCCTACGGCTGAACTGGATCACAAAAGGGAGAGAGAATATGCCAAAGGCATCCTTGTTGCACCTAAAGCTTTAGCAGAACATGGCCAACAACACCACACATTAGAGTGATTACTCCTAAGATCAGCCTCTCTGAACACAGAGGGGCCTGGTAGCCATAACCTTACCTAATTAAGGTAATCACAAAAGGGTAACAAAATGTTGCTGGTTTCTTTCAGGTCCTACTAGACGTAATGTTACACAAACTAGAGGGTATTCTAACAGGTCTCAAACTCAGACTTACCCTATGAGAGCTGCGCCTCCGCCTCCTGGTAAGTTTTCTTAGCCTCAAGTTTAAAACAAAATTCAAAATTTAGGCTTTCACTTTTTTCTTTTCATCTGTGTTTTTGTTGGTGGTGGTTTTTTTTTTTTTCCATAAAAAATACATATTAAGAGGATATTAAAATTTTACTATCTTAAGTTATACATTGCAGGCATTTTTGAAGTGTGTCATTGGGAGATTAGTGGGAATCAAACTGGTATTCCACCAGAGACAGCTTGATTGTTAGGGATGCTGGCATGTTCAGTCACTGAGGAGAAGACACTGAATCTTAAAACTAACCCCATAGCCTCTCTATTTTCCTCTTTAGGGAAAAATGTACACATTAATCAGGATATAGACAACACTTTGTAATGAGACTGCTTTCAGGGCCATAAACAACAGAATGCAATTTATGTCTCTTTGTCCTACCCTGTTAGATAAGAACTTTCACGTGTACTGAATGCTTAGTCCTATGAGCTCTGCCAGCAAGTTGCGTGGCTTTTTTTTCTGTATGGGATTGATGTAATTAGGGTGTTTCACATCTGCCCTTGAGCGATATGATTAATTTAGCCTGTGAACTCAGAGGAAAGAACAATATCCCATTGACCTGCAACTTCCCAAGTAGTTCTTTTTTCTACATTCCCAGAGTGTTTTTTTATTTATTTATTTAAACAAAAGGTTCTCTTGCAGTCAGCTGCTGTTTATTTTTTAGAGAAGCACAATGATAAGACTGTAAGTCGAGTGTGCAACCAGTCTTGGTTACCAAATGCCAACTCCCGATCCTATTGGAAAAAAAACACAACTCATAGCCATATGACTCAAACAAAGGACTGCATGATCAACAAGAACCGTATATTATTCTGGTAAAGTGGCAAATTACTGTAGTTAAAGAAGTTAACCAGTTCGTGGACACAGGCAGTAAATACTCATACAGAATGAATTAAATAAAGCAAGGGAGGGCTACTTTCATTTGCATTTTCAAAAACTCAGCACTTTCACAGCTACAGGAAAAAGAGACAAAAAAAAATAATAAAGAAGTCTTATGACTGTAGACCAAGTTCAAACTTGCCTTACAATAAGGCAAGTTTGGATGTAGATTTTCGTTGCATTCAAGGCCAAAGCATAGCCAACACATAATTGCAATTCAGCCTTTTGTCATCATATAGCCCCAGCGCTCATGACAGCTGCTGAACAGACATGTCACAGAGTCCTAATTAAAAGAATCTGATACAGTGTTCAGCAAGACACTGGGCTAACTTTACCGTGGCACTGAAGTAGATAATCACAGAGCAGTAAAACTATGCTGCAGTGTTCAGGCAGGATAAATGTAACTACTGAACTTAAGTAGTTGCTGTGTTGACCCATAGGCATTGAAACAGGTTGTTTAAAAGGTGAGCAGACCTCTTTCAGTCACTCATTCATTCAGTCACATCAGTTTTTAAGGTACATGTACACTTACAGGAAGCTAGACCAGTGTGCATGCACACATATGTATGTCTGTACATGTGTGCACGTACACGTTCATGTGCATCTATATACACATGCATACTTGTGTGCACGCATGTGTGCATTTGTACATTTGCACGTATGTACATCTGTGTATACTTTTCATGTGTGCCTGCATACAAATACACACATATCCATAGTTTGGACTGGATGTGTTCATAGTTTATTTACTTCCAGGACATCAGCAAAATGGAGTAATAAATCCTTCACAGTTTGTACCACATCCCCAAGTTCCAGCAAATCAACAGGCCAATCAGAAAAATCTGTATACAAATATGACACGACCAACTTTACCACGGCAACTATCAGGAGGATCGGGCAAGATTTCACAGCAACCAGAAAGCCTGGATTTTCTGAAAGTACCTGACCAAGGAGCAGCCGGGTAAGTTTCTATGTTAATTTCTGTAAATAGTTTAATACACAAACTGTTCATGGGTGATGACGTTATCATGGATGACCAGCTCAGGCCATTAAGCTGCCCTCAGACAACTCACCTTCCATAGGATTATAAAACACATGCTCCTTAACAGGTTGTAGGGCTTTAGGAATGAAGGTAAACCAGTTCCAGTTAAATATCTTAAACTTGCATGGTGCCTTCTGCTTAAGAATATTAAAATACTTATAGTAGGCCTTCTTTCCCTTCTGGTTTAGGGATAATAAAAAGGTAGACATGATATTTCTTGGGAACTATCAACCACGTGCTAACCACAAAAAGTTGCAAGCGTATTCTGAGCATTTGTAGTCACTACTAATTTTGACAGTTTCAAAACCCTCAGCAGATGCTAACACTTTTAAGCATGCTTCCATCTTCAAAGCCTTGAAATAGTGAAGTTCATTAAATTGACGTACAATGAGCAAAGGTGTTTTGCTAATGTTAGGTTCTTATTTTGTCTTGAGAGTAGTTCACATAACAGCAACAAAACCTGTAAGCCATATGCAGGGTAAAGCCACTGTGATTTCTACCAGACAATTGCGAATAAAATTTATTATTGTAAAATGTAGCACCTATCAAGTACCTAATGAGGTAATGTTAGTCACGCTATCACATAGGATTAAAAACATCAGTTGCATCATACTGTATAGTTCCTAATGCTCTGGGTATACACCAACACACCCATCTCTTTCAGTCATCAGTTTATAAGGATCATTAGTATGTATCAAAGTTTCTACTTCTTGTAATTCCCATTTAAAATAGTTCACCAAGAATAAAAACAGTACCTCAGACATCTTCACTGTCTGCCCTAGCTTGCACTGACAACAGTATATGCTTGAGACAGGTAGGAAAAAAAACCACAACAGCAATTAAACCCACAAACAGCTACAGCAGTAATTGCAACTAGAACAAGTATGGATCAGCCATCCACCTCTCTGATTTTATGGATGTCAGTTTTCTATAAGAAGCCACAAATGAGAGAGAAACTGCTCAATTCTGAAGAAAACAAGGAAGGAAGAGGATGTTGGAGAGAGTGAGGATTGATTTTTATTGTTCTTGTTCTAAAAAAAACAACAACAAAAAAACAAAACAAAACAAAAAAAACAGCAAAGTCACTTCTTAGGCCTTAATATTCCAATACACAGGTTGCTGGCTATGTAGTAATCCCCACAACTTCACCAAATAGTTTGTTCCACATTTTGAAATACAGTAAAATACAGCTTGGGGAACAAGTATTTTGGTCAAAAATGTTGGGAGGTGCTGCACTCTGAGGAGAATACAGCCAAATAATAATTTCAGGTGGGCATTACATTACAGCTTTGGAAAGTGTTGGGATATTGTTGGAGTGAATATACAGTGCTAAAGCCTACAGGAAGAAGACAGATTTATTCTGATACTGTGTATTCAATGTGTTAATGCTAATAATACCCAACTCTGAGCATACATTCAGAAGTCCAATTTGTAACTGCCATAATAGTAATAATACAGCCTTGTTCTCCCTACCAGTACTAATCATTACTGAGCCATATTTCAGTAGGTGTTTCCAGAGCCATTTTATAATCTAGTTTCCAAGCAGAAAAAGCATGCTGCAACACTGTCAAATGGTCCATTATAAGAATACAGTCGTGTCCTGAGGGAAAACAGCAAATATATTAAAAATAAGTCAAAATTGTCAAAAAGCTGCAGTTCTGGGAACTTAGCTCCAGCAAAGGCTGGCCTCCTTGTTGCCCAGTACTCGTGCTGGTCCACAGGCCGGCTGTGCCCCGCAGCCAGGGGCAGTGCATTACGCTTGCGGCATGCGCATGCACCCTGCTGGCAGCCTGGGGTGGCTCAAGCCACGCGCAGTCAGCAGGAGCAGACCCGACTTCTGGAGGTGAGAGCATTTTTGCTGGAACTTGATATGACCACACAGTGCACTGCACAGCAGAGTTCTGCACTGCCTGGCTTTCTGTTCCTGCTGCAAGGGGCAGTATATTCATTTTTTTTAGAGAGCCTGGACAAATACAAGTGTCTCTCACCACTCCAGCAGAAAGGCTAAGGCACATGTTAGGTGTAGCTCATCTTCCAGCAGAAGACATGGTAAAGAAATAGTTTACCTGGCAGCTCTCTTCCTAGTAATTTATTTTCCTAATCCTGTATATAGTCCTGGGGACTGGCAGCAACCTCAAAACCTTGCCATTGCATGGGAACTACACTGATTAGTGCACATGGGTTGCTGCATTGAAACCTGTGCAATGAAGTATGACAAGGCACCAATATAGTTCAGGCTTTAATTTCCCTGATACTAATACCTCAATAATACCTCAAGATCCCGTACAGCCAGCAATGCAAGTTCTGTTCCTTCTCATCACCTCACTTCTTACTACCTGCGCTCTTGGCCAGCACAATTAGGGACACAACTGGTCCAAACACTATCTCACCAAGCTAGCGTATCATTTCAAGCTAGCATATCATTTCTCACCTATAACCATTCCCCCAATCAGTCCAAAAACAGTTTAAAAACAAGAAAAAAAGAGACAGGCTCACAAAGGAATGGAGGCATCAGGTATGCCAGAGTTCAGAAAGGACACCTGAGGGGTTCTTCCTGTTCTTCCTTTCAGCTGAAACTGTTCAGTGGCATAGCCAGACATTTCAATAGTACTATCCGTAAGTTTCTCTGATACATTCAGCTACTATGAAAAACAAATATCCCAAAAAGCAACAGAACAAAGGAAGTATACAAGTGACATTTGCAAGGCTTTTCCTCCTAAGTGTTGAGGTCCTTAATTTACTAAAATGAAGTGGTATTGCTATATTCAGCAGCGGCTTCCAGATTTTTTTTTC
Organism: Cygnus atratus; assembly: GCF_013377495.2. Classification (NCBI taxonomy): domain Eukaryota; kingdom Metazoa; phylum Chordata; class Aves; order Anseriformes; family Anatidae; genus Cygnus; species Cygnus atratus. The sequence continues at coordinate 4,438,352 of NC_066372.1, read as the reverse complement.
AGTTTTTCCTCTAGTTTTCCTGTACACAAGACGTGAGCTAGAGGAGTTATGAATTTACTCTTTTAAGACAACAGCCATTATAGATGTCATTTTAAGGGTAGTATTTTTACCAAGTTAAGTTTTATCTTTAGCAAGGTTTCTGTATTAACACATCTTTAATTTCTAGTCATTACTAACAATCTAATAAAGTCTGATTTAAAAAAAAAAGGCAAACAAAAACCCACCATGCTCTCACCATCAAGACATTTCATTTAAGATGTTCTTGTTCTGCTGTAGACCCAGAAAAGCTGTTACTTTTGTGAGACTTATGCTTACCATATTTCCACATCTGTCTAGTTGGTCTAGGCTTCACACTGTATTGTATCCCAAGCAAAATCAGCAGCCTAACAACAGGAGAACAAGCCTCCCTCCACTTGATAAATTTAGTACCAAAATGCTAAGCCATGCTTTAAGACAACCCCAGCTCATTCTGTGATGCAGCTCACTACAGGAACTTAAACTAGAATTTGCTAGAAATACACTGACAAAAATGAAGCGTAGGACTTATTATAAGTAACTACAAACCTCTTCTGCAAGAGCTATGTAGCATTGTCCTGGTATCACGTATCATTATCACAGTTCAGCTCCCCCACCCCTCCATCACAGCTTTTATAATAGGAAGCGCAATGAACAACTAAAATGACATATTGTATCTAATACCTGTTCTTTCTTCCAGCCTTTATTAGCTGATTAGCTGGCAAAACGCATTTCTTCCCTTTCCCTTTCCTAATCTTTGGAGTGGTCATAGCTGTGACAGACTTTGTGCAGCATCTCCCCTGCTGCTTCAGAGTTGACTATAACAGAACAAGTCCATAGACGGTCCTGGAATCTGTGACAACTTAGGACAGTCTCTCTTACAGCTTAGTCACAAGAATGGTAAAGTAGCAAACCCATGAGCTAGAACTTTGTTCTTATTACTGGAAATTAAATTCCTGCTGAAATGGGAGCACAGAAGGAGATAGACTAAGCCATGTAGTTGCCAAGGTATGCATGAACTGCATGTGCCCATTTATTTACATTCTGGTCTGAGCACCATCTTCACCTATGCATTTAAACTGCTGTTTGGAAGTACTTATTCATCCATTTTCAGTAGGAAGTAAACAGCAACTCTTAACCCTTTCACAGGGAAGTCTTATATGCCTGTTTTTAATTGGTGTGACATTTAAGAGCTATTTTTCCCTTTTCTATGATATTCTTTACAATCTGTTCATCGGGATGGGTTGATAAAGCTTAGGTTCAAGTCATAATAAACTTTGAAACACATTAACATTTCCCTCTTAAGTGTTCGCAGGCAGACCACAAACCGGCCCCCACCAGCTGGAGGAAGGCCTAAACCACAGCCAAAACCTAAGCCTCAGGTACCACAGTGCAGGGCACTGTATGCATACGATGCTCAGGACACAGATGAACTTAGCTTTAATGCCAATGATGTGATCGATATAATCAAAGAAGGTATGTAAACACAGAAAAAAGCTTTTGCTACTAATAGTTAAGACATGGTTTTTGGAGTTACCCCAGAGTTATCTTCCCTGATAAAGCTTGCAAATTTCTGTGATAGCTCAGAGAGCAGAGGCATCCACAACAGTCACACCTATGCACTTTAAAATATCAGAGTTGACAGTTGAAAGCTATTCACTTTATTTGCTACTGTATATCTGTCAATTTAGAGTGTAACTATTCAGGTTCTGACTGAAAGTTAGCCTAATCCACAAAAACCAAGTAAATCCAGCTTCAACTCTTTAATTTCTCCCAAAGCAACCTAACCTGAATTTGCTGTGGTTAGCAAATTCAGTTCTCCAAATCATTTATCATCATCCTTCATGAGAAGGCTGTCAGCAAGTAGGACAGCTTTGTGAGCCTGCCTCAGAAAGTATACAATAAGGTATACAAAACCTCAATCCTTACTTTACTTTCTTTGTCACAGATCCTTCTGGTTGGTGGACAGGAAGACTACGAGGGAAACAAGGTCTGTTTCCTAACAATTATGTCACCAAGATATAAAAGACTGTTAGACAAGAAAAGGCTATGAAGCTAACAATGTTTGAAGATGTTTTCCCTTACCGTCAGGACACTGTTCTCCCGAGATCTGCTATTCTCAGCATTTTTCACCAGTGAAGTTGTATACAAGGAACAAGAAACTTATCCACAGCAGAGACTGATATTTGTCTCAGAAACATACAGCAATGGACATACTGACAGATTATTTATTATATTTAAAACCTGGTTAACACCTAGTAAGTGAAGATATTCAAACCTATCATTCTGAAACAGAAAGGTGCTTTGCAGTCTGGGACCAGGGACTTTAAGGTGTATTTAATAAGTGCCTTTAGTTGAATATCAGTAATCTTTTTAATTATCTGATGAAGATTATGTTAAATGCACATTTCCTCTAACGCAGATCATTCTGGGGAACATGTTAAGTATGCTGCTATGTGTTTAAAAGAGTTAGGGTCATTTGGGATATTACCATCTAAAAATCTACTGCGATGGTATATTTAAATAATTATGTACAGAGATGTAATGGAATTGGTTTGCATTTGCTGATGTATTTAGGGACTCCCAACAGGCACTACAAAAAGTTTAAACAAAACTATGTAGTACTGTATGCTAAACAATGTTGCCTTCAAGATTTATATTGGAATATGGCTGGCCCATGTTGGAATTCTGTTTAATGCTCTACCTGTTATAAGAAATGTCTTTATGCACAGCTGTACATTTATAGAAATGAATCCTATACTGTATATAAAAATTGAATATGGTAGAAACATGTATGAATGTATAATGTAGTATTCCACTGTTCTTACCATAAAGTAGTTCTACTAGAATTTTTATGCCAGGTACTTACAGATATGCACTACTCCTTTTAAATGGTAAAAGCAAGTGTTACTGCTTAAGTCTAATTGCCTCCCACACCATTCAGAGTGACTGTTGCTTGCCGTACAGTGATCAGCATTCATTGCTTTGCCTTGTGAACCTCCTTAAAATAAAACAAGCAGCAGTTTGCTCAACAGGTCTGTTCACTGTGCAGTTTGTTTTCAGATATTATACATACTAATGTTTCTTAACAACCACTTGTTTAAAAAAAAATCCCTCTACTGTGCTCTGATTGTTTTCACTCTGCCCAGCTGAAGAGGTATGCACTACACTTTTTCCTGAGCTTTTTCTGTTTTAAAGTGTTGAATCCTGTCCCTCCTAAGCCACTGCCTAAGCTTCATTTAGGCACACAAACTCCATCTCCATTAAGAGATTTGACTCCTTCAAAAATACCTATTTGCATTAAGTGCTAGACTTATCTTATTCTATAGGAGAGAAGTCTCCTGCCATAAAGATAAAAGCCTGTAGCTTCAACCTCCAACAGGCATGGCATTGAGGACTAGGCAGTTTTGTAGTACTGCGGACATGCCTTCTACATCAGAGCCCGCACCCTCGTACAGAAGAGACACAGAGTTCAGCCTAATTTACAGACTATCTAACAGTTTGCAAGTCAACATTAAATACATAGTACTATTAGTACTATTTATGTATTTAGTACTATAGCACTAAATACATAAGCATAAATAAAGTGAGGCAGAAGAGCTGCAGTACTTACATGCTTGTATTCCTCTGAGCATACAAATAAATATTTAATTTTATAAATGCTTATTAGAAGAAAAAAAATAACAAAGGAAATCAAAAATTGTAAGTGTATTGTATTCCCTCAGGTATTGAGGTTTGCTGAAAAAAATAAAAAGGGGGAAAAGAACAGGTAATGAGAAGCTAGGGGTTTTTTTTTGTTTTTGTCTAAGAAGTAGAGTAGGTTTTAAGAGGTAAGCTGATACAAAGGTCTGATCCCTGTAGTTCTACATCTACAGCCAGTGCACACAGAGGAGTTTCCTGCCTCAGCTCTCTGTTTAGGCATACAAAGACAGACAACACATTGTCTCATCTTCACTCAGTTGCCTAAACACAAAGCCTTACAAGGCTGCATCTGTTACAGCCTCCTACTTTTCCCAGCTTTAAGTAAACAAACTACAAAAAAAACAAGTTCTTGAAGACTTCTTTGAGACATGTCACTGAAATAAACACCGTATTTACTATCCCATAATGTATACCAAGGAAAGTCCTGCTCTTTAAAAGTGTGAACAAATTACTAAATACAAAGCCAAAAGATACTGAACAACCACAGAAACTACACATATCTAACTGCAAATTGTATCAGTCACCTACTTTGTCAAATGTCCTAATTCAGCATCAAATTGCAGGCACTTCTAGATATTGCCTTAAAGATTCACAGTTGCAGAGGGGGGGTTATTGTTCTTTTTTTTTTTTTTTTTTTTTAAAGAAAAGAGCTTTATTTCTGAGCATACAGTTGTATTACAAAGCAAGTTTAAAATTTCACCTTCAGAGGGTCTGAAACGTCTGTGGTAAGGCTGGAATGCTATTTACAAAGAGCAGTAGCTTTGCCTCAATAGACAACTAAGGACAAAGTGCATATCATCAGATACATCTGTCTAGGGTTATCATAGGAGTGATGATGCTAGGTCCTTGATTGTCTTGCTGTTCAGCTGAGGGATTGTGCTGATCCTCAGGAGTTTGCTACTCGCATACTTGTTCTTTATAGCCTGCAGAGGCAGAGGAATAATGTTACAGAAGATCTACACACACAATCCTTACTTTGTTCAATTAGTCTGTTTTGAAAACAAAAGGTTAGAAGTGAACCAGCATACAGAATAGCAAGAGCACAGTTTTATTTAAAATGTTCGGTAATTGTTAGTACTGATACTTATAATGTTTTGTAATTGATAGTACTGATGGAATATTTTTTCACAGGCTTGTCTAAATAGCATATACTTTAAGGTAACATACACAGAACATTTATCTAAGGAGTCACAATATGCAGCAAAGGTATTTCTAAAACATTAGAAAGTTTAAGTAGTTATACTTACAGTGTATTTTGTTAAGTTCTCATTTACTTTAACCACATTCTTGGCCATATGTTTCATAGTCATCACAAGACTGTCTTCTGCATACCCAGTGTAGTACTGCTGCTTTGTACCCTAAAGCATAACAGTAAGAAATTTAAGATTTACAAAGTGGGGATTCTGCTTACAGCACAATCACTTCAGGTAGCCAGCGCCCCAAGCTTCAGCTACTAACTTTGAGTGCTAGAAGTTGTAGTACTGTCAGTTTAGAAGACAGATTCAGAATCGTATCTAGTGTGCAGTGAAATCTGGACGCATAAATACCAAGAATCATGTTTTCGTACTGCATGGAAAACAAAAGAAACAACCCTTGCAAGAGTAACCAGTAGCTGATTTACAATTTACTATTCGCTATTCACAGTCCATGGTTTCATTATTCTACCTGAGCTACTTAGAGTGTAGTCTTCTGTAACTCAACATTTCCATGGGAAAAATCCCATTGTATAATGGTGTTCATATAGAAAAAAAGTTTTGTTTTTAATGGCATGTTCCATATTCTACCTTCAGCTGTGCATCAGCCTGTCCTAATGGCATTTGATCCCTTGCATTATTACTGACCTAAACACAATTTCCTTCAGTAGTGGTTTTAACAGTTCAATTCCATTGACTGGAGGAAAAAACCTCGCAACGTGTTTGATTAAAACACTTACCCATTTGTTCTGTCCCAGAATCTTTTGAGACAAGCATAACGCAGCTGCTGCAATCTCTGAAGGATGATGGTGCACCATGTCATAGTCTATCAATGTCAATTCCATCAGGTATTTTGCTAGTGTATGTTGCTCAGCATCAGCCTATCAGATTGAGAGTTTGTTAATACACAGTTTCACTTCACCTCATCAAGATACTTCAGAGTTGTTTATTCTATTAATTAACTTACAAATAAGTTGACTAATCTTGTTTTGCCAAGAAGATCTTTATTAAGCCCTAAGGACCATATTAATTAGCAGTTACCTCAAAATTCCAAACCAGTGTAGTCTAGCAGCCATTTGGCATTTAGACACAGACAAGTGAGAGATTTTAACAGAAAAACAGCAGCATCAGGCACTGCTGTGCCCAGCTAAGCACTACAAGTTCTCCCTCTGTAATACACTATTAGGTGGGGGGAAATATACGTTAAGAAGATCTTCATTAAGGCATCAGCTAACTTCAAGAACTACTTAGTGGTCTGTTAAAGTAAATGAAGCCCACTTCAAATGCGGGCAGATTACTTAAGTTTAAGAGCCTCCTAATAGTGAAGACTCAGCTCAAACAGAAAGCTTACCTTTTGAGTCTTAAGATAATACAGCATTTGCATCCAAGAATCATGAAGAACTGATATTGCTTGCCTTTTATGAGAAACACCCTGATTACCAGACAAGAGGCTACTCTGAAAACTGGGACTCTGCTCTAGGTGTGTTCAGTTTACTGTAACAGTAAACTCACTGCAGTTAAGACTGAACACAGGCCCCAGTAAATACAAAAATGAAACCACTACTGGCTGCCACAGTGTGAGGTCTTATTCGTCTGCCTGGAGTTTCATAACTGAACATTCTTTGACATAGCACAAAGCAAGCAAGATGATAATGCCCAAAGCAATGATTGTCTTTACACCATCTTGACTGTCAGGGGTGTTCATATCAGTATTTATCAATACTTGAAGGGAGGGTGCAATGAGGATGGGGACAGGGTCAGCAGTGCCAAATGCCAGGACGAGAAGCAATGGGCACAAACTGGAACACAGGAGGTTCCGTGTGAACAGCGGGAAGCTCTTCTTTACAGTGCACGCGATGGAACTGGAACACATTGCCCAGAGGTTATGGAGTCTCCCTTCTTGGGGATGTTCAAAAGCTGCCTGGACGTAGTCCTGTGTAAGCAGCTCTAAATGTCCCTGCTTAAGCAGGGGGGTTGGACCAAATGACCTCCAAAGTTCCCTTCCAACCTCAACCGTTCTAGGATATATACACAGGAAGGTTCTAGGCAATCAGGACAAGTACCCACCTCTCCAGCTTTTGATGCTCTTCTTAAGAAATGAAGTGGAAGAGGCCGCCCCAAATCAAAGTTCAACTCTTTAAGAATCGTCATCTCCATTTCTCTAACTTCAGCACCAGTGTAAGCATTGTCAGTAATGTAAACAAAGTCTGCTATATCAGGAGAGAACATCTCTTCGTATTTTGAAGCTAGAAGCAGCGCTGTTACACCCACCAACTGAAGTCTCTTACGAGGTACTGAATGAGTCTGCAGTATAGGAATTTGAAAAGTAAGACCCAAAATATCAAACTCTAGACACAGATTCAAATTCATCAGCTTAAATGCCACTATGTCAGTGTTTATTCTTAAAGACATAAAAGAAATTTTCTACTTTTGAGTCAGAAGTGTCCCCATAATGACAAGCTCAGAGCATCACAGCTTTGGAGTTAAGATGTTGTGTTACAGAACTCTTACATGAAGAGCAGCAGACTTCTTAGGATTAATCAAACTCCTTTAAAAGGATAGTTATTGTCTTGTACTTTTTCTGCAACTTCGCTAATTCAGCTAGAGACCATGGGATGGTTCATACTGTAGTATGAACACTTATCTCTATCATTTGCAATTTCAGTTTTGATTAACGGTCATGTACGTACTGGTTCTGGGGTAAGATCGTAAGATCCCACCAATTGTTAGTATTATTACCATACCAATGTCCATCCCATGTCTCAGGATTTGCACAGTGTATTAATTTGCAGATTTGTTTAGCAGAGACCAAGGATAGCATGATTTAGTAAGAGATCAAATTCTTCCTGTAGTTGTTTTTCCTCGCCTTTCAGCTGAGACCAATAGCATTTTAAGTTCCCTAATTTCTGTCCCTAGTTTCTCTTGGTTTTCCTTTCCAAAGGACAGTGATGTTTTCAGCACTTCATTTTCTGATTCTAATGCAGCACATTCCGCATCCACAGTTCTTTCAGGGGGAGGAGATTCTTTAATTTCCTTTTGCACACAGGACAAGCAAGCCCCTAGTACTGGACAAATAATTCCTTTACCTTTCAAAAATCTTTGCTCACTTCCACTGAACAAATCTTACGAGGAGCGGCTGAGGGAGCTATGTTTGTTTAGCCTGGAGAAAAGGAGGCTCAGAGAGACCTTATGGTGCTCTACAACTACCTTAAAGGAGGCTATAGCAAGGTGGGGATTGACCCCTTCTCCCAAGCACCAAGTGATAAAATGAGTAAAATGGCCTTAAGCTTCACCAGGGGAAGTTTAGGTTGGACATTAGGAAAGGTTTCTTCACTGAAAGAATTGTGAAGCCTAGGGAAGTAATTGAGTAACCATCCCTGGAGGTCTTCAAAAAACACGTAGATGTAAAGCTTAGTGACATGGTGGACCTGGCAGTGCTAGGTTAAAGGCTGGAGTAGATGATCTTAGAGGTCTTTTCCAACCTAAATGATTCCATGATTGTTTTACTCACTCTGTCACTTCGTCCTCATCTTTCCATATTTTTTGGGCCCATTCTATTCCTGCTTTGGATGGTGAGCACTTAAGATTTTTGCAGCAGTTTACCCATGGCAATCCTGCTGAGTACACCAATTTTACTGTCGCATTAAAGTGAACAGAGTCAAATGTTTGCTTGTTTCACAGCCCTGCCAAGGGCTTTCACTGAGAGAGTTTCACAAAGTTGAATGTATTTAATAAGGTGACAGATATGACAGATTTGGAATTGCCATTGAATAAATACACTTACTGCAATAGCACTAACATGTAATAGTGCTAGCAAAACGCTATCCCTCACCAAAAGGTGAAGGCACAGATCTTACCAAGGTGTCCCTGTCTTGGCAGAGGAGAAGGAGCCCAGTCCATCAACTGCCTCTTCTAGGTTTCCAATTTCTTCTTTCTTCCCCAAGCTCTTCTTTCTTCCTCACTATAACTTTTTTTTTCCCCCTAACACAAACTTTTTCTTTAACTGTTCTGTCTCAGGTGTGATGTTTAGCACAATTTGGGTGAAGAGTTTAGTACTACAGTAGTAATATGTTTAGGATGTACCTCATTAAGCTCATTATCATATCCAGGGGCGTTAACTTTAGTGTTCATTTTACACATAACGAAGCAAAAGTTTTCACTCCAGCACTGTGGCCCTCAAGATTCTGTTATGTCACAAGAACAGGGCCATCCCACCAACAGAGGACTCCCTCATTCAGCAAGCTCTCTTACCAAGCTTGCAGACCCCCATCCACAACATTTGTACAGGGGATAGAAGAACAAGCTGTTCATCTCCCTGTTGCCTGAGGCTGGTGCTTATCAGTGACACTAACAAGTCTGACTAATCTCCAGTCACTGAACAAATCATGTAATCCAAACATGTTGATAAACATTGTAGACTTACTTGTAAGAAGCGGTCCATAATTGCAACACACATGTACAGTGTTTCCTGCAGAAGCTGGAATCTTGAGTGGACCTGGACAAGCCAGTCAACTAAAATTGCACGCATACGCCCATTGATTGTCTTCCCATCGAGGTAACGTGGGCGCACCAACTGCTGCAGCTGTTGGAGAAAGAGCTGCATGAGCAACAAGATAAACACTACGCTGCAGCAGCACAGATTCAGTATGTCATACCTCAAGCTGTCTCAGATACAGATAGATATCCTTTACATAGTCACTACAGAGCTGGGGATTCCCACAGTCCTCGGCATCAATGTCTTCTATATTGTTGAGCAACACATCAGAGAAGGCTTGGCACAAATCCTCTTCTTGCATAGATACATCCATAGGGACAGGTGACAGAACCTAAGGAACAGGTCAGTGCTTACGTAACTACAAAGTGGCAATGTTCCTTTATCCCCACATTTTTCAAGTTACTAATGTAACAATTTCTTGAGATAAAAGACCAAAACCCCAGTACAAAGGTTTTGCTTTTTCAGTATGGCAATGGGATACATCTACAAATAAAATTTGATGTTAGCACTCTCACTTACAGAGCTGAGACTAAGAAGCACATTAGCATCATAACTTCCTACCTTTGGAACAGTAGTTTCTTTGAGCACTGGTTTCACAGCAGCTGGAGGTTTAGGCAGTATAATTGTATTCGTCATCTTACTGGGCTTTACGGATGATTTGAAACAGTCTGTTTTCTATAGTGAAATCAAAGATTATTAGTACAGAGCTAGTTATGCATCTTTTCCTTATCAATAGATTTCAAACGTTATTTTACCTTAGTTACACGCGTTCCTCTTGTTGTAACTTTGTTTCCTATTTCTTCCAAAGCAGCCCTTTTAGCAGTCACTTGGCTTTTGGCTTTACCATTAAGTTCAGTCACAGCATTCTCCAACCCCCTGGTGACCTGAAAAAAATAAAAATTTAGTTTAAAAGTCAGAGACTAACCTCATTTAATTTTCAGATACCTGACTATGTTTATAGCACTTACCACCACTGTACTGGTATACCTCTATGTATGCCATCTACTACCAAATGCAGTAGTTTTTATTTCCTACACATTCACATGGGCTCAGGGAAGAAGTCTCAAGCACACAAATTACAGAGAGTACCATGAAAAACACACCCCATCTCAGTCTTCCTTACAGCCTTTTAATTCCATTTAGTTAGGTAGAGCGCTTACCTGCCACCTAGCTATCTACTGTATTTCCCCACTCAGTAACTAGAGCAGTAATTCCATGAAGATGAGCAAGGCACTTTTTGTTCACAGAATTGTAAAGGTTGGAAAAGACCTCCAAGATCATCTGTTCCAACCATTCCCTCAATTCCACTCCATGTAACAAAAATTGCTATATAGATGGAGATAAGCGTCCACTGTTTACCGTGGGGAGAAAACAAAAACAACAACAAAAAAAAACACCAAACACACACTACTTTTCAAGAGCTGCTAATGAAGTTTTTAACTTTTACAGAATTATTCCAGAAAAAAAAAAAATCTGTTTTTTCGTTTCTTTCCCTCACCTCGCCGTTGAGCAGCCTGCATTTCCCCCCTGCCGTGCCCACCCCTGCCCCTCGTTAGCAGCGGGAGGCCGGGGGCGGGCACCTGGCGCACCGGGTGGCCGGGACCAGGTGCGAGCTGAGGAACCGCCAGGGCAGGCGCCCGGCCCCGTGCCCCCGGGAGCAGAACCCAGCACCCTCGGAGCTCCCTTCAGAGCCGCGTCCATGCTCCCCTCAGGGGCTCCCCTCAGGGGCTCCCGCGCCGCCCCCCCCCCCGCTCCCCTCAGAGGCTGCCGCTCCCCGCTCCCCCCTCCCAAGTGCACGCGGCGCTGGGAGCCCCAGGCCCTGCCCGCCCACCCGACCACCGCCCGCGGGCCCCGCGCTCCTGCGGCTGCCGGGAGCTCGCTGGGCGCCTCACAACGGGGCCCGGCTGCCCCCGGCCCAGCGGCACTCACGGCTGCGCGGCGCGTTACGGCCATGGTACGGAGATGTGGGAGGCCGCTACCACCCGCGCCGCTTCCCGCAAACAGAGACCCTCAACTGCTGCCTCACGTCGCCGCTGCTCCCCTTTAAACTCTCTCCCGCGCTCCTATTGGGCAGCTTCGTACGATGCACGCGCTCCATTGGCCCGCCCCTCGAGGCCCCGCCCAAACAGGAAACGGTTTCAATCGCGTCCGGCGCTTCCAGAGGGGGCGGGGCTCGCGCCCCACATAGTCTCGCGCGAGGCGCCCGGCGCTGAGGGGCGGGGGTGGGGCGCCCCGCGTTACCCCGGCGTTAGGGTGTGCGGGCAGCGCAGCCGCCGGGGCGGTCTGTGCTTTGCCGTAACTGAGCCTCGAGGAGAATTGTGATCTACTTTAGCTTAAGCTGCTAACTCTGCTGACCAGGCGGCGTCCAGCCACGTTCCATCAAACTGGCTTCCAGGAGAGCCTGCAGCTCGGCCCGCCTTCCTCCCTCCTGCACCGCACCAGGGCCAGGCTGCAGCCCGGCGCCCCGGAGCTAGCCCCACGCGTGGCTGAACGCAGAGCTCAGACAGAGCAGCAAAAAGCAACCAGTTAGTACTAGTGGAAACAGGACAGCAGGGTAGTGCTCTGCAGTAAGATCCTCTTACCTGGAGAGGGCTTCCCTCCCCCCATTCCCTCTCATTAAAGAAAGGGCTAAAAAATAATGCAAGGATTTTTACTATAGCTTACTAAAGCAAGCACTTCTACATAACGAGCACTGGTGTGTGGCTCTTGCATTTCCTCCTGCAAGTAAACTATCTAAAAATAAGCAAGAAATCCCTCCCCCTGAAAAAAAACTTAAGACTGCTCAACTGCTGTTGCTGCCAATTCCCCACTTCACCTTCCCCATTTCAACATTGTTCTATTACATTTAGTTTTTGTTTTTTTTTTTTTTTTAAATATATAAGTCTTACCTTGCTTGTGGTATTTTAAAACATACCAGTACTGAAGATTCAGTAAAAGCCTCCAAAGCTCTAAATTTGGAGCCTGTACACACTGAAGATATAAGTGGCACAAGTCACTTGAATTGCAAAAGAGCAATAATATATATGTATTTAGGATGCAATTTTCAGTTTTCTTAAATTCATTTTGTACCATGCTCCTGAGATTCAGGAATTTTGATACTAGAGTAGTTGCCTAAAACAAGACAGAAGAGTCTATTTACAATAATTGCTTAACAATCTCCCAAAACTGACTGGCTTTGTTTATTCACATGCACACATTAGCATTTTGATAGCCTTTGTAAGATCGGTCTTCTTGAATTCCTAAATTCCAGCTAAATGACACACTGTTTATTATCATCACATTGAACTGCAGCTAAGTGTTGGTTGATCCTTCACTGAGAGAATTTTTCCTTGTCAGTACCTGTAAGAATACACGTACAAGAGAATTTTTACAGATCAAGACTTATAAAGACAAAGTAAGGACGGCAGAAGGAAAAAAAACTTGCATAAGAAACGGATCTTGAATGATACCAGTCTAACATTTTATTTATTGCATACAAAAGGATTTCTTTTGACAATGGAACTTTATATGAAAAGTAATTTAATGCATACTGTTGAGAATCTTATCTTCAAAGTCAAAGATGCTGCAGAAAACTTAAGGCAATGCATCTAAGCATGTAAAGCACAGTAAGTGGTGGAAATATTCAAAATCAAAAAGCCTATTCATTTTCCTTCCCTTAAATTATGGTTAAGTCACAACTTTCTGGAATAGAAATAGGCTGCAGCTTTATTAGCCCCTGCAATAGCATATCAGATCAGAACACTGTGATTCCTGGCAAATACTTAAGTGTTCAACATCACATTACAATGTTATGCATACATTTAAGAGCAAGACAATATCAGTAGCAGTTATAAAACAAGTCAACGCGTGGGCCACTAAAATACCTCTAGTACCAGGCACCCAGACTAGGTGCATAAGAGAATCCCTAAAAAAATCCCCCAAACCTGTGCTTCTTTGTCTTTTAAGAAATCCAAAAGAGATTACATCACATACCTAGGGTCTCATTTATTTCACAGGCCCTGGTTGTTGTTTTTTTGCCCCAAGTCTCTCAAGTACCTTCTTGGAAACCTTTTTAAAGTGATTATTGTCAAACTTCAAGCATCAGTGGTCAACTAACTTCCCTCCTTTTCAACAGTCACTGAAGGATAGGAAGTGTCTGCTGTTCCGTCCTTCCCAGTCACTTTTTTAAAAAAAAATGTTGCTTCAACCTCACACTCACTTTGTTTCCTATAGCCATAATATTCAAGAAGGTTTAGCATAAAACCACGCCAGGTTTTGAAGCAATCAAATCATGTTGCCTCTCTCCCATATCCCCCATTGTACAAACACAAAGTGGTTTTAAGTTCAGTTTTAGCAATGCAATTAAGCTTGAGAACGTTCATTTATCACACATGCTGGAAAAAAAATTTCTCCCCACTTAATGCCTCAGTGCCAGAGGTGTTAAGTTTGTTGCCAGCAATAGACACTGCTTTGGGAAATGCTACTCCTAACAGATTAGAGGACAAACGGGGAAGCAGCTTTAACCAGACAAAAAACAGGCATTAAATTAGATAAGGTAATATTTATAAATGGATCACTTTTTTAGTGTAAACATAACATTTTGTTTTCTAGGTTTACTGTAAACTGTTTTACACTTAATCTGATTATGAAAGACAGACAAGAGAAACTGAAGGTATTTATTATTCAATCCACTTACAAAGCAGGTAGCTTAATGCAAGCTTATTGACATGTTCATATATGATCCCCTAGGAACATCTTTTCCAATGTGACAGTAATACTGTCTCAATGTTTTTGCAATTTTCAGCAACTGTTGAGCACATTTAAATAAACTATAATCTATTATATATGAAACAATGTTGATGAGCAACTTGAGACCTGATGTGGATTAAAACCTCCTCCAAAGGCAAAATGTTAGTACATTATAACTTAATTCTATACACTATATTATGCAGCAAATCTTAACTATAGAAAATATTTCAATCAGTGATGGACTGTTGGTAATTTATAGAAGGAATCTATGATCAAGGCAAAACTAGGTAACCACATAATTTGTCTCAGTTTCTACAGAAATTTACAGGCTTTCAATTTACTAATGAAAAATAAAACAAGAGACAGCTGAATTTTGCTAATTTTATTAACTTGAAAACTAATAAAAATCCCAAGACAAGCCTGGAACCTTTAGAAGTTCTACGAATGCATGTATATCTGTCAAAAAAAACACCAAAAAACAAGAAACAAAACCCCTGCAGCTCTAAATCCTGACTGAATTGTTTTTATATTAAAAAACAAACCACCTTGATGTGCGCAGATACTTCAACTTAAGTTAGAAGACCAAACAAAGATTCTAAGCTATTTTTCCATTTCCCTAATAATTCTTTCAATTTGCAAGTATCTACAATCCAGCTAACTGAAATCAACATTTAGTGTTCACTAGAGAGCTGTTTCACAGCAGCAAATATTAAGTTAGGGATTCAAATTTCTAGACATAGGAAGAAAGTGATAAATACAATCTGAACAGCAGTCTAAATGTTTAATATTGACATTCAAATATATCTGCATTGTGCTGAAATCTTCAAACAAAAATATGATGAGACAAAAACTCTGGTGATGAGTATGCTATATGTATCAGTCAAACTGAATATAGTTCATATTCTGTTCCCACTATTAAGGATGTTATTTGACTCAGAACTGATATTGTAAATATACAGCAGCCATTTTTTCCTAATTAAGGAATGTCTCAATACATAATATTATCCTCTTCTAGATGATCTTTATACATTAAACTAAAATATATGATTGATTAAATTAAGGAATTCGAGGTTAGTAATGAGTGAAATCATACTTTCAAAGCTCGATACTATGTAAAACAAACCAAAAAAAGAGACCACACAGTTCTACTTACTAAAGCAGCTAATCTTGCCTGCAAGTTTGGGGTCACAAAGCCCATAATATGTGCAAACAAATGCAATACAAAGAACCATGCAAAAACACAGTAATGAATCAAAGAAAAATGTAAAACCTAAAAAAAATTTTTTTATAAATATACTGAAACTCAACTGTCTTCTACATAAACTGTAGGTCTAGCATTAGTTGTACCATATAGCAGAGCCAGCACTCTAGGTTCAATGCTTCCAAATCTGCGCAGGTAAGTCATGCCATCTTTGGTTGACTGCAGTACCAGGAAGGATGAGAGGGAGCAAGAAGGAGGACAATAGTTCTGGAAAATGGTGTCAACTTTCACTTGGCAGTTGAGCCTCAATGTCCACTCTGCAAATGGGGCACTTCTTGTTAGTAATCAGCCACTGATCTACACATACTTGGTGGAAAAGGTGCATACATGGAAGTCGCCTGTCATCAAAACAGAAAAAATGCATTAGTGACAATATAGCATTTTCATATCAACACAGCCATTGAAAAAATGGCAATGTGGACCTCGCTGTATTCTTTTTGTATGTGTATGTTTTTCCACAAGTTTCACTAGCCTTTCCAGTTGACTTGCATTTTGTCTAGTTCCAAGAAGAACGGGCAATGAAGTTAAGTACCAGGTTGCTCCTAATGTGTTAGGACAATTTAAACCTGTTACACAGCTTAAATAGCATTATTACTCCAAAAAAGTTGAAATTAACAATCTGGAATTCACCTGATTAACTCCTTACACAAGATACAAAAGCAGAGAGCACAGTATGATTTGAATGAAGTACTATCATCCATACCCTAACTTTTTTTTTTAAATGGTATCATCTTGGTCTTGTGTTAAAAGATACAGTCAACTTAAGGAAGACCATAAGAAAAGAACCTACATCCTACCCAAAGACAACACAGAATGAACAACAAGTGCTTCCCATTAAAGCTTGTTTTACACAATGGTTACGAGGACAGAATGATTAACTGTAAAAGTTAAACAAGGTAGTGTTGCAAAGAGTAGCATAACATATCCAAGTATGGTCTCAAATCCAGAATATTAGCACAGTATTATGATATTCAGTGGTACTATTTACCTGACATCTTCACCTTCCTCTAATATAGATAAGCAGATGGTACACTTTTCCTCTGTGTCTTCTTCTGTTCCTTCCTCCCCATCTTGCTTGCAGTGCAGTTTCCTCTGTGAGAACCAATCAGTTGTTACCTTATTAGTAGAGATGACATTATTGACAAACTGAGTAAAATCTGTTTTTAATACAAGTTCAACACACGTTTCTCTTAAAACATTTCATATTCTTAAGTATTACTTATTCAAATGTGTTTGAACCAATTGAAGAATTATCACTTGTAGCAAAAAATCACAAGATAATTCAACTTTAATTAATTCTTGTGACTGGACTGTTAATATATGTATTTAGTATTGTTGCAACCAGTCCCTTCATTTGTGGCCTATAAGCAAGTATCTTCATTTCATTCACGATGAGGCAAAAAATATACACACAATATCTTAAAGTCAATATTTATCAAGTGATAAAGAACACTACATAAATGTGGATGGGATTCTGTATTATGGTATAATAAACCAATTGAGAGAGAACGTAAATTGTGAAAATTCTGTACCAGACTCAAAACTTGACCATCTTCCTAGTGTGATCATGGTGAAGGTTAACATTTTAAGTATCAAGTTGGTAAATGTTGTGAACAAATTATTACAACTCAACTTCAAATAAAGCCTTACTGTACTTGATGAGTTATCCCTGAAGCCTGTTGACTATTTAGTTATTACCAATAGCTATTTCATTGCTCACAAGGCTATTCATAATTGCTGGACAAATTATTAAGTAATGTGGCTGAAGATGGCATCTGAATGCCACTGCTGGGATGCAGGAAGAAACAAAATTTGAACCTACCATTTCCTTTCTTACCCAAACAGAGGCATTTAGGAGAGAAGGCACATTTCCACTCTTAAGTACTCAATTATTCTGAATACTGAAGAAACCACCTTGAAAATTTCAGCTGTCCCATTCTTCTCCTCATCTACATTTACAACACTTACTTCCCTGTCCCCCTCATTGCTTAAGGTATTCTACAAAACACAGTTTTCAATGCAAAATGCACAATTGAAAGAACATTGTTCTGACTGATCTGGAAAAGAAATACAGAATGAAATGGAAATCTAGGTGGAGGAAGAGATCAACACCTCATAGTGGGTTTACGGTGCTAATGAAAAGCGTGGGACCGATCAGACCTACCAAGCATCCCAAGCAAAACTGTGCGTATGAATTTGGCTATGAATCTCATCAAAACCACGTATTTAAACTTTTTGGCCCATTAAGCTTGAAAGGTGTAGTTTGTTTTCCCTTTTCCCTTGGTCTGTGAAAGAACATTTTCCTGTTTTTAGTCTGTGAAGACCAGGAATACTCTTCACCACCCTTATCTTAAGGTGATATCTGTATGTGCAAGCATTCACTACAAAATAAATAAGGCTATGCTTTGACCTGTTTGTGTTTCAGAAACATATGAATACCAAAACATTGTTTATCACATTACAAATGATCTCTATTTAGAAACCACGTTTTTTGTATTGCCCTCATGAAGGAAGTGTGATTGTATGCTTTGCTTACAATCCTTGAAATTGCAAGACAGGGTAAACATGCACTCTTTGAAATCAACATTTCAGCAGATTTAAGCTAAATACAAACATTACTACATTTTAGGGAAAATATCATAGCCCACCATTTAAAAAATCCTCACCTTTTTGTATTTATGGGGATATGTGCATCTTTCTATAGTTCCCTGTGTTGCTCCACGATTTACATTGCCTAATCGTTCCTCCAAGTGAATCAGCTCCTAAAAAATTACCAAGGAATAAACAGCATAAGAACTGATAGTTCAACTACCTTCAAAAAATATATTTATTCTAACCCATTTGCAGATTGACAAATTTTAATTCCCTACTTATTCAAATGCAAGAAAAGCAAAAAAGGATATAGTGTATAGGAGAAGTTATGGGGTTTATGTAAAAAGCAAACTAAAGCCCCTAAACACAACACTACCTGGTATTTTAAGTTACAGGAAAACACTCATTTAATAGTGAGAGAATCAAAAACTGCTTGCCAGCTAGGAATGTTTATCAGTATATTTATACATACTTGTGTTTCTAGTGAGGAAAAAGCAATTAAAATGTACCAGGAAAGTATTTGCTCTCTAACAGTCATTAAGGCTTGGAGGCAGGGGGAGACGTTTCTTAAGATGAAATACAATGACCAATTTCTTTTTCTCCAGCAATGAGTTTACTAGAAACATAAGATGTCACTGAAGATGTTTTCAGTGGACTAGGTCATTAACTCTCTGCATCTGATACTTTTTATTAATATATTTTTTAAAAAAACAAAACAAAAACAGCTTCAACTCCTGCACTACATAATAAACAGGACAGCACCATCAAAGCTGCCAAGTTTCACCCTCACTAGGAGGATTCTGGCACAGATATTCAGAGACACGTGAATATTACATGCTACTTAGGGGAAGGAGAAGACCAAGATGTACCGTCAGTTAATAACCACCTAAACCTATGTTATCCACGGCACCTTTTCTTGACTGACTCAAGATGCTTTCAGCATCTATTCCCAGTCCATGACAGTGATGACATTCTGTGAATTAAGGATATTTTCTTTATGATTCTTTTACATCTACATATAAAACTAGCTCTACCATACACCCTCCCCATATTCCCTCATGACATATTTTGGCATTGATCTGGTTTTATTCTATTACAAACCTCAAAATTGCCCCTGAAAGGGCCTCTGAATGATGTTCCATCCAATCCCGATGAAATGTAACGGATGTGAGGATAGCCCGCCATGTCTGGTACCTATTCAAACAGCAGATGTTAAGTTAAACCTATTCAGAACAGTTCCAGAATTTTACTGTTCACTTTGTAAAATTTAAGATCCTTTTGCTTTTATTGAATCACTTATTTATACTCCTCAGCTTGAGTACGCAATTATAACTGACAGCTTATCACCACTCTGAGCTCTCTGAATATAACCAGGAACAACACAGAAGTGAGACTAGATCCTCTATTATCAACTCTCCATATCTGCATTACCTATTTCTTGGTGTCACTTGCCAGCTCTCAAAGTTTCAACCTGCTTTGTATAAACACACCCTATATATCTACCTGTATTTGTAAACAAACACCCTAAGACTGTGCATGAAGTTACCAGAAAAACTCGTTTTTCCTTACCTTACCCAAGAAAACTGAACATCTTTAGACATCCTTCACATTTAGAGGCAGATAAAAGTAACACTTGAATAAATCTGATCATCTAACATCATAAACATCTCTATATACACTATATATTCAAGCATCCACTGACTTCCTTGCATATCAAGAGATACAAGGAGTGAACAAATTACCAGCATTCAGAGATTTACTACCCTGCAGGCACTTCAAACACTAGTGCTTTCATACAGAAGAGCAGAAAGGTAGTTAAAATACAAAGGATTGCCTTCATAGCGGAGCTTCTTAGTTACATTTTGGCCCCCACAAGACAAGTGAATAATGGTGCTGCCTTTTGGTCAGAAACATACCAGCAGCAATTTATTTTTTTAATAAAAAGGTGAAAAAAAAATGATCAGCAGATTTAATTTACTTTACACACAGAGTGTACACTGATGTAAGGACTGTAAGAAGCAATTCATTTGGAAATACCGTAATGTATTTTAGAAGTGCTATCTTCCTTTCTGTGCTGTCAGCTAGCAATGCCCCTGCTGCTGTACGTCACAGCTCAAAATTCATCTTGTGAGTCCGTCAACAAATTAGACATCTCAGATATTATCCTTTAAGTTAGATACTTGTATGATTTCCTTGATTTCCAGCAAATGCTTCTATGCTTAACATATATAAGGGCGTAAAACTGAGTTAATGCATCGTAAAAAGCCACAGATATAGACAAAGTTACTCACATAACGTTAACAGACCAATACAGTACCTTTCTATATTTTTCAAATCCAGTCTGGTAGCTAAAAGCTGACATGAATAGCAAAAATTTCTAAACAATTTTTTTTCCCTAGCACATGCAGTAATTACACTTAACATTGCCTCGAAGGTCAGAGCTTACCAACTGGAGTGACATGTAGCCAGTCAGGTCTCCCAACTAGAGTGAATTCTGCTACTAGAAGCTATTTGAGAAACCTAACACCACCACAAAAGCAAGTAAGAATTTCTCAGAGCACATATTGCAACAAACAACTGAATTTACACAACAGAAACACTGGGCAGGACATGATATATTTTCACAGTAATAAACATGCCTTCACATTAGCCTGATGGGAAACATAGCACCTCTATACAACTATCTGAACATGGCACATACAGGCTCTTTTATAGAATATTCTTGAAGTGCAGCTTACATTTCTGGCCAAGTAAAAACACTATCTTGAAACAGCCATCTTTGTAAGAACCAATTAGTTTTTATGCCTGCAGAATAAGTAGTGTGCTAACACAGCAAAATTTTAACTGATTACATTTGTGCCTACAAGCAACAATGGGCAAGAGAACAATAATGCCCAAGAGAGAATAGCCTAACTACTACCCATTTAACTGTCACCAATTGCAAAGAGAAGATTTCTGCTCTCTTGAAACAGCTTCAAGAAAGTTAAGCACAGATGGTAGTGCACTTTCAGTAAGTTTTGAAACTGCAAAAGAAAGGAAAGACAGCTAATGCCAGTCTATGTTAAGTAATTTACTTTTTTGGATATAGTCAAACAATAATATATGATTCAAAGCAATATACTCTAAATCTGCAAAGTTCAGCACACACTTGCCAAGAACTGTTTCCTGTAGAACAAGGATCACTTGTTTCTGGTTTTGCACTTCCTTATGACGTTTCCTACTACCAACAAAAACAAAAATTCAAGTTCAAGCTCAAGTCTGAACCACTTACAATACAAACATTCTGAAACAGTTTGGAATAGCCTACAAGATAGTCTTCCTTGCTATCCTGCTTTCAACACCTTCCTTATTTCCAGGATTCTTCTGCCTTTCAGCTGCCACCAGTGATTTTTCCATTGAATTGTACTATTTATCTTCCCCATCCCAACCTTCCATTCAACAGTTCACATTAAGGATCTTAACAATATACTTATCCAGTTAACTGCTTAAATCCATGTCAATACTCGAAAAAATAAAGCTGATCAATTGTCTTAAATAAGCCAAATTCAAACAAGGAAAAGTTGCAGTTTTCGGAGAGACACTGTGGGAAAGAACAATTAACATATGTTGCATAGCTAAAGACCTAGGTCTATCTGTGCCAAAGGGGAACATAAAATAAATGCTCTTCAATAGTCCATATTCTAATAAAAAGCAAACAAACATGAATTCATGTTTATATGGGAGAAAAAACGATCAGTTGTATTACAAAGTTCCGTTTTTCCTATTTGAAAAACACAGTTAAATCTGTTACAGTTAATTAAAACCTATTTCAGACCTAACATACACCTTAAACTACACTACGGAGGAACATATACAGCCTATATCTCCTGTGTCTCTCATGTGGTGCTGCATTATTTATGTGACACATGGATCTTTAGTTGATTCTTCTGAAAAACATTGTTCAAGTTTGCTGAGTAGCTCTTTGCACAGAATGGAATCCATCACAAAAATCACTTTGACAGAAGCTTTTTTCCCCTCACCATATGCAAGGTGCTGAAATAATAATGATGGGAACACACACTATTCTAAGGCAGAGTCACAATGATCAAAGTAATTGCATTAACTCAAGGAGGGAAGTAGACTAATCCTTGTCTAGGTAGGCACGAAAGAAGAATTCTCTAAACTGCTTTTAATCTAGGATTCCTCCTGAAGCAACACTTAAACAAGTGAAAATTGCCTCCACCAAGCTAATAAGAGGGTGGGGGAAAAAATCTCCTTTTCTATTTGGACTGGCAGAGCTGCTGAATGCTACTCCTACCCCCTAATGCATCCTTATCTTGTCTTGCTGAGGATCGAAATTGCAACTCTGTTTGAGTAGACTAGATGAAAATTAGATTACCTGCATCCGACTAAGATCTGAAATTGATACAGAGCACTGATGTCATTTTAGCCCTAACAATCCATTATGCCCTTTACATCAGACATTAGTTTCCAAGAGTTTTTTGTAACTCCAAAAAAGACAGAAAAAATGCACACTACCTACCAGGCAATTCACTGTTTTTGGAAAACATATTAAACACAAATGATTCAGTTGAGCTGCTGCGTAAGTTACTTTAAAAGACTTTTTAAAAAAACAAAAACCAGAACATCGGTTTATGACACCTGCATCAAGAATACAACTAACGAACTTGCAAATTGCTACTCAGTACACCCTGTTTTCTGAACAAGAAAGCACTCCTCATAACATTAACTAACCTTAGCAGAGGGACTCTAACTATAGTTCAGCCTCTCCTTCCCTGCCCCAATTCCTAAAGTTACAATGAAAAGACCTTGGTGACAGAAGCAATCACATCTGTTGTTCTTTAATAAAATGGCACTTTTGGTTAAGATTCAAATATTTATTTTTCATAAACTTCACAGATTTGTTCCATGTTCAGTAGTCATTTTTGCTGACAAGTCTCCTATATTCTCACATGTGTAAATAAAGAAAATTTTGGCTTTCATTACCACCATAGAAGGGGCAGAACCATCAAAAGGCTTTGAGCCCATTCTGTATACAACTGCTAGCAGTGCTTTAACCTGTCTTTATGTTTTTCTAGTGCATGTAATCTGCATACATTTCAAATTACTCAGAACACCACTGCTTCAAAGCCTAACACTCGATCTGATTTCAGCAGGGTTCAAAACAGATCCTAAACTTTCAAGGAATTACTGCTTACAGATGTCTGTACACTGCAAAACGCCTTGTCAGGACAATGCGTACAAAAACTTGACACAAACAACTTGAATTCCACTTCATCCAGAGATTCATGAATGACTTATAACAATCAGATAGCCCTACACAAAAACATTCACAAGTTTTTGTAGAGTTAAAGAACCCTACTTCATCTGACATATCGGTTACTAACAGCAGCTATTTGCAAGACTCCCCAAAGTATCTTATCAGACATTCATCAAATACTTCTAAATATTCTCTATCAGTTTTTTTTCCATTCTACTGCTAACAACAGGGTAAAAGGGGGTCCCAACTACTTGCTCGTGTATCATTTTAGATGTATGCACACCCCTGCGGAAGTTAAAATACAGGTAAGTTTCTCAACACATTAACACGAGGATGAGCTCACCTCTCAAGTTTCTAGAAGCTCCACAGCAACAGTGAAAATAAGTCTCATAATTGACTTAACTAGCCCTGATAGTGAGATAAAATAGGCACGTTTGACTTGCTGCCTCCTAATACAACTGCAGTTCACTGACCTATTTATTAAAGGGCTCTTTCTCATAGAGAACATAAAGCAACTGATGTTACCTGTTACTGAACACTGCATGAAATGTGAAAAACATTTTTTGTCCACTTGTAAAAACAGAAACCTAACTGAAGACTGCAGAAAAATTATCTGTACAGATGACGCATAGGGATAAGGCTATATAATTTTATTGGCTATGCTAAAATACTGAATTCTTAGAGTGCTCTGAATAGTATATGGTAACTATGAAAGCTGTGCAACAATGAATTGCCAACCCTACAGATATCAGGGAAATACCTGAGGATTATTACATTAGTTAAGTAGCAAGAATCAAGCAGTTTAAGAACAGACTACAAAGAGACCGCTATTACAGTATTAGTTATAAATTTATAATCCAATCTCTAGATGTCACTTCTGGCCTCTAATACAGAAATCTTGTATCGACAAGACTTGCAGGTTGATTTTTTTAATTACAGTTTTAGCATCTGTCACTAGATGAGGCCACCATTTGATTAGATTGTCTAGCTTTTAGAGGGCTAAATAAAACAGATTAGCCATACAGAATACCCACACAGAAATGGTAAACATATTCAGTTCAACTACATTTCTGTCTTGAAATGTCTTGAAAGAAAGTTAAGAATATTTTTACATAACCATACAAAAAATTCTTTCAAAAACTAGTATTCTGTATAAGTCACAAGATACGCAGATTCTCCTTGTTTTTCTACTGTAGATTTAAAAAGTTGTGTTCAGTAAGGGACTAACCCTCACACTTCATTCTGCTTGTAACGCTTCATGCTACAAAATTGTATTTTATCATATGGAATAAGGTTGATGAACACCAAATATTATTCAAAACCAACCAAATCTCTAGACAGAATTCCAGCTGTACGTATGGACCATAAAATTAAATGAAGCACCAGTGCCAATCCTTATGCACTGGGTAGAAAGCTGGTACCTTTAACAAACTAAAGCTCATTAAAGAACACAAGTTTTAGAAATCAGATGCAGAGGGTCAATGCATTGCAATGCACATGACAATTTAATTAAAATATGATTCATTTTACAAGAGCTGAAGTTAGAAATGTTAGTGTCCTAAACTATTTTTTCTCATTAGACGTGAGCCTGTCTGTTCTCGTAGCTCTGTATCTGGGAACAACATAAAAGCACCGGATTATTTTCTTCTTCAGTTAAACCAATACCTTTTACAACAAGGTATACATGCCTAATCAAATACAGTAATCCCCCAAATAATTTTCCTAACAAACAAAATAATTACAATGACCAGTTTTGCGATTTTTCACAAGCCATCTCCTTACCATTAGGGGAAGAGCCCCTATTTGCAAATGATGAAGTCGAGGAGGTGCGTGGTAGTGGGCCAAGTGAGGATGCAAGGGCCCTGGAGGGTAAGTAGCTGCAGTCACACCAGCTTCAATTCCCAGTTCCCTGTCACATGAATGAAAGCAGCATTACAGTAATGGTACATCTTGCCTCCTAGATACAATTCCACTCTTTTGGACAGCATAAACCACAGCAACACTATCTTAACACTTATTTTTTTTAAATATATGTAAACTTTGCTGAAAATCTTCTTAATCCTACCATAACTAAAAGCACCTTTTAAATAACCTATGAAGATTCAGTACGATAAATCAGTAGAGACAACTACATATTTATTGTGTTGACTAGTTCACACACTATGGGAACAGAAGCCATAACCCATGAACCTCTTCTCTGATGGCTCAAAAGTAATTTTTTTGAGATATTAAATACATAGCAGAACTTAAACCTAATCTTCACAAGTGGTCTTATGCAATTTTAAGTAAGCTAAAACATACATAAGAGATAATAGATAAGGTATGAATTTGATTTACAAGCTTATTTTATAAACAACAAATACAAGAATTGTCTTCAGCAATATTTTACTTGCCTATTTTAAAAAATCAGTTCTTGAAATAACTACCTACTGTCAGTGATCCTCAACTCCTTTCAAAAATCTATGGATAAAAAACTAGAAATATGCTTTATATATGGAGTGCTAAAAGCAACATTTCAAAGCCAAATCAAGATATACCAATTTTAAATTACAGGTGCACACAGCATTTTTTTTTTTTTTTTAAAAACAGCCTGCATTATCAGCGCATCTTATGGTCCTTTGTACTGAGTCTCAAAGAACTAAAATAGTTATCTGATTACTAACCAGGCAGACCTCTCTGGAGCTTGTCGAGGATGGGAAGACATTGTCTGAGGCACGTGAATGTGATGCCCATGACCGTAATTTGGGTGCATTCTGTGAGGATGTGGAGGAGGCCTCTCATGAGCACGTCTAAAAATAAAACAACAGTTAATTCCACACACTTATTAGGGTGGAGAAAGTAAAATTCATTATCAATGTTACAGGCTGAATTACTGGAACGAGTTAAAATTAAAAAGAAAATTTCCCCATGCTGTTTTAATTTCAACTTATGTCTAAAGCTAGAATTTCATACTCAAACATGAAACTGACCATATAGTTGCCTTTATAGCAATATACTGAGATATATTGCAAACACTGTTAGCTACCGCAATCTGGTCTTCACCTGAAGAGACACAATCAAGGGACTGACACTGTTTAATCCTAATCTTAAACTGCAGAACAGGAAAGCAATGAAAGTGCACATAATGGTCATGTCACGATTAAGGATGTAGTCTGTAGCATTGCCGTGAATGACTCTTAGTTTATTTCCAGTGAAATTATACCATCAGAAATTATTAGGGGAAAACGAACACACTAATTGGAGGTAATTTGCCTTGAAACATGTTTGCATCATAGCTCAAGTAATAAGAGAACAGTTTCTTCCATGCCAGCTGGTACAGAACAACTACAGTTTTTGACAAAGTCTTCACAAAAACCTGCTGGCTGATTTCTGCTACTTTACCATCGTCCACTTACCAAAAAAAAGTTAGTGTTTTATTTCCGTTGCATTCAAAGCAGAATTATTTTATTATTATTCAGCCTAGAGACTTGGATTTTGCTAAGAGTAGGAAACTCCCTTCACATTCAGTCCCACCTTAAACTTCTAGACAGAGTAGATTAAGACATTTTGTAATCTACATACATCTGAAAAAATAGGAAGTTACGTATGGCATACTATTCTAACCACTGCAAATTGATGCTTCTCCAGAGAAATCTGTTGAGCTTGTATAAATTATGTTACAAGTGTTAGTTTCCTGCGATGTTACATACCAACATGGACACAATTATCACAGCAGAACCTATTCCTAGTCTCACCTCTGTTCAGTTCATTAACTATGGGAAAAATCTGAAACAACATACTTTAAAAGAGATCTCAAACAAATACTGTATGGTATACAAATGCAATGCACCATCATATGCTGCCTTCTGCACATTTTGTTGCTAATCCCAAGATCCAAAGATATAGTTGTTGTACCCAATGTTTGAGACATTACAGTGAGGATACTAACCACTCTACTTATAATTTTGAAAGAGTGTCACTAGAAGGTATACAAGCTGGAAGACTATCCCATATGCTATTTCTAGAAATGAAGGATGAAACATCCTAAGCACTCTTGAGATGTTGAGACAAGGAACTGAAAGAATCAGAATTCTGCTATCACAAAGTTTCCAGAACAAGTAAGATGGCTATCACTCCTGTTTTTGCTTGAAATTCAGGCTCTCACTTGAGCTGGCTTGAGCGTTCCAAAATTGATTTTTGTATACAACTCCATAATCACAGGCATACACAACCAGTACCCTTGTGTGCTGAAGTCAGGGTGTTCAGAGGTTATACCATTTGCATAACAGATAAAGAACAGGTCCAGGTTCAAATAGATCAAAATTGTCATGACTGAGAAAGCAAAGAAATATGACTTCGCTACAGAAAAACACGGATCTGTCATATATCACTGTCAGCAGTTAGTACCTATAGGGTTCTTTTGTGGTTGTTTTGTTTAAGTATCTGAAAACTGCTTAAGAAGTTGTGGTTAAAGCAAATTTTTGTTTCAGCATTAACATCTAAATCTGTTTTATATTAGGTACCGGTAGAATTTATATAAAAGTGTTATGAGAAACAACTAGAGAGTTCTTGCTTGAAATGCTCTTAAATATCTAAAAGCATTATCTCCGAAACAAAATAGCTTCAGTTATGTTATGATTGAATTCCAAGCCAGTACTGACCTGATTTCTCTTGGTACTAGCGTCACAGGTCTAGTTTAGCAACAGCAGTATCTCTTAAACAGTATCACCAAAGCTACATCTCAACATTGGTCACATTCTCATAGGCATTATTCAGTCTTTCTTCTCTTCTGAAGACCAAGGTGTAGTAAAGCTAGGCAGGTATCTAAGATTAAACCTTCATTAAGCCTGGTAAGCCATCTCTTGTGAGAAGTCTATCTTATCTTAAAGCATTAGTTACATAAGAAGGATCTTAATAGTATCAGCAACGCAAAAGACATTTTTAAGAAACATTTGGAAGGAGCTTATGATGTACTTTTTAGGCTGTCCAGCCTGAAAAGGAATTCCTGCTTGTTATCTGAAGGATAACTAATGGGCAAGAGAAACATAAGCTTCACTTCTCTTCCATAACCCATTCACTGTACTTCTTGCCTCACCTGGACACAGCGAATGTAGTAACAAGAACAGGTTCAGTCTTAATGCTCACTCAACTGCGATAGTATGTAAAGACACTTCCTACCATGGTTTAATGCTAACAGTTCCTAACCATGCAATTACAATTTGAGATCCACGTGCAACATTTTACAAACCTGAGGGAAACGAATTATATGTTTAGATAATGTTCTGAGTACATTTGTGACATACGTTGGGTGTTGCATCATTCTTCTTCTCTGGACCTCCATCCTCTGGATGACTTCATGAGGATGTAGCCTCTGTGCTGGAGGTGCTGTTGCAGGGATGTGATGGGAGATAGGCTGATGTGCTGCGGGAAGATGCTGTGGAATCGGAGCAGCTGCACTGGCTAAAGGATGAGTTGGTGGTGGAGGTGGAACAGGATGAGAAGATGCATGAGAGGAGATTGAAGGATGGAAGGGATGCACTGGATGAGGAATAACATAATCTACTTGAGGCGGAGGTTGTGGCTGTGGAGGAGGATTTCCATGAGAGTGGGGACATGCAGAAGCTTGATGGTGAAGAGGTCTGGTCAAAGAAGCATCTGCAATGAAAACAGAGACTTTTAATCTTGTCAGTAGTAGTTTCTGGATGAAATTTATAAAAACCAGTATCTTCACACAGGTGCTTCAATGTTATTATACCAATATAGACAGTGGCAACATGGGAATGTGTATATTCAGCTTCTCAATAAAGTGATTCCAGTGATATATCCTACAAGCCCACACTTCCTGCAGCCACTACTCTTCTTTCTCAGGTTGGTAAAAAGTATGCATCTGTGATACATGTTGAAAAGGATATACGTGAAGTTTTACTTCGTTTGTTATTTTTAAATACTTTTTCCCCTCAAGTCCACTATTCTGTAGACATAATAAAAGAAATAACACAAACAAGTTAGTTAACTCTGAGCCTGCTAAAGTAGAACTCATTGGAGATATATGGAAAGGGAAGATAGAAGGAAAAAAATGAAAAGGTGTTACTAAAAACAAAGAAAAATATTTTCATAGTAAATACTTTTTTTGAAGTTTGAATATTAAGAGCTGCCACTCAAAAATTACTTCTTCCAAAAGAAAATATTTTAACTTCCCCTTGGTTATGTGTAATTCCTCTACATAAACTTAACCATTTAAACACATTTCTTAGAACGCCTTTTTCTAGGCCATTTTTACGATCAAAGTAAGCAGACAGTAAAAGTTTTCATACGTTGCCAGGGAAGCTGTTTTCTTGTTTGTCATCCTTCCCTCCTCCTCCCCCAACACAGAGATATCCAGAACTTATCAGTACTTACAGGGAGAGTGCATATAATGCCGGCAGGAAGAAAGCGATGCCTGAGGAGGAGGTTGGGGCTGGGGCTGTGCAACCATACTTGATCCATATCCATCTATCGTTATTGATTGGCTTGGGCCAGCACCAGCCTGATGCCCATAGATTGCAGTTCGAGATGAAGAACCAGGACAGCAGGGGTCAAAAGCAGACGTTCCATGAAAAGCACCACTTCCATGACTTCTTATGCCATTGCTGCTTAAGTCTACTGGCAATGCCTGCTGCATAAACAAACCACCTTTTTTTCAAAAAAAATTCTTCAGACATTGAAAACAAAATCACCCTCAAACATAACATGCTAAAAAAATAGGAATAAATACTATATGGGATCCAGGTTTTTAAGTTTTAAGGCTTGGTTCTGAAACATTCCTTAGATACGATTAACATTTCTTATTCCTAAATTCTTGAATCTGACAAAAGAGACTGAAGTAATTATACTGTACCACGTAAAAAACACATGCAACTACGATGGATAAATCATCAAGCATGTGGAAGCTGCACACCTTGAATTATTTGCAAACAAACTTTAGCATTTTCAGTTGTGTCTACTGTATTACACTTAAAACATATACCAGATTGTGCAAACTTAACTTGCAACATGTAGAACTATCAGTATTGTTCTTAAATTTTTAACAGTATTGTTTTAGATCTGTGATTTTTAGTTACTTTAGAAGTCTTAAAAGCAATGACTTCAGAAAAGCAACTTTCCTTTTTATGAACTGAACATTACACTATAATTTTTCTTCCCTTAAAGCAGTTATGCACAAAACTATGATCTGCAAAGTGTATTCCAAGATATTTATGTTTGTTTTGACTAAATATCAAAATAAAATAGTCTTATAGTCATCAAGATAATGTCAGCTGTCAATGATTATTTGTCAGGTTATGACTTTTCTTATAATACGTGGACACAAAAATGCAAACTAACTCAAATTTTCCGTTTAGTTCTTTTTATCGTGTCTGCTACAGAACATGAAAATAATCCACAATTCAGCATTGTATTCTATTCTTCCATACCTAAAACACAACTTGAAATCACAAGGGAATAGTTACAAAAATTAAACATGCCTGGTCATGGTAACTGGTGCCAGAACTGCTGCTTGCTCCACAAGGGGCAGGCACTGGAGGAGGCCTTTCAACAGGGCAGCTGGAGTCACTGAATGAAGGAGACAGTGGAACAGCTGGGTGAGGGTTGTGGTGGTGGTGGTGGTGAAAGTGGTGGCCATGCTGCTGAAAGCAGCTTGTATGCGGATGCCCCAATGCATGATGATTCTGTGAAGATCCTCCACATGGAGAATGCTGAGGGCAGCAAGATGGTAACCGTGGCATGGCCGGAGGGCCAGTTTCCAGTGTCGTATTAGATGCAGTTCTTCTTGTATCATCTTTAAATTAAAGAAGTTAACATTAAAGTAGAAGAAATTAGTAAAGCCAAACACCATAAAGCAGAGTCTGAAATTTAAAAAACAGTACTTCATGATTAAATAATTAACTGATCAGAAAACAGATGTAGACTACAACCAAAACTGGATAAAAAAGGATTTAGCCATGCCTGCCAAATGAAGCAAAAATGAATGGTTTCAGTGGATGTACACATGAAAACCACTAGAGGAAATGAACTGAGACTTGCTTTATTATTCCAGTAGTTTAATACACATTATCAGCAGGGAAAGGAGGAAAGACTGTCCCTGTGGCTAATATGCCCAGACCCGTTTTGATCCAGTATCGTCAAATTCCTTTGTCAGTGTGGTCAGCTCAGGTTTTTTTTGTACATCACCTGACTTGCAGAAAGTGAAAGCACACCCACATCTCAGAGATGTTGCAAGTGTTACCCATACTTACAGCTCTTATAGGTCTGTATCTATATAGATCTGTATAGACATGCTTCCAGTGAAGCAATCTACAGGTTCACATCCTTCACTTCCTTATACCACACATATAAAAAACCCTACAACACTGTGATGGAGGACTCTACTCCCAGCAAACTATATTCTGCCTCCTCAGAAGTTAAGGGTATGGTTGTTGATCAGATATAATTGAACCTTCCCAGTAAGTGAGCACAGAATGCTCCTGCACAACCTCATTCATCTTTGGGAGAAAATTGATCACCTTTTTCAGATTCCTTTCCTCTCAACTTTACACAGTCGATCTAACCAATCTCAACTTATTATTGCTATCTTCAGTCCTAAAAGATCACAAGCTACTTAAGCTAGAGAAAGCTGATTAACCTCCTCTACCTCCTTTGTACTGGCAGGCAATAGAACAGTTTAGAAAGCTCTCATATTCTGTACCTCCAGCTGAAGAACCAGCAATGCTGCTATTCGGAAGACTAGAAGTTGTCTCTGGTGCTGCAGAGGGCTGGCTGTTGGAGACGTTTGGAGCTGCATCAGAGGCCTGCTCTGAGGTAGACGTACTAGAACTGTTACTGGAAGCAGAACTCACAACCTGGGGCTCCACCCTAGCTGATGTGGTTGGCACAACTGTCGGCTCTAGCAGGGGAAGAAAAAAGTTTCCATGTTCTTCAAGATTTAAAAGCTTTCTGTTTTTCCTTTTTTAAAAAATGCTGTTTTTGCACATTTTTAATTAGTCTACAATAAATTCTTGATGCTGGTCTTGCCAGATACTGAGAAAGTTCAAACACAAAAATCTGATGAGTATAAAATACAAAAGTTGTTTCAATTGTATGTGGAAAAAGTCCTATTTTTAAAACTAACTCAGACTTTACATATACAAAATCACTTCCCTAAACAAATCAGCCATATCAAGATTTACTAAATACATTACTTTCGTACTTTATGATGAAAACAGTTGCTAACGTATCTGCTGAAGTTTTCTATAAATTCAAAGGCAAAGTATTCTAAGATTAAGTATTACCCTTACCATCTTTTAATGCCTACAAAGCACAAGAAAATTTTTAGATAACTAACCAAGAACACCACAGTTAACATCTAAACTAGATGAGCTACTTTACTCCACAGGCTTCAGCTATTCTAGACGTACATTTTTAAAGGCCACCACAAGATAAACTTGGTTTCTAGTCTCAGCAGACTGATTCTTCTAGAATTAGATTCATTAATCAGTATTTGAGACTTCAAGTTCATTTTGCGGATTATAAAGGCTATATGTGTGTGTGTTTCATTGGACCCAGAGAAAATATACCACACTTGATAGATTTTGTTCTCTACTACGCAACTGTGAACAGATTAAGTTTTAAAAGGATAAATGGTGGCATAGTTCAAATTCAGTTTTAAAAAGTCTGCCTTTGACTACATTTGAAACTTCTCTCTAACTACTGACAAGGCAATGACATGACTAGGAATACAAGATACCATAAAAGGTAAGATCAGAAACAGATCAGCTTCTTTAGTAAAAAAAAGTCTGCATGGATATAATAAAAAAGCATTAAGATACTTCAAATACTTCTCTTACACAAAGTCTTGAAGTAAAATTTGACTTGTTTTCAAGATTTTTCTCCAAATCTAATAGGTGTATCAGCAACTCAGCAAGAAAGGGAATAAGCACATCTCCCTTTCTGCAGTCTTCCAGCTGATCACATTAAAAAACATTACCTGATATCTATGCTTAAATCCCTTTAAATTTAATGTGGTGTTCTGATACATTGATTTTAATTAAAGAAAATATTTTTGGGAAGTACATTTAAATTCAGGCAAAAAAAAACAACCGTGGAACAGGACACAGAACCTAAGACTGGTACGTGTGAGAAACAGTTGTTTTTGCAGTAGAGAATTACTTTTCTGTATTCCAAGGTAGTTGTGTAGTCATAACAAGGAGAAATGCTAAGTAGATAAGTGGACAGTTGAAGGCCTCACTGTTCCAAAATAAGGTAAAAGCTTGAGAAAAACAGGATGAGCAGTGTGAGAATAGTAAAACAAAGATCACAAGTTCTCAAAACATAAGAAAGGAGAAATTAAAGGGTTGAAAAAAAAGAAAAATTGTACATATATGGTATAGAGGAGCGTTGAGTAGCTTGTGAACCTGTAGTACTCAGCCAATGAAGAAACAGGGGAGGTGATCAGGCATCGGGTAATAGGGAATAAAAGGTTATGATTTGTTTACTAAAATGCACTCCTGATTGACAGGACACCCACCACTGCAATCGCGAATAAAATAGCTTCACAGAAGATCCTATCTGAAGAAAATTGAGATTTTTCTCACAGTATGTGAATACATAGTACATTAGACTGGATACTAATGCATTCTAAAAGCAATCCTGCAGTCACGCAACTTATTCTATTAGCCTCAATCATCCTACTAGCCTGTTACTGTTTTGATTTGTTATCAATAATGCAAGCAGTTCTGTACCCTCTCCACCTCCCCCACCCCCCAAAAAAAGCCACAAAACCAATAAAAGCCAGTAGGCTTGGTCAGTCTCAAAATGCTAGCTGAGAAAAACTTATTTTTAAACACACTTCCCACGTGTTAATTCACAAAGGTAAGTGGGAAGATGACACTTTTACATTCATGTCATTAGCAAAGTTTTAATACTGGTATCTTTGAAGACACCAGTAAAGTTATGAATAAGTACATAGTTGCCTTGTAACAGTTTCAATTCAGAATTTCTCTATTTTTACAACAGTTCGTATGTGAAACATGTAAGTTACATCAATAAATGCCATTTCCTCTCCAATGATAGAACTGTTGGGATATTTCATAGTAAAACTATAACACACAAAAAAAAAGCTGTAAATCAACCTATCTTCTTACTTTAAAACCATCAATAAACCAAAAAATTCCAAGCCATCCAAATCACCCCAAAAATCAAGACATCTTAAAGAATAATACACTAACTTTCATACAGAGATGGAACTATAATAGTGCAAAACTTCTGTTAAACCTTAACAGTAGTGCGTACCCAAAAAAATCTTCAAAGTGACTACCAGCAACACCAACAAAAACACGTATGAGTTTAAGACTTTCCTCTGGCAACATCCAACAATAATTGGAAATCATTCTTATGATTTTCAGCAGAAATAAGTTTGAGTGCCAGTACGTTTTAACGTGAAGAGGTAATGAAAGGTCACAGTTTCAGAAACCTAGCATGCTTTACTAGTTTTCTGTTTTTAAATTTTTTTTACTCCAAAGAAGAGTCATAACTCCAAAGCACTACCATGAGATTTTCCTTTCATAATGTTGTACTGAAATACACATATAGGTTTAAAATATTAGTTCCAACTTGGTCTGTAATTCCTGCCTGGTGACTCACCTTTCAGACTCACACTCAAGTCAGCTTTAAGAAAAAGTTAGACACGGTGGATCCACTAAAATATCTAAACTTTTAATTTTAAAAATAAAGCTGCAAGAAGATTTTCTGACACGCTACCAGACTTTTTCACGAAACAGTATGCTAGAGTTAATACAATTAATGCAGCTCACCTTAAAGGAAGAAACTTCTCAGACCAGTATGACTTACCATCCTCATCCACCGTAAGGTCCACGACTTCTGCTGCGTTCTGCCTGAGTGGCTGTATGACTGTGGAAATCCTGCTGCGGTTCCGCTGCTCTTGAGGCCGTGCAGCATGAGAACTAGAGCTTTGTCCCCAGTGTGATCTTGAGTGCCCGAGCGTTGAACGAGACCTTAAAAAAAGGTATTAGCTTATCTACTGACCTAAATCTTGCCTTTTTTTTCCCCCACCTCACTGTCTGGGAGGCTGCTGCTTTATTTTTCAATAATAGAATAGAATTTTGTTATGCTGAAATACATATCTAGTGAATATGGAGCAGCAGGGCATTTAAGTGTTACTGCAGCCTTTAACAGACGACGTAACAGCACGTATCTAACGGGTAGAATTTAGACTAATTTGTTTCTATGAAATAAACACAGGTAATTTATGTTTTAAAAAAACTGTGAAACCCTATCAGCCATGCAGCAATTAAATCAATACTATGTTTTAACTTTGTTATAGAACATGAGTCTCTGAATCCTACACTATTCCTATGCGGTCTGAAACAGCAGATCTATCAATGATAAAAGAAGCATTAAGATTATAAAAATTCATAAATATTAAGTTTTTCTGAGTGTTAATTTGCGATGAAGTGTTTTCAGAGAATAATTTCTAAACTTTAACATTAAAGTTCAGAGATTGCTTTGGACATTTACCTCCTAAACATTTCCCTCACTTCCGTCTAGGAATGAACACAGCTTTGTATAACACTTAATGAAGCTTGAGTGAAACATAGCTGAGGAAAGGAAATCATAAGCCTGTACCATTCCTAAGGAAATGGACAGGTTTGTTTCTGTAATATAACAGCATCCATTCTATTCAGTAGTACAGAGCATCAGAAATAGTATTAATTTTGCTATTCTAATTTTTTTTTTATTTCCACCAAAAATACATTTTTACACTTTAAAACAGGCAAAAGCCTATACACAAATTACATGACAATAAAGGAAACCATTTATTTTGCTCTGAACAGTATTTGGAGTTTGGTAAATAATTTTCATAATGTTCACTTCGCTTACAGCATTTACATTTTTATCCTGAACTACCATTAAGACTTCCAATAGCTGCCTTTGTTCCTTAAATTGTTCTTTGGCAAACTAATATTCTTGAACCACAGGAAAATCTGCGTAGTAATTAACGTTCAAAGTATAAAAGACTAGTGTGGAAGGGACATTTCCTGACATTTTGGTATCAAAATTTGAATTTAAGACTCTTCCTTGCCATAGCAAGCTTCCTGGAATTATTTTTGTACCGTATTTTTTATTCGCACAGAATTATATTTTTCAATACAAAACAAAACTATTTCTTATCTTCTCATGAAATTTTTGGAGTAAAATCTTTTCTCAACAGTTGAGGGAAAGTATATAAAGGGCTCAACAGCAAAAGAACTCTATGTGCCCATCCCACTATTAACTTAATAATAAAATTAATTTAAGAAGTCTGCATGTTAGAAGGTCTAACAAACTGAATGGATCAAAATTTAAATACACCAGAAAACACCCTTGGTTCAGCCTCTTCCTCAATGAAATTAAAGACACCATTGACATCAATAAAAATGAGAGGGGTGTTGCTGTTGGTTGTCTTGGCAGTACCACTGCAGAAGGTAAGGTAGAAAGTAGTAATTTTTTTTGCATGTAATCTTCTTTTATGGCTACTACAGCAAACATTTCCTATTAATGGTGAGAAGAGGAAACCTGAGTTTTGAAAAGCATTTTATACATCTTTAATCAAGTTTCAACTGATGTTCTGTAAGCACAGTTTCATATAGCCTCATTTTTAACACCCCCTAGAGCTTCACATGAAGTTTTAAGAGGCTAAAACAAACTTGATCCAGCTCTAGCTCAAGTCTTTGCAAAAATATTTAAGTTTTACAATTGTTCTCAACAACACATTCATATGGATAAATTAACTATTTCTGGAAACATATTTCTAACCATCTCAAGAGAAAGTCAAGAGAAAGCATCTGTTGATTCTGCAGCTTTTGCTTTCTTACTGAAAAAAATATTCTACATCTTTAAAAATGAAAAAATATAAAGAAACATGTTGTTGAATAAATGCGTTTTTAAGATGTTGATTTCTCTCACCTCTCCGTTTTCTCCCTGCTACAAAATACGTAACCCAAATAAGTACATCTTTTGTGTGCCAGTTTAAAAAAATACCAAGGAGCTTTTTTGAAGCACTCATGAAATCCCTCCTTATTATGCACGCACCTGACTAATCCATGAAATGGGTTTTGCTAGGTAATGCCATTTATTCCAATGAAGTGATGTCTGTAGCAAAACCCATCTTTTCTAAATTTAAAATTGCATTAATGAAAGCACAATCTGCTGAGAAACACATGGGATGTTTGTATATTTTACTATTTTTCCTTTGTCATTTTATAAAAAATTGATGGCCATTCTTCATATTCCACAGTTTTGTCCTCATGTTCACAAACAAGTATATTTAATTGGCAGTCATCTCCAACAGTCCCACGCACATGACAGTTCAAGTCTTCCACTTCAAGAAACTCCTCTATTAGATTTTAGAGAACCTGACAAATATGGAATAAAATTTCCATAGGGACATGGAAGAACAGGAAAGCATATGAGGCAGCGGCTTCAAAGAAAGACACTTTCAGAGCAAGCTTGTTCTCTCTAGGATCACACTACACAGCTTTGCTTCCCTAAAGTTCTATCTCACAGTCACGCTATCCACAATCACCTCACCAAATCCCTATCAGCTGTATTTTCAAGCTTTAGCAAAGCTGTGGGGTTTGACTTTTTTCTTTTGGAATCATAAATGCATACTAGGCCTGGTAGCATAGAATTTCTGTAACATTACCTTATGGACTTTTAATGATACAGACCCTTGTGACAAACACTGAGTCAAGCAAAATTTTACTAATACAAAGAGACACGAGTCTCACTCACCTGTAGCTCTCACCAACTGTGACGATCTCCACTTCACTATCTGTTGAGGTAACATTTATTTCTTCATTAGCAGTGACCTGGGGAGTGGAGGATGCTTCAATCACAACAACATCTTCATCAATACTCCCTAATGAGGAAAGAGGAAGATGAAAGTTTGCATACTTAATTTTAAAAGCTGTCATTTATGAGACTTTCCCCTTGACTTAAGATATAGGTACAGAATTTCATAGTTTATGTCAAAACTTTAGGTGCAACTGTCTAACACACGACCTAAATATGAGAGATAGCAACTCTGCTTTAAATATTGAAGTGTAAAAGAAGATGACAAAGAGGGGGAGCTACAGATGTGCAAGTTTACATTCTACTGTGTATTGGAAGTGATTCTGGTAAATTTTATCAGCTGTAACACCAATGAAATTCAGTCATTTAATATAAAAACAAAAGCTTTGAAACTAGCAAAGCAGGAGTGGTTTATTGTTATTCAATAGCTTTATTTTTTCGTATGTTCATACGTATTCAAACCTAACCTTAAGGCTAGACAATAACAACAGGAAAAGTGATGTACCAACTAAGAAATGTTATTCATTTCCAAAACAAATTGAAGACCACAATGCACTGACGCTTATAACATCTTTAAGTCTACACTTACAGTGGCATTCACAATCATATACTAGACTGGTAAAGTTAAAAATGGAACTATTAGTGGTAAAAATAAACAACCAAATACCTCACAAAATCAACTCAGAGACAAGTTTTGACAGGAAATAATTCCTGCTTTAGGAAGAGCGGTTAATGTTCCAGTCTAATACCCATACATATGGAAACCCTTCTCTGTAGCTACAATACTGGCAATGACAAGTTTGAATACCTAGAATACTTAAATTGAGCTATAAATTTATTCACTGTTCCAATGCCATTGAGCATAAAGGAATTTATTAAATAAATGAGCTATCTAGCTTAGAAACAACAAAGTCTACCATTTTAAGATCTGAGAATTTCTTTAAGAAAAGTGCTTGAAGAATTTGGCCTCACTCTAGTCAATAATTCCGTCCTGTATGGACTGTTCTACCCCATGACAAGGTGTATGCTCCTTTCTTCATTCATTCACAGCAAGCAACAGCTCCCTGGTCTAGCAGAAGGATGCCCTACTGTAGCAAAGATCCACAAGAGCTCTGCAACTTCTTAGCTGTGCCGTTATAAGTGAAGCAACAAAGACTAACGAATTTCAGGGGTGGGGGGTGGGCCACCCTCCCTCTTATTCCCCCCAAGCACCAACATTTGTTTTGAAAAACCAACAGCTTTCCTTTGTTTCTGGTCACACTAATCCCAGAGAGACTGGTGCCTGACGATGGAAACAGCCATACTTCCAAATCCTGTTATTCACTAAGATGTCATGAGCGCAAGTAGCGTGTGACAAAATTAAGTCACGGAACTCTTGAAAGTTTTGGCAGAAACCAAGCGCATTATTACAATGTCTCAAAAACAAAGTCAAAACTGAAAAATACAGACAGGCCATTTACTCAAAGTGAAAGAACTGCAGCTGAAGTCTTCACCATGTTCAGAAGAAAGTAAATGTCATGCTTCTGACATCTTACAAGTCACAGGCGAATGCACAACAGCTTCCTTACACAAAACAGTCTTAGGAACTTCTCGGGTAAAACCAACTAGCTAAGCAGCTAGTGAAAGGTCAGTTAGAAAACACCTAACTATTTTTTTACCCCATCTCCGTGCTTCCAAACACGCACTGCTTTAAGTACAGTAAATTTGAAAGCACTCCTGGGAGTCCAAATGGCCTCAGACTCAATTATTTAAATTTAAGACAGGTCAAAAAGCAAGAAAATTTAGGCTGAAGTGTGATCTCAGTATTTCTGAGAACAAACAGCACCTCCCTGAGGCCAAAACCATATGCTGTGTAACTCCAGCGTGCATCTCTCTGCCAGGGTTCTGAAGCAAGCTTCTCATGAAAACCAAAGGCAATTCTCAATTGAATATCCATGCAATTCAGATGCTCACCTTTGCCACAGTTTTAAAGTTGATTTTTTTTAAGCAAATCTTTAGCTAAGACATCATTTTACAGACTACATATGAGTCAGACTGTAGAAAACATCAGGACTGTTACTGGCTGAACAGGTTTTATAACCTCCAAAATAATAAAAGAAGTCTTCAGGAAAATAGTCAAAGGTACTATAAATAGGATACAGCATGGCTATATTCCAACCTTCTGCCTTCCTACCTGCTGCTTATGCTTTCCAGTTGGGCTCTCGAAGTCAAGAGCACAAACCGATGGGGTTTTCATGCCAGAGCACTTTCAGCACAACTACACAATGAATCAGTAATACACTGCAAAATGAAGACTAGCAGAAAAAAAGTCTCTACACTACAATAAATGCCTTACAAACATTTGTAAGATTATATTCCTAGGGAAAAAGAGATAGGAATGTTAAGTTATGATCATATACAACAAACTTTGTACCCCCTTTTAAATAAAAGGGTCTTCTGCGTAAGGTTTATTAGAAGCACACCAAAAGGAAAAGTGCGTGTATGTGAACCTCGTATATTTTAAGAACACTGTAGTTGTTTGTTGAATTTTTATATGCCATTCTCCAATCTACCAATATAAACCAATTTCATTACATACTTTTATCTGAACAAAAACTTTAAAAAGATCAGCTGAACAGCAAAGTTTCAGAAACAAACACCACTGAGGTAATGTTTATAATCCTTATGAAGCACCTCTTCTGTAGTCAGACAATTATTTTCAATAAAACCCAGTTTTAATGTACTTTGTAATTTATAAAACACACCAACAGCCAATGGGAAAAAC
The DNA here is from genome assembly GCF_013377495.2 of Cygnus atratus. NCBI lineage: Eukaryota > Metazoa > Chordata > Aves > Anseriformes > Anatidae > Cygnus > Cygnus atratus. Next base: position 4,397,498 of record NC_066372.1, on the reverse strand, counting down.
AAAAACAGAAAATATCCAAACCCAAGAATGTACAAAGTGTGAAAATACTCGCATTTTGTCCTCAGTATTATTTCTGACCCCGCAGTCCACCACACAGGATGTTTTTATACAGCTTGCCATCACAAGGTACACAATTATTTGTTTTAATGGACGTACCAGTCACTAACCAGTAACTTCTCCTGGAATGAACTCTAACAAACTTGATCTTCAATTATAAATATTAATACATCACTCGTCAATGTATCATCTCAGTGATCTACCCTGCAAGAGAACAGCTGAATTTGTATAATGAGTGTTACTATAACAATCCTGTACTACTGGAAATTATTCATTCTTCAAGAAGAATAGTCATTGGACTGATGGCAGCAAAATAATTATCCAGACTTATGTTTTTTTTCCTTGTTGTCTCCCCTGCCCCCTGCTCTCAGCATAGTACCTATGGTTATATAGCAAGCAGAAAACAACCCTCCTGTAGGTATACACCACTCTCTGCTGTCTCCTGAGTAACAAACAACTGGAGAATAATTTGCTTGCTATGTTTTGTGATGAAATTAGCCTTTGGGCTACCGCTGAAGGATTCATTCAACATTTTTAAATGATCTTGTTGAAACCAAAACTTCTACTGAAAATTACAAATTTTATTATTTTCCACTGTTTTTTTTATTTGCCCTACCCACATCCACAAGTTATATTTTACAGCACATACAAGACACCAAATTTCAGTTTGTAAGTTTCACATATCCTTACAAACTTAGACCTATTAGCAGTAGTTAGCAATTAGGTTTTGTACATAATTGAAGCTTTTTAAACCCTTCTTTATATTAAAAACCTAGTGCTCAGCCAGCCTAAGGGAAAGGATGAACTAGGCCAGCATGAATCCAAATTCAAGCAGGCTCAAATGATAATCATCCCTTAACAAGCAAAACAACCCCCACCGCAGGCCCTACGCCACAAAGACAGCAAATCTGTCAGATTAATTTACTGAGCCAAGTACAACTCTTAAATAACACTCCGCCATCCAGTATTAAGATCTTTAAATGCGCGTAACTTTTCCCCAGAAAACTGTAAGGTGTCAAAAGTATATCTGCTAGGTGCTGCTGACAGACCACAAGCAGTTCTGGGAAGCAAGTTTTAATATTAAATGCTTCAATAACCCAGAAGTTATAAACAAGCTTGGCGTTACACACAGTAGTATCACTTCACTTTGACACACCATAGCATGGCTTAGAGATTTAGCAATCACCAGTTAGCACCAATTTCCTACAAAGGACACAAATATTACTGCTATAACATCCAAGGTTATGGTTGGCCAACTACTGTCCTTCCTGGAGGGTATGTTGCTAGATTTTAACCAGATGGAATATTACATGTAAAATAGTCAACAACTTTTACAACATAATTCCAAATAAGACAGCCTGACCAAGCCATAAGTGAAAACAGAAGATACTTTAAATAAATAGTCAATTTCCAGTGACAAAGATGACTTATTTTGAGTTCCAAGCTTTCACTGGATCAGACCAAGGGCCTGTTCTGACCCATATTCTCTATCAGCTGCAACACAAAAAAAACAACCATGCCCTGGAAGTAGAAAATCCAGGCTACAACCTTTACTTGAAATCTGTCATACCACTGAACAGCCACAACAACGTTACAAACACCAGAAGGCATATCCTTGCCTGTTCGCTGTTCATGGACAGCTGTCAGTAAACATCTAATGCCTTTCTGAACTTGCTGGTACTACCTGCCTCTGCAGCACCTTGTGATGGTGAGTTCAAGTTAATTACCTGGTTAGTAATTCCGCTTGAAATTGATAATAATATCCTAATAGTGTTAATGAATTCTACGTGTGACTTATGTGGAACATACTTTTCAATAGCTGTGCAAGATAAGAGAAATTTGCAAAAACATGCAATTGCCTAGGACTCTGCACCCTAGCAGAAAAGGGAGTCAACCACCAGAATTTAGGGGATCTCATCCAACTGTGAGGTATGCTGATGTGGGTTAATCCCAAACTTTACTTATATTGTAGCCAAGCACATAGGCCTTAGCCCTATCAGCAATGCTACAGCAAACCATCACTGTAAGTAATGTATTTCCAGCACAAAAAGCTGCAGCAGCTACAGTGAAGTGCTGAAGTGAATCCCCAAGCTAACTTATTACCGCAGTTATTTAAAGCTTCAATTCACATTGGATAGGTACAGTGAGAATAGCTAACGTCGGCTGTTCACACGGCCACGTGCTGCTTTCCTCACTACTAGTAGCTCTTCCCTAGCCCCCGTCTACTAAATAACACAGTAGAAAGGACACATTCGCTTCCTTGTTCACTACTGAGATAAAGGCTCTTAATTATGACCTGCATCAGTTACTGTGGGAAAAGAAGAGCACAGTGTAATTCTAGGAGGAATTAAGTAACTGAAAAATCATTAACAAACGACAGCTCATTTCCATTTCATATGTGCTCATCGTGAACTGTTAACAGAAACCCGTTAATACAAACAAGTAGCACTTCCTGTTCAGATTAGCATTTTCACCAGCCTCTGGCTTCTAAAATATCGGATGTCTACATTCAACATTCTTGGAAGACGCACAACAAATACGTGAGTGGATTCGGGCTCATTCTTTTTTAATAGAAGCTTGTTCCAATCAGCTTTGAACAAAAGCTGGAGCAGCTTCTCATCAGCATTACATTCTAAGCAAAGTGACAATACCTGTCTAGCACCAGCAACCAAAAAAATACAAAGTCTGGCCTAATAGGCCTTAAAATTCCTTGCAAGCCAAGGATTTATAACAATACAAAATTATACTTTTTTTTTTTTTAAACACCACCACTTCCCATTACTACTGGTTCAGATTTACTGCCAACTGAGAGTATATAAAGCTAAAACCTGCTCCACTTTTAGCTTTTTCTGAAGTGCTGGCTGTCTCCAAACGACAACTCCAGCCATTTTACATCCGAGCTGAAAATAATATCAGTACCAGCATATCAGAGAAGTTTCATTAGAACATTACAGAGATCCAATTCCAGTAACAATCTGTTGCTGTCTGCAGTCAATTTAACTGTGAGACCCCATTTCAATTAATATCAACTGAGCAACATATAGATTAGAATATATAGCCCTAGTAGCACTGCAATTTCAAGTGTAACCATATCATTAAACTGCACAGAGTTGTTTTTACATTGTCCGTATGCCCCCAAACTCTCCTCCCTCCCCTGAACAAGCCTCATGTGGTCATGACCAAATTAACGAGGACAGCTGCCCTTTATGGCCAACAGCTGGTAAAAACAACCTAATCCAATCCCAGGCATCCTGACTTGGTACTTGCTCAATCTCCTATTCCCAAAGCACCTAAATTCCACCAGAATAGCTGAAGCCCTGTAACAGAAAAGAAAAAGGAGGCAAAACTCTATAAAGTGTTGGGTTTTTTTGGGTGTGTTTTTCTGTGGCTGTGATTTTTTTTTCGGAGTGAAGGGGTGGTAGAGATTTTATAAAAGACATCATTATAACAAATATAAATAACAAATAAATAATAATATATTATTAGAATAAAAAAGAAAACACAGACCTCCATTCACATCATTTTCCAAAAATAACCAAGTTAGTTTCATTACCTACAGGAACTCACGTATTACTTAGCTGACTCAAAAGATGTGTTATTTTAATCTCTTGCAATACTCAAATGTTTTCATTAAGTGTATGTTAATAGAAATTGCCAAGTCTTTAAATGCATTGTCTTTAGAAAAAAATCAATATTTGAAACAAAAAAGTATTTTTGACATATCCTTCACACAAACTGCTAGCAAGTAGGCCACAATAATAGTCACATCACTGTGCTGACAGCTTATTAGGCATTTAATTACTACCATATCTTTCAAAACAGTATTTTTTCTTTTCTGATTATTCTTCTCCTTTCCTAAGACCACCCTCTAGTACTTTTAAATATATGCTGCAGGCCTCATAATCATAGTGGAAGATCTTTGTCTTTCAATATATTGTGTACTTTCAGCAGATGCATACACAACCCTCATGTGCCAATCTAGAGGGGGGTGAGGGGAATCTTCCCAAACGTTAACAGGCTAGGGTAGCATTGCTAGTAATACAATCCTCTCCATATATATATAAAACCATCATCATGCTTGCTCACTGTATAGAGAAATTAAATACTACTTTCCCAGTCAGCACCATTTTTGTCTCAATTAGCTCAATAACTAGAAATACCTTATATAACCAAAAAGCTACATGAAGTGTTAATCATGCTCTTCTCTTACTAAAAATAGGGCACTAGCACAAAGGAAGTCTGCTCAACTTCCCATTCTATCGTCCATGTAAATAAAATGCTCAAAGCCTTTCCATCAATGTGTCCACTGGAAAAAGAAATACAGTATTCATATCTTCTAACCCAGAATTACTTCTCAGCTCACTGCAAGTGTTAATTCTGCAGTACAGCCACCATAATACATATTCTTTAAGTGCAACTTATTTCAGTTACAACTTACACCTGTAGTTTCATCTCAAATTAACTGGTGCAGAGTTAATCAATATGATGAGAATAAACACTACCTCAAATTAATTAAATGTGCTTTTCAATGCACATTTCAAGTACTGAGTATAAAAATAAAGCTATCAGACAATATATTTACTTTTCCACAAGACTACATGAAACAAATTGCAAATTCCAGTCTCCCAACCATCAGAATAACATCACACAATTATTACAATTTACCTGACCAGCTTGAATATTCAGTGATTATTACATCCATTTTTAAAGAGCTCTCTAACAGACTCTTTTCAAATACCTAAGAAAAGCCCTGCTGTAGAAATCCTTGTGTTCTACCCTTCAATGGAAAGAAGTTCAGATGTGGTGTTAATTAAATTTTAATTTTAAAAGGGCAATAGGTTTTAGCAGTTCAAGTAGATTAAAAAATAACTGAAAGTTCTCTCCATAAATACATTTATCGTGGTTAGAAATAGATGGTTGCCTGAGAAGCCATAACCTACATTTCCTCATCCATTTACTAGTTTCACTGTTGCCTGGTGCGCTCTGTGTGCTTGCATGTGAAAAGAGCATTGTTAATGGTCCTACATCATTCTACAGTTACAAGAAAGTTCATCCTCTCTGAAAATGAGAAGAAATGATTAACCAGGAAATAGAAGTGTTGACATAGTAATTTCCCAAACTTGTTTTTAGTATGAATGTATGCATGTCCTCCTACCTTAATTATTTACAACTTGTACCTTTCTATATGCTTGGACATGCATTTCAGAAACATAACTTTTCAAAGCTTAAAAAATTGCATTTCTGTCCCTACAAATATGCATGGAGATAATTAAGCCTGTACAATAGTCCTCCCATTTTAGAGTTATTTATGCAGTCCTAACACTGCATGAGTAAGATTTTTGCATTACAAATTTTACTTCTTGTATTAAAACAGTACAAGAAAGAATAACATGCAAATTATTTCCTGCAACAATGAATAAGTAATAATCTATTTAGTACTGTGGTTCTGTTCTAGCATAAATTGTGCCCTAACATGAACATACAGATTTTTTAACTTGTACTTCCAATTTCAGTCAGTTTTTCTTCAAATAAAGATCAGCACAGTCCAAGATATGGTTTCATTTTGTAAAACACATTTGTCATTGAACAATAGATAAATAAAACATGGCAGCACAGACTAACACTAGGCAGCATCCTGTGTATCTACCTCCCCACGCTCAACAAAAAGCTGAAATGATTCACAGAAGGCACAGCTGCAACATCATGAATATAACTGGTCCCAGTCTTGTAACTGCCTCTCTCTTGGCAAGTTTATGAAGAAAGGAATTCTAAGACAATTGGTAGAGGGGGAGAAAAATAATATTCAAGCATATCCTTAAATAACTATCAAGGCATATTAGAGAAGCATCTATGTAAACAACTGCAAGATCATTCACTGACTTTAAGTATTTGGTATATATACAATACTCTGCTTTCCACAAGTTCAGGCCTTAAAATTTTCTTTTATTATTGCAATAATAAAGCTATGTTCCACTGAATCCTATTTTACACTATTATCACAGTGACCATGTCTTTTCATTTAAAGTTGTCAAGCACTGTTAATTGTATTAGCAGACGTGCTATAGATACCTCTTCCTACCTTCTGAAACCAACTGTCATTCCCACAATTGGTTAACAAAGCTGTATTACAATGTTTAGCAATTATAATGTAAAAGCTAACATCTTTAATGCTATTTAAAATATTTTTAAAATGGAACAATTCCACGGCATGTGACTAATCAGATTCAACAACCTTCCAGCACCTTGTTTAGACCATTAACTTCACCTTTTACATTGAAGGATTCTAGATTTATAATTTTACTGGAAGTTATCAACGTTCATTTCCCAAGAATTTATGGTCTAATGTTCAAATTACTATTATACTAAGTCTATCTGCAGTATAACTTCTATAAAAATCACAAAACCAACCACTCCAAAGCACCTATAAATTGAAAAAATCATACTGCACATAATGAAAACTCAGTAACAAAAATACTAGTAAAAGTAAAAAAAAACACCTCAGGAATTCAATTTTACCTGAAGGAACAGCTGTATTGTTCTGGTGGTTTTCACCAGTTGACACAAATAAGTCTTCCTCCCCTTCAGTAGATGAACTCGAAGAAGATTCACTACTGAGATCATTCTCACTTGAACTGCTAGAGCTGGGTAGTAAAGCATACTTTCTTCGAGCTAACACTTCCCGTTTTTTCCTCTGCATTAAAATTCGTTCCTTTTGGTTCTGTGTCCGCTGTGAGGAACTGGTTTTCACAAATCTCTTTCTATATGGAAGTCTTCTCAAAGAACTGCTGTGAAAACAGGGCCTTTTCATTAATAACCCAGGTACAGAGTCTGCCTCAGTCCGAGGCCACTTTTGTGACCTTGCACTATGAGTTCTACTTGTAGTATTCAACACTGCCTGAGGGTGTCTTACAGGAGCATCTTTTTCTTCTTCAGACGTTACTGTGTCAGAGTCTCCAAAATGTAGGCTGGATGAAGGTGAAGAGATACAGTCACTAAAAGAAGAGTCATTGTCTTCACTCTGTGTTTCTAGATGCTGTCTTAATCCTAAAATGCCTTGGTTTTCTTTATCAGGACAATTTTGAGTATATGAAGGACCAGCCTGCTGGCTCTTGCGTTTTTTTCGCACCACAATACTTTTGTCTGGGTCTGTACGGTTGCCATTCATTTCCCTCTGCTTTTGAGAATCACCACATAAGTGAGAGAACTCATTTCCTACTTTACTGGCAATCATCTCAACTTCTGCAGGGAAGCTTTTGGCTGCCCCAATAGGCTCAGGGTTCAAGAGGATCCCCTTCAGACTCTCCTGTCTCTTTGGCGCATCAGAAGGAACTTCACTCTTCATATCCGCTTTTAGAGTATAAACTATATTACATTCAGGAGTCCATTTAGACATGGAAAGTTTTAAGAAAGGCCTAGAAATAAAAACAGATATGCATTAGAAAAAGAGAAAGCACTGGATTTTTTTTTTTTTTTTTAAGAACAAAACCAAAGTAAGAAAAGTCATTTATCATTTATTGACAAGACTCCCCACCCGTCAGGAAACACAAAACAGGATTAAATGAAACAACTGTTTCATAACTAAAAATTACACGTTAAGCAGTATTTATAATACTGTTTAGACAACTATTGTTACTTGCATTGAATAGACATTCTTGTAGACAGCAAAAATACTATTGCTTTCACAGAGGAAATATCAACGTATGCCTGCAAAACGCATGAATGTCTGTTTTACCAATAGTTAAGCAGTAGCCTGTAACACTCACGCTTACAGAAGTTGCATGAACTTGAGCTAAAGAGCTGCGATATTTAACCATCAACTAAACTGTATTCTTAAATAAGGCCTATATCTTCCCCTAAAACTGTATATACAGGTATTAAATACCTTGCATACAATACACAGTACAGCACGGTGACAACTGAGCTATAAAAATGAGTTACTTAGAATTCATGATTACTTTCTGACATGGGAATGAATAAAACCAGAGACATTTTGAAGCTTACTATTTTGGGGTAAAGTAATAGAAAACTAGTTTATTTAAAAAAAATAAACCACCACACATTAATAGTATGGCGTATATACAAAGCTATTTTCAGCCCATGTACTACTCTGCAATAGAAATTGAGCATCTATCACATGTACCCTTAACAGTCAGCACCAGGCAGGCTCCCCTCCAGGTCAAATACCAGGCTGGTAACATACAAAGTTGGCCTCAAAGACTATTTCCAATAAAACCTTTTGTACCAGATGACTACAGAGAGGCAAATAAAACAATAACCTCAGTAATACTTCAAAACTTCTACCTGCTTCACCTGGCACCTCTGCTTTCTGTTTAAATTCCCAAAAGGAAGTGACAAAGTAATTTAGTTCCTGCTGTGATAGCCACTGAAGTACTCTTTACTGCAAGTAATATTTTTTTGCACCTCATATAAATAAGGCTCCTGTAGACATTTGACACTTGTACTACTTAAGCAGCTAAGTGCTCCCTCTTCACTGCCACCCCCCCAGCTCGTTTGAAGAACATCTCCCATGCTCTTCTGCCAGAAGTGTTAATACACTGAAACAGACTACAGAGCTGACCAAACTGAGAAAGATTTCCCAGCCAGATCAGACACCAGCCTGATTCATTGCATACGCACATAACCAGTGGTACCTGGCTTACAGCAGGCTATGCTGAATAACCAGGAGGCTGCTTCAAAAAAAACCTGCGTAATTGTACCTCGTGTGGAAATGAGGCTCCTCAAGCAGCACATCTGGTATGTCCGTGAGGCCACAAAAAAGACTAAGTCAGCAACAGTTAGATCTCTGGTAGGTAGCACTGCCTACTCCGGTCAGCATTTTCTGCCTGAACCACCAAATTAAGTCTTCAGAAGGCTAACATGTTCTTACATGTTGTCACTGTCATAGAATTAATCAATACAAGACTGAAACTACAGAAGAGTCAAATTAACATTTCTGAGATTGTTCCACGAATTGATACTTTCAGAAGCAGCTGTGAGCCAGTTGCTGTTAATATTCTTAAGAATGACCTGTCTGAGTTGGCAACAGGTCTAAATGTATGTGTTATCCCTGTCAGCCTGTGCTCTTCTCACAGCCATAAGCAACTCATCTAATTCTTCAAGTGATGCAATCTGAAAAAAAATGTGCACGAGGCATAAACGTTGCAGTACTAAGACCTAGAGAAGCCAAGATGTTCACTGGATCTTCCTGGAGATCAAGAGTCTTGTAGACCCCAGAACCCCAGCTGAAAAGATCATTCAAGTCTTCTCACTAGGAATCCTACAAACATGTCTAACAGTTACTGTTAAACGTGACACCTATACCCTGTGCCAGCTAAGAAAGCACTGCTGTTTTCTACCGGAATTACTGATGGAAAATATAACCATATGCTGTAAGTTGAAAGCTCACTGCACGCAAGTCGGACTAAGCATTTAAGAGCTGTTAAACCTCTAACTCTTCCTGTCAGTACATACAGCAGGACTGGTTCGTACTTTCACTTCAACAAAACACAACTGGCAGTAGGAGGTATTTCTTATTTACAAGTGTTAACAGAGCTGCTGGACCCTGGACAACACATGTTCTTATTTATTGCAATACAGTTTAGTGGCATGTGCTGAAAGGCTACCTCCTTCTCTAGGAATGAATAACAAAGACGCAAAATTGGAATCGAACTGGGGACAAACATTAAGAGAGTATAAGTTTTCATAGTAAACAAAAATGAAAAAAGGCCTCTATGAAAGCACTGGAATTGTCCTCTGCTCCTGACAACTCCTGAAGGAAAATACCAGTTCTCACTTGCTCCTCTGCTGATATGTGCTTACCCCCATACATGTACCACCTCTCTCAGAAACCAAGACTTCCATTTTACAATATTTATTTCTAATAAGAACATGAAATTGGAATTCAAAGCTGCTAGAAGCACAGAGGTGAAGGAATACAAAGTCTCTCTCATCCTTACAAGGTCACCTTTAAGCAGCTCTTTTGGTCTGTTATTTCAGCACCACTGTTTCATAGAAACACAACACAAACTTTTCCAAATGCAAGCCAGCCCCTCCCATAACAACTCTATATTTCACTGCAACTTTTTCAGAAAATCCACAAAATACTTAGATTTGGTAAACAAATGAAAACATTGATTTATTGAGAGGTTGCTCCCTTTGAACACGATCACGACTTACATTACGCTACACTCCCAGCCTATTCACAAGTTTGCTGTTCTTTTAATATGATAAACTAAAGGAATAATTCGATTTAATTCTGAACTTTTCTTAAGACAGAAACCTGAACAAAAACAACAACAACTTTTCTCATTATGCAACCACAAAGCATACACCTTTATGTAAGCTGCTTACTTCAGCACAGAGGCCATTGCACTAAAATATAGAGGTATTAAAGTTACAACAAAAATATAAAGCGAGAAACTTTACACTGTGAGAAACTTCAAACTACTCTAAGATAACAAAAACACCTCAACCACCACACAGTGAAAACTAGCACATGTGAAACAGTTACTAGCTTAGCTTTATTCCAGTAAGCAGCCTAGATATTATAGCCAGGTAACTCAGAGCCAAATACCTTGTGTATTTGTACTACTTTAGTAGTAGTAGTGACAAGGGAAAGTCAGCAGTAACTCAACTAAGTAAATAATCAAGAACCTTTCATTTTTGCTAGTCAGTACACATCCCGATGGACTGCTTGCTCATGTGACAGCTGCTGGCTTCCATTTAAAAATTACACAACAGCTTAAACATTTTTGAAGTGAATGGCAGCAATCAACAATTACTAATAACCTATTCATTCAGTATTTAGAAATGCTATTAGAAATCTTTGAACAAAAAAAAAATAGTCAGCAGAAGAGACAGAAGCAAGAAGAGCTTACTATTTAACTGGAGTCCAATCTCCTAAGCATTTTCAGTGTTCAGGCGTAAGAAATACACACTACATACAAGTCCAATGCTTCTACATAGCATTTAAGACAAACTTTGAGTGACTACAAAAATATTATGCAAGTAATTAAAGCTCATTAGAATATAATCTGCTGTTAAACTATTAGAAGATCCTACAAAATCTCCCACTAAAAACAGTCCTCAGAAGCTTTTTCAGAAAGCAACAAGATGCAGTAAGTGCTCCTCTTCCTTTTTAACTCAGGGAATCGAGACTTTGAGAGGAAAGAAAAAGGAGGTAACATCTTTTATGCCATTTTAAGCGAAGACTTGAACAGCTGGTAACAGAGCTATCTGAAAACCATAAATCTAAGCTCCTCTCTAAAGTGTATGACTCGATTCAGAATCAAGAAGTGCCCATCCATGACTTTTATCCACTCACTGCACAAATTGAAGAATATTGATATCAGTCACTGCAAGCCATACAGCACTGCAAGAAAACTCATGCAAATTGGGGAAGTCCCTCGAAACTGCTCTATCAGTCAAAACACAAGTGCAAGTTTTGAGATCTTTACATCAGACAGAAGTTTATGATCACATAAAAGCAAAGCACGTGAGTTATCAGAGAGCAAGGTGTCATTAAGAATTAATTTCTCTACTGACAGAGAAGAAGCATGATGGCACTGAAGTCTATAAAGAAGCACTATAAAAAAGTGAAACAGTTCATGACACATGAACTCAAATTTTCATGTAAACTTGATGAATACATGTAACCTATCATTTTTTGAAGAGGTATTTTCAGGTAGGTTGTAAAATATACTCAGCTCCCTTTGTCATCAAGAAAAAACTTCCTTTTTAGGTGTCAAAAAGCACCTTGATCAATTCAAGTCGGCTACAGTAAGCACACTGTGCTCTGACACATGACCAGCCAACCACCCTGTAGAACTTCCGCTTACCTTCAGAACAGGCTTCTTACATAACCCCAAATTACCAGTCTCCGTCTTGTTAGTGTAATACACACCTAAACCCAGAGAGCCATATAAAAGGTATTTCCTGGCTGAACTATTTTGGTAGAGTTCTAGGAAGCCTGCCTTCGTAGGCTTGATGGAAAGCAACAAACAAAAAAAGCTTCATTACAAATCAGCTATTTCCCCATCTTAGATCACAAAATGCTTTGGGGTGGAAGGGACCTTAAATATTGTCTGGTTCCAATCCCACTGGACACCTCCCACCAGCCCAGGCTGTCCAAAGCCCCATCCAACTGACCTCGAGCACTGCCAGGGATGGGGCATCCACAGCTTCCCTGGGCAGCCTGGGCCAGTGCCTCACTACCCTCATAGTAAAGAATTTCTTCCCTGTATCTAATCTAAACCTGCCCTATTTTAGTTTAAAGCTGTTACTCCTTGTCCTATCACTACATCCCCTGACAAAGAGTCCCTCCCCAGCTTTCCTATAGCCCCCTTTAGGTACCAAATCTTCATCTTCAGTTTCCCTCTCCTCTCTCATTACAGTGATTTCCCCTTGCCTCTGTGCACTCCCCACCACACAGACCCTAAATGCACTTACAAGTAACTCAAGTAACCAGGGTTGAACCTAGAGGACAATACAGAGAAAAATTCTTCCAAATATGATGGCTCCGGAGAGTACCAGGAGCTTGCAGAACATATCGCTATCATCACCCTGAAAGAATGCAGCAATTTCATTTCCATAAAAATTCTGTGGTATCTTGGACCATTTATGAATCCACCTCAGCTGCCCATGCATACAATGACACCAGGCAAGTGAAGCTATTTAAGATTCTTTCAGAAAGAAAGTTTCTATCACTTTCCATATGTAAATCCTTTACTAAGTCGTAACTTGTGTTTTCTTTGCATATGCTATCTGAACTCACTATTACAATTTTAAAAATGACTCCCTTCCCTAATACTATAAAATGGCTTCTATAAAAGTTGTTTTTAACATTATTTTTACACCTGTAAGCTAACAGTGGTACGGCTGTCTTCATGAGAAAACTTCTGTTAGCCTCTGGTACACAAACACAGACCTTGTTTTGTATACTGTTCCTACCACAGTATTTTTTCAAACTGGCAAACAGGGCTATCAAGAGCTTGAAGAATGGACCAGTGAATGAAAGTAGAATACAAACTGCATCTTGGAACACCAACAGTCATTATTGTCCTGTTAGTAAAAGATACATTTTTATTCTTTCAGCAAGGCTCTTCCATCAGATGGATCAAGACACCAGAGAAGGGGTAAACTTATAAACTTAAGCTTTTAAAATTTGTACAAGTCCTTGGGCAAATGCAAGATAACCTAAGTACTACTACTTCCCTTTCTCAAGGGCAGAGAGCCAAACAAGACTGATTAACGCACGACCCTGACCCAACTGAGGTTGACAGGGGATTGGGAGCCATTTGAGAAGCTATTACAATTCCACAAAGAACAAATCTCAGTACTACCATGCCCTGCTTCAACAAAACTGAAGGGCTCAATGAAGCAGTTCAGGACAAAACACCTGTAAGCCTCGAAGGGGCAGTCACGTCCTATTCATTTCAACCCTATCAAGCAGGGGAAATCATACAATGTCGAGTAGCAAGAACACAAACATCCAAAATCCAGTTCCACTGTCAGCAAAACAAGTGCAATCACTTCAGAACTACGCCGCTTTGCTTTGCTTTTGACTGATGTTCATTTTCACTATGTAATGAGAAACTGTGCTCTTTTAGAGTTTAACACCAAATTTTTAGTATACTGTATTTTGGTCTTTTAATCTTTGCTGGAAAATAAAACAATTGATAGTTTAAAATCTACACACCTTTACAAAACAGCAACAATCAAAAGCCGGTCTGAATTTCTGTTATGTTTGCTTTGATGTTAGGTGGCATCACTCCCAATTTCCCAACCACTCTCAATTTCCCTTTTTGTGCTCTAACGCAGCTGGAGTGATAACGGATGCCGTGATTTTTGAGTGACAGAACTACCTAAGAATTCTCCAGGCAGAAAACTTACTGTTTGCCCTACATAAAGGCACAGCATATCAGAATAACGTGTAGTATTAGTTATCAGCTGCATGACAATGTTCTGAAGACAGGTTCCTGCTGACAGTCTCCCGAAGACACTCCATTACACCCAGTCCTGATGGAAGACTATGCCAGTGCTCTGGAGAGGGGCGCTACGGTTTTACCTGAGCCACAGCACAGCAGGCAGACTTACTTACCCCATGCAGCCACTTCTAGGAACCATGGCTGATGCGGAAAGTCTACTCTCCAAGTGAAACAGTGCTACTTTAAGTACAGTACTACTCTTATTAACCTTGCAAAGGCATCTCAAAGGTAAGTCAGACCACAGTACATGTAACCAACAGAAACCAGCCTCTGGACCAGCAGACTCCTTAATTTTATGTCTGAAAAAAACTCTTCAGGGACCTTCCAGGTCTGTTTCCTCATGCAGTAGTCAATTCATATCAGTAAAGCAATCACCTTTAAAATGGGTACAGAAAGCCTCTGTTATGCCATGTTAGCATTCACCTCTGACACTTACTACCCTTGGATTTTTATTATTTTTATTCAAGAGGCACTGAAAGCACTGCACTGTCTCTTACATCTTCAAGTAGAATCCAGCACAGGACAGCTACAGCAGAAGAGCTCTTCCCGAGGACTGGATGGATCTATGGCCTGATTCCAGCTGGAATGGAGGGAGCGCACAGGAGCATGCGCAGCTGGATGCACCTCAGCTAGATGAGCTGGCAGGCTAGGAACAACTCTGCATAGAGCCCTCTGAATAACAAGCAAGTTCCCCTGCGATACACCATGAATCAGCCCAGGATGGTTAAGGCACCCATAGAAATCCAAGTACCAATCAAGCATCAGCAAAGCATTAACGTGCACTTACCCACTTGAGCAAGGAATCCATTTGCCTTTGCACAACAGATGCAAGTGATTTGACAAACATGGTGCTCACGAACACATTCTTCAGTCTAGACATTTCTTTGCTTTGTCATAGGCTTAAACTCTGTTAACTACACTAACACTACGTAAATCACTATTTTAAGACAGAAGCATTATGATTTGGCAATCAGGAATGCTTTGGCTTCAGTGAACTCAAAGACAAACATAACTGCAGTGAATTTGGGAATAAGGAGTTGTAGCTTTATAAAAGAATGACAAAAATACACTTACTCTTTTACTAGAGCTTAAGATCTTAACTGGGGATTCTGCTTCAGCCAACTTTAATAGAATTGTTTCCAGAGATGCTTAGGGAAGTTCTGAATTACACAGCCATCAAAAATAATTTAACAATTTATTTATTAGTCCCTCTGGCAGTTTTGACCTTTCAGGTACGCATAACTGTTCCTAATACAGTATCATTTTGCAAACACTTCTTGATAAAGCCCTAAGGAGCTAAGTATGACATGATCCTTGCTATGACTGCTAACAAAAATCCTGCAGGTGAGAACTAAGAAATTAAGCATCAATGCAGGGTTACATTGTTTTTTAGGAAGCTAGTGAGAAGTAGGAGAACCTGCAGACACTAAACCGAGTAGACATGACAGGTTAAGATGGAAGGAGAATGCAACTTCTCCAGTCCTTTCACCTACTAGAGCAAAGCAGCTGTGGGTAAAAGTCAAATGTTTCACTTGACAGCAGCCAGATATATTATTAGGATGGCACTTCATTGCCACCACCCTCCCTCCCCTACCCAAATACAGAAGGAAGTCTCTTGCTGGTAGTCTTGGACAAGCCTTCTCCAAAGAAGTTTCATTTGGTAGATACTAAGGAAAACATCACTTTAAGTCACAGCAGTTACTTTTCCAAATTGCTGGAACTATAAAATTCTAGGTTAGTGAAGGAAACATATTCCCTTCTCTCTTCCCCTCTGCTCTATTAGGGGTCTCTGTTTGGCCTGACATTAAACCACCACAAAAAAACAACAAACTAAACCTAGGCCTTGTTTTTTGAATGAAGTTCACTAGCGTAAAAACTAACAATGCATTTTGTTTCTTTTAAGAGCACTGCAGACTTCAGCAACAGCTGATCGCTACCACTCACACTGAAAAATCTTTAGTGACTATGACTGGGAATAACTATCCTATTCTTATGTTGTGCATATTTCCTATCCAACATTACTCAAAATTCTAAATCTCTTTAAATGACATGCAAAGAATTGAATCACTACAGACCTGGTGATAAAATTGACCTGAAAGAGGTTATGCATTAGTAAAGCTGTTGGGAAATCTTTATATAACATCTGCCTGTGCTAACCCCATTGTTTACCTCTGAATTTTTACCTCTGAATTAAAGTGTCCCTACGCCCCCCGCACCCCTGTACTTTTTCCCCATTTATTAAACTGCCTAACACCTTGGCCTCTGGATTTCATCAGCTGGGGATGGGACACAATTACCTTTATCTTCTCAAATTCAAGTCTTCACTACTGGAGGAAATGGAAACAACTGAGATGAAAGGTTCTTGACTAAGAAAAAAATACTGTAACTGATGTCAGCTAACTGTTATTGCAGCACAGCCACCTCCACTGAAAGACTAGTCTATTATAACTGCTTATAGATGTGTACAAAACTATTAATTTGAAGATAAAGTGCAAGTCATGGATCTACCAAGATATACTCTTGGTACACTTTACAAAAGTCACTGCTTCATGAAAGACACTTCTGAAAGGTCAGAATGCTCTCACGCAGATTTTGAAAGGCCATGTGAAATATGCATAAATGCTTAGGGCTGCTCTTCACCCCCGGGCTCCCAACACTAGACATAACTGCAGCTCTAGCTGTGGGGGCTTCAACTGTGAATAAAGTTTCAATATGCATAACTTCAAGAGTTTTAAAACAGGAAGCTTGGTTATCTTATATCCTTTTACTTAAACAAAATGAAACACAATACGTGCACACAGCCTTTCCTGTCCTATGAATTCAAAAGGAGGTCATTTTCTACTGTGGATGAGAGCATGACAGGTGACCAGACATTCACAAGCATGGAGATCAATCACATCTTTCCCTATCAAGCACCTGCACATGAGCAAGTGTACAACCTGAACTGCGGGTAATCCCGGCTAATAACTTTTTTTTTTTGGGAGCGGTCAGTAAAGTTCCTCTATCCCATAAAAGGGGAATAAGAACATTTAAATTGGTGTAAAGCTACTTGGGCAGCAAGAGTTACGAGTATGTCAACTATTAGAAGTTTTGATTTTTAAGACTGACAAAGTATTCCAATTTGTTTCCATTTCATGTGATTTTCCTCATAAAATATTTCGCTAAACACACAGAATTAATCTATTTTTGGAATTTCTCACTAGCTACAACAAAGGCAACATAAGCCTTATTTCCCCACCTGATAACCTGGCTTTTCTTTATTAGTCTGTAACACTGCTATTGCGCCATGATGTTACCTAGAGGTACCCCTGCCCAGCAGTCAATTCTTTTACTTTTATTATATATTAATTTCTGAAGTAATCCCACCAAAAATCAAATAAGGTTTTACAATTACAGCAAGATCCTAACTTCTGCATAGTATCTTCTTTCGGAGCTGTACCTGAGTAGGAGGAATAAAGGGTATCATTTGATCAGCTCATGGTTTCACAAAGCCATCTGAAGCCATGAAGGAGCTTACTCAAACCAAACAAGAATTCCACGAATGTATGCTCGGCTCTAATCCCTGAAACATCGACGCTTGAAGGAGAGCATGCTTAACACCCACCTATTTCCATGAGTTCCAAATCTCTTTATCTCAGAGGGTCCGGCCTACATCCCTGAACGAGCACAGCTTCCTTGTTTACCAGGCAGCACACAGCCGGCTGGTTTTTGGTGCTTCAAACGGCTGAAGACACAGAACACCAACTCCGCAAGCAAACCAGATGACGTTATGATTATTACGCACGCAAACAAAACTCGTTTCCCTAAGGGAAAAATCTGTGACAAATTTTCAAGGAGACCGAAGAGCACGGCGGCTCCCGGCGGGGCTCGTGAGGCAGGGGGCCGCCGGGTGAGGCCCTCAGCGGGGCCCCCACCTCCGCCCGCCGGGCCCCGCTCCGAGGGGACGAACGGCCCCGAACGGCCCGGCCCCGCCGCAGGCAGCCCCCGCTACCGGCCGGGCCGGGGGAGCGGAGCGGAGGGGAAGGGAGATGAGGAACGGCGAGGGGAGAGAAGGGCAGGGAGCAGCCCGCCGCCCCCCCGGCCCTTCCACCCGCCGGTGCCCCGCCCGCCGCCCGGTACCTGAGAGCGAGGCCGAGGGGGGAGCGGCCGCCGGCGCCCTGCTCAGGGCCGGCAGGGAGGAAACGGCCCCGGAGGGTCCCCGCAGCGCTGCGCGGCCCGGCCCGGCCCCCGCCGCCCTCCGCGGAGCCGCCCGGCCGCGGTGCGCGGGCTGGAGGCGGGCGCGGTTCTGTTGTTGCGCAGCCCCCACCGCTCCCCGGGCGGGCAGGCGCGGCACGGCGCGACGCGACACTCGGCGCTGCTTTACAGCCGCCCGCAAAGCGCAGCCGCGCGGGGGCGGGGCGCGGCGCGGGGGCAGGGCCGCGCTGGAGCCCGCCCCGGCCCGGGGCCGCCGGGCTGAGGCCGCTCAGTGAAGGCGGGGCCGGGGGGCGCAACTGAGCGCAACTAACCTTGAAGGCCAGACTAACAGGAGCAAGGTAAAAACAATGAATAAAATAAAAAAAATCATTAAATACAATATAAACGCTGTGCCCTTTAATATCAGTGACTGCAGTTTCGGTACGTATCAGGCACAACACACGAGCACAGGACATCACCGAACTGCGCAGTCCGGACAACGAGCAGCAGCCAGCACCGCGATGGAGAGCCAAGAAAATGCAAACGTCCTTAGAATATTTTAGTGGAAGTGTTTTTCATAGAGAAGTTTTAATGCTATTGTAAAAAGTATTGCAGATATAGTCTCAAAAATACTTTACACAGCTTTTTTATTTAATAATATATATTCAGAGAAGATGGAGTCTAAGCTTAAGAGGACACTCAAGGGAACATGTGAGAGGAAGTAAAAGAAATTTGGCTGCATTAACTTAAGAAGAGACAGAGGGGAGTTCTCCATAAGCTGGTCAGAGCCTCACACCAGCAAAGAAACATACCAATTGGTTGTGTGTTTACATATTTACCTTTTTACTTAATAATCCTTTTGAACACTGGTGCCAGAGATGACAGAAAGGTACTTCCTGGCAGAGAAAAGGACAGTCACCCTGTGCTCACCAGCTGAAAGACATTCCTTGAGGAATAAAAAGAATAATAATGAAAAGATACTCCTTCTCAGAGTTCTTAGCTACAGAAACCCAAACGGTTAAATCAAGTCAATTCAAAATTCAAAATTCAAAATAGCTTGCAGGCCACGGTGTCATCAATTTGTACTGAACTCTTCAACTGCTTCTAACTGGCGCCAAACAAAACCATTCCAGGGACACCTCGGGGCCTGGCAGAAGTACAGACGTAGAAGAAACCATCTCATCTAAGGTCAAAACAATGCCAACCAGCAGGAGATTGCACTTCCTATTTGGGGGGTGAATAAATTAAAAAAAATCAAACCAACCACTATCCTGAGACACCTTCAGCAGTTCGGCTTTGTAGTTGGACGTGGTTGTGCAGCCCAGGGGCGCTGTCTCTGTCTGAGTGTCCACAAACAAAAGCTAGGCACAGCTTTTTCCAGATGCAAACACCGGCTTTTGGAACCCAGTCCCACCAGGCACACGGCCAAGATGCAAGGTGTGTGCTGTCAGAAAGAGGTGTCCTTGCTCAGAGCTGCGTGAACTGCAAGCCTGGTAGTGTCCAGGACGGTGTGAATACTATACGCTTTATCTCCTGTCACAAATACACAAATATCACCATCTGGAGGAGCTCAAAATGACTTGCAGCCAGGGTATTAACCCAGATGAAGCAGCCCCCTTCCTTGACACTTACATCATATGCAGCTGTGTAGACTTAAAATGGACCATCCTTAACTGTTTAGGTGTTTCTAAGTGTTTGGTCAATTCTTAACTGCTAGTAACATTAACAAATAGCCTCTTGTGATAACATTATGAGGCTGAGACAGAAAAAGCAGCACAAAATCTGTGCAATTGATATTCAGATGATACAAATTGCCACAGCTCCCACCAGTTCAGATGAAGATCTTACCAAATGATGAAAACTGGATAGACGGAAACAATGGTAAAATAAACCCTTAAAAATCCATATAGTGAAAAATTCCTGGTAGGAAACAAGAAAAGAGCGACACACTTGCATATTCAAAAAATAAAACTCTGAAGCTCTGTGCTATATATTTCATAGGGATAACTATAGGAATTAATGTGATTCATCTGGGAGAATTTGAAAGCTCTGGAAAGTAACACACACCACCCAGGTAACTGCATTTTTTAAGACACACGGAAAAGCAAAATATCCTACATTACAGTAAAACAGAAATGACCTGCTAGTCACTCATTTCACTTCATATTATACAATGTGACAAGGCTTTGAAAGGTCAGACGTTTTTTGCAACACATTACTTCATAGAGCATGCAAATCCCTAATAAGGTCTTAAGCAGTTAGTCTAAGCAAGATATTTTAAGTATTTAAGTTGTCAAGTAATTAAAAGTTGTGTATAAATAATTTCTTAAATACTGTCAACAAGGTCGCGGTTTCTTTTTAAATAGGGGAAAAAAGTTTCATTTTTTACCAAAACACATATATGCCACCAACCCATTAACAGAAACATGATATGAGATACTCCTTTAAATTCTTGCAGTGCTTATAACATAATGGGGACAAATATATGTATTTTAATTATGAATCACCAACTATTTTAGGGCAATTAGGTTTAAAACAAATAAAAACTCCTTGAATTCAAGGATCTGATTTTACACTACGAAATTCCATAGCCACTTCCTAGCCAGTACATATACTTTCAACAGTCACACAAAGGAGAATATTTGTCCTTGATTTACAAGCGCATTGTGTTCTCCACCTTGCTGTTCTGTAGAGGAATGATAATGCGAGCGACTTACAGATCAAAAACTCATTTGTACAGCCTCCTGACTGCTCATCATATAGTATATCAATAATACATCAAAAAGAAAACTCTACATCCGAAGTGGAAAAAGATGTTTTTCTAGCAATGATGTATATTAAATTAGCAGTGATTCTTCATTTCAAAATGCATCTATTGTCAGATATTCCCTGAAAATATCTCAAATGTTACTATCCTTCCTTGCCCCCCCCCCCCCCCCCCCCGGAGAGAAATGGTGCCGCAAGCACACCAACTGGTAATTGCCAATTGAAAGCTTGGTCGGAGGTTTGAATACAAACAGCTTGACATCAGAATTACTAAAAGCAGAATTTGAAGTTGTAGTAACTAAGTGATATAACATAATAACTGGGAGTCAATGCCTTTCAAAGTAAAATGGACTCTTCCTGTTGATTTCAGTTAATCACTCTTATAAAAAAAAAAAAAAAGATCTAAGAAGGAACTGAGTCATTGCATCATTTACTGTTGTAATAACTAGCTCTGATGCAGTTAGCAGCCATAGTATCCAAAATACTGTATTAGAAACTTAGGTTTCTGAAGAAAAAAAAAAAAAGCCTAAAGCTGAAGTGAAACTTTGTACTCCAAAATGAGTTTTTAAATGAACAGTGTGTTAAGCTGCATCTCCCCCTCCGCATGTTCTTAAACCAACATCTCTTCTTTTTGGAAGGGCATACTGACAAGCAGGTGCCTGTGTAAAGAGGAGAAATCTGGGACACTGTTCTACTGGAGGTGAATGCTCTAGCCATAAGGCTTTCTTAAAGAACTAATCAAACAAACAAAAAGAGCAGGAACTTCCTCTCTGTGTTTTGAAGTCATTGAATAATACTGTTTTAGAGTCCAGTCATTAGAACTGCACAGAGTACACCAACTACATGAAGCCGTAAAAGAAGATAAAATAGCTAATGTTTGATCCTCTGTTAGGCTTCAGTGTGAGGTAGGAAATAGATAATCTCCATCTTGATGGTGCTGGCTGGTCTATGCAGAATTACAGGGGCCATGAAAAAAAAAAAAATCTAAGGACGTTCACAGCTTTCACATGTCTCACATAAGGTAGACAAAACTTAGTTTATGGGAGCACAGTTTTGGGTTTCTGTCTTTGCTGTTATTTAAATACCAATATCTGGGCCAACCATTTCTCCTCTCTGAAAGGCTATTACTATTTCCTAATCAAACTTTACCGCAAATTTCAGAACCTAACTGTATAGAAGTCTTCTCCTTGAAGACTAGTAGATGTTTTGAGAGACCACAAAAGGTCAGAGTACTTTTCTTAAAAACAAACAAAATACCCCAGGAAGTTAGAAACCAGCCAACATAATAAAATTCCTGAGCAAATTCAAAATATACCTGAAAATAACAGGTATACCTGGAAAATAACAAAACGATAAATACCAACCACCATGACTTGCTTACAGCAACCTATCAAAACAACTTTATTTTTCAGTTATGTTACCAGAGACATGAATAAAATGAAGATCTTAGTTTTATTGAGGCTTTTGACATTCTGTTCCATTCACACTTACTGTCAGTAAGGACATAAGGGCAGTAAAGATGATGAAGAAATTTGATCTGGATAGAAAGCACAAAAGTGGTGCCAAACTGTTTGTTACCAGAGGATCACTGTTGGTAGTTTAATATCAAAACAGAAGTTTTTATCATATAAATTCCCTCATACACTTCAATATTTTAATATATTTGGGTAAGGAGTTAGAGATTATATTTATAAACCTGCAGCTAATACAACGTTGACAGGTACCACAGAGCAGAAATCAGCAATAGTCTGAAATCAACTGAAAGAATACAGAAATTCTATAAACACAAGTGCAAAGTTCTGCACTTAGCAGGAAACAATCACCTGCAGAGAAATGGGTACTTGCAGAAGAGAATCCAATAGGTAGAGTGGATCACAAACCATATATATCAACAACTTTGTGAGGCTGAAAAAGGCATACAGCCCACTGAGATGCATAATCAGAAGGGCTGTCACCAAGACAACTTGAGGAAGTTGTGAAAAGACTGGACAAGAGCTAGAGAGGTGCAACAGAGAAAGGTCATGTGTTCCAGAACTCTGTTTAAAAAAGGAAATAATCTGGGCTTTTATTCAGAAACTGAAAGACTAAACAAAAATATGCTAACAGTCTTCATTTATGTAAAAGGATGCTGCAAAGACAAAGGGAATACTGTCCTTTAGATTCACTTCGAATAAGAATGCTAAACTGCAGCAAAAATGATTTAGTTCAGACATTTGAAAAAGGATAGTTAAAGGCTAGACTAGACAGCCAGAGGAATGAGTGGCATCTGTATTTAATGCTTCAAGAACAGGTTAGACAAACATCGGTCAAGTTTGTTCTCATAATAGGGTATCGTGCCTCAAGGCAGGATGACTGAGGTTACGTCTTGAGGTCACTTTTAGCTCTTTAAATCTACAGCTTTGACATCTACAGGACATCAACAAATTCTGAAGTTTAGGTAAGTCAAGCAACCCCTATAAAACATTTGTGTCTTTCCTGAGACGGAGATTAGAACCTAACCAGTGGGTTTTATCTGTATTTGTATAGGAGTTTACCACTGAGAAGCTCAGTCCTGACTGAGAGTTTGATACATTCCTGAATTCAAAACAGTATGTAAATAAATAACTGTAGGACTTTTCTATGTATTGTTTAAATGTTATACAAACACCCACAAAATCTGTATCTATAGTCTACAGTAAAGCTAAGGAGTTAATTGGTTAACCTCACAGGCAATCCTGATGTATTTCATGTCAAGGCAAATGTTATCATAGAGGACAGCATAAGCAAGAACATATACAGATTTCTTACTTGAGATTGTTCTTTTTATAAAATCTTAACCGCATCGAGGAGCACCACTGCACATTTAAAATACTCATGCAATCATCGGTCCAAATTATGTTTCCTTTTAGACTTAACTACATGCTTGACTTTTACATATCTGGATATTAGTCTTTTTTAAATGGTAACTATGTAAGCATTTCTTACATACTTCAATTGCATTTTGAAAACAAAAAAGAGGATGGCGTTACAGGCCTTTGCTGGATTTGGGACTTACTTTGCACCAAAAAAAAAGGTTTAGCTAAGGTTTATTAAATAAAATGAACACTTTTTCAATTTTATCAGTAGGCAATTTTTGAGTGAAGAGACAGAACAGGAGGATTGTTGTGACAAACTGGTTTCGGATGCGTTCAAGTTCACAGATTCTTCCTTATTTGAAGATTTAATAGCATTTATAAAATCTAATATTGATAAAATTACTGCGAGCATTTCTCATGGGAAGTGAATGAAATGACAACTAAATACCTACCATTGTGTGGTACAAACACAAAGTAAAAAAATCACAACAGGTACTCCATTTGTGAAGAATTTGATTTCAAACATTAGCATTGTACTGCTGGGGTACTTCCACAAAAGAAGTTCTAGGCAAACAGATCTAATTCTCCCTGGGTTGTTCTCCCGCTGGGTTTTAAAGCCACTGGAGCCACCGATTAAAGAAACTGCTAATTAACCTGAGTAAAATCGGTACAATCGGGACTAAACACTTAAGCACGTTTCCTAAACTCAGGCCAGTCACCGGCCAGGGTAAGGCTGCAGGCGCAGCCCAGCCCGCTAACGCGGCCCGAGGGGCAGCGGTGACCGGCAGGGACCAACTCTCCTGGCACCTCAGAAACACGCCCCGCGTCCCGCCAGCGCCACGGCCGGGCCGGGGCCTGCAGGGGGCCGGTGCACAGGGGCCCGGCCCGCGGCCGCCCGCTCGGGTACCGCCCGCCCGCGCCAATGAAGGCGCGCGGCCGCTGCCCGACACACCGCTATCTGTCCCCGACCGGGCCCGCGCCCGCGCAAGACGCGGCGCAACGCGAGCCCAGCCCGATCCCGGGGCTCCTTGACCCGGGGCTCCCTGACGCGGCGCTCGCCCGGCCCGGCCCGGCCTCCCCGCCGCACGCGGCCCCGCGCCTCCCGCCGCCCCGGGGCACCTCATGGCTCGGAGCGCCGCTCCCTGCCGCAGCGAGAGCCCGGCCCCGAGCCCCGGCCCGGCCTTCCTGGGCGGGCCCGGCGGGGCCGAAGCGGCGTCCCCCCTCCCCGCCCGCGCGCCGCCGCCCACCTCTCGCGGGGAGGTCCCGGGGCCAGGTGAGCCGCACCGCGCCTGCGCCGCGCCGCCAGGTCGGCCGCGGCCTCCATCCGGGTACTCGCGGCCGGCCGGGTGGGGGGGGCTCATTGTGCGTGCAGCTGCCGCGCTCAGTCGCCCTAAAATGGCCGCCGCCGCCTCCTCTCCCGCTGCCGCGGGGGCTCCTGCAGCGCCCAGCGCCCTGGCGGCCGCGGCGCCGCCTCCCACCGAGAGCAAGAAGCTGGCGGAGCTGCGGGTCATCGATCTCAAGTCGGAGCTGAAGCGGCGCAACCTGGACATCACCGGCGTGAAGACGGTGCTCATCTCCCGGCTCAAGCAGGTGAGAGGCCGCGGGGGACGGCCCGCCGCCGACCGGCCCTGCCCGGCCCGACCCGACGAGGGGCCCGGCCCGGGGCCGCGGGGCGACCGGCTCCGGGGGCGGCGTCCCCGGCGGCAGCCCTGGTGCGAGGGGGGCGGGACCGCTGCCTGCCGGCGGAGGGCGAGGGGCTGCGCTGCGCTGCCTGGCCCCGCTCCGCCCGGCAGCCCCGCGGGCACCGCGCCCCGCTCGGCCGCTGGCCTGGGGCGGCGGCTCCTGGCCCGGGCTGCGGAGCGCGGAGGCCGGGCCGGGCCGGCCGGTGGAGCTCGCCCCGCGGCCTTGCGGCCCGCCCGCCTCGTCGGGCAGCCGCCGGGGCGAGCCCCGGGGGTGGTGCCTGCGGTAGGGCTGCTGTGGCGGTGGCTCTCTATTTATTTATTTATTTTTAAATTTCTCCTGTTACTGTCTGGCCATTAATGTCATCGTGTATGTCGTGGTGGCCTTCTAGCGTTGCGATTGCCGAGAGAAGCGTGCTGGTACTCGATAAGCTGTCCTTCTCAAAGTGTCACTATAACAGCTTGAACTGTGGCCATTATCTCTGGCCTTTCCTCAGCCTCCCCCAGCTTTAAGTGGAAGATTTAACCTAGAGTGATTCTTAAAATACTTAATAGTTTCAAAAATACATAATTTGGCTCAGTGACGCTTGCTGAAGTCAAATTGTCTAGCTTCCAATTGAACTCAGTTAAAAATTATCCTTTTTTGTCTCATTCAGGCTATTGAAGAGGAAGGAGGTGATCCAGATAATATTGAAATAACTGTTTCAGCTGACACACCCACCAAGAAACCAACTAAAGGCAAAGGTTAAAATCTGTTGATATAGATTATGTATTTAAAAGAGCTTTTTGTTGCATATATCGCCTTTAAGAAGGAGTGTATGATTGTAGCCTGTAGCATGGCTGCAGTTCTGACTTTACTGTTTATTACTTCTGTCACGTAACACACCTTGTCTTACTCACGCGCTTTCAGTCACTGCTTCTCTTTCCCCCATCTCTGCTCCCCCCATCACCACCTGTTTCACCTGCTCACTTCCTTCTCCTGCAAACTGCTATGTCTGTCTCTCAGTGTCACACATCTACTTATCCTTGAGGGTGTGGGATGTGTGGAGAAATGTGTTGAGGCTTAAAGGGGTCTTGCAGAGCATAAGGATGCTGGGCATATATGGAAAATGGGTTGGGTAGGTGATGTGTTATGAGATAGTGGCTGTACAGCCTTCTGACTGGATCTGATCCTGGAGACTTCTGCTGTGTGTGCTCAGACTGTACAGATGGTCTGTGAGATTTTTTTTTTGGAATATGTTGTGTACTGGGGGTCCTGAGCATGGAGTAGATTCTGAACATAGGCAAAATGGGTGTAGGAACTGCCGTGCAGCTCTGATGCTGGACATGGACATCAGTGTAGCGACTGAGTATCTGTGCAATGGCAGAGGGAAAATGAAGAGGTTGTTTAGCCATGGGAAAGGACCCAGAGTAGTGATGTTTGTGGTAGGGGTCACAGCCTGAACAGTATTGTGTTGTGCAGATTTATTAACGTACTTTTTACTGAAGTAAGACAAGATTTATAAGTAAGAGTTTCCTGATTATGATCTGAAGGCTTACTGGGAAATGAAACATCCCGTTAAGAGACTTCAGTTCTTAAGTTGTGAAAAATAACTATTTAGATTTTAAGCTGGTATACTTGGCAATGGTTGTGTTGGCTGTGTTTTCTTATGCATAACCATTCAAAGATATTTTGGGTGGGGAGGGGAACGACTGTTTTCTATTTTTCTGGGGACATCTATAACCTGCAAAGTAATAGTGGGGAAGGAAACTTCTGTTTTATGCATAGCATTCTTCATTGAACATATATGCTAGGTATGTTCATACATATGCTATAGATACCTGTTTTGGAAATGATCAACCTTATAACAGTGTCATTTGTCTTAAGCTGAGTGTTGTGGTGGAAATGATTATTAACATTTTTGCCTGGTGTTGTGAATGGGGAATTTATTAATAAAACATATCTGTATAGGAAGTTTGAGTAATAACTCGTCTGTGCTTTTGGCACATGAGAAAAGTGTGAGGAAAATAAGCTACCAATGTGGTTTCATTCTCTGTGGCATTGCTTTATTCCTTATTCTGGGAAAGGTAACTGATGCTGAAGAAAACTACATGGAAGCTAAAAAAGGAAACGCTTCCACAATTTTTAATGTAGAGACCTAAATGGCTGTTTGTTCTGCTGTAATAAATGCTTCCCTTATCTCCTGTTTTTCATCCTCCTATTTTCCAAACTAGATTCATGACATGCATGATGTGTTTGAACTGGCCTCTTCTGTAGTTGTGCTATTTAGCTTCTGCAAAGATAGCTTCCCTACTAGTGATGCTGCTGCCTGAGCCGAGGCTTCATTCAGTAGCTGCATGCTGCCACCTCTTCTATGGAACTAAATTGTAAGGCTCATGTACAACATGTACAGCCTTGCTACAACTCAAAGCAAAATATGACCTTCATGAAGTTCTTATCAGCTCACTCTGTAAACTTGAGAATTTCTCATTACTTTTCAGATTACAAAAGTCCTATGAGCAAAGTTTGTGCCAAAACTTTGAGAGGTTTATCCAGCATTAATCTTCCAAGCAAGGAACAAGAACAACTCATTAATTTGTCTAGGGAAAATCTTTCTGGATCTTAATGGATCACTACTAACTGTTCTTTCTGTTAAGTACCTTTGAGCTGGAAGGAAAGGTGTTCCACAGAAGTTCTTTTCTTTCTTTTCAGCTGCCCCTTGTGGTCTTAACTGCTGATTTTGATGTTATTTTCCCCTCTTCCTATCCTTGTTCTTGAAATATGTTACTGGTTACCAAGAGTTACCCCTCTAAACTTGGAAATCTAGCACTTAGAAAAATCTGTTCCCAGCCATGTCACTAGGGAACTTTCGAAGGTATGTAGAAGATGCATGCCTATCAACTGGATTGTCTCTTGAAATTAACTATCTTGATTCTCCTTGTACTTGTATATGGTCTTTGCTATGAGTAGTGTTGCGCCCTTTACTGATTTTGCTCACAGATTGCTCCAAGCCTTTTGCTAATGCTTTACACCCCTCTCCCAATAGCTTCAGACTAATTCTAGTGAGTTTTTATTTTAATTATTTTACTGCTGCCTAGCAGTAAAATAAATGACGCTACCAGTTCTATCGCATTTTTTCATGCTATCACTGCTGTACAAAGGAAGGTAGGAATACTGGATATTTGTTGGAGTTACAAAGAAAATACAGCCTCAGAAAAGGCCAAGGAGTGGGAGTAATAGATAAAGCTTTTCTCAGCAGACAGGGAGAGGTGAATGGGGGGCGAGGAAGGAGATTTCATCATGAGAATCAATCATGTCAGGTGGCCATCAGTTTTAGATCTGAATGATGCCAGTTCTACTGCATCTCTTAAGATCTGTGGAAACAGCGAGGTGGCTAATTTCATCGCAGTGTCACAAAAACTTAATTTAGAATATTGATGCAGGTTGAGTTGGCAGGAAGGGGAGGGTACTCTATTTGTTTTCCCTCTCATTGCCTCCTTGTGTGTGTTGACAAAAATGGACAAGAATAGGCATGAAGCTAAGATTGAGACTTAGTTTTGCAGGACAGCATTTTTTAACATCTCGATAAATTGATTTATCAGCTGAGTGTATACTGTAGATTTTTACTAGATTATGACAAGCTTTTGACAGTGATGGTACTAAACCAGCCTTTTACGAGACGGGGAAGAAATGGCTATAAAAGTTACTATGAATAGAAGAATAAGGTCTTAATTAAACTGACTTGAATATAGACTTTCCTCTACAAACAGTACCTCACCAGTTCTGCAGCATGTGATACTGTATCGGGGGGGGGGAAAGGAGTTTTATTTAAAACAGAGCATTTACAGACCTGCCAACATGTAGATAAAACACAGGGAGCCGTGGGGATCCACTCATGAGGGAAGTGTGCTGTTAGAAGTTTTTGCATCAAGACTCCTACTTGCAGAAGGAATCTGTAATGCAAGCAAAATCCTTGATCAATTCTATATTTAAAGTTAGTCAAAATAACACTTCTTACCTGAAGCTAACTTAACTATGTGGAGTAAAGAAGAGCTGCAGAACAACTAATTAAAAGAGCTATATAGGTGAGATTGGCTGGCTTTGACAATTCAAGTTTGAAAGCTTGAAATTGAATAAATACTAGGTGTTCCATTGAACCAACTTTAATTGCCTCAGTTGTGCCTCCACTCCCTGGAACTTAGCAGCTGCTAAGAAAAATTCATTTTTGTAAAAATATGGCAGTTTTTAAAAAAGATGTTCTTTTCAAGCTTGAACGTTCTGTTGCTTATTCTGAAATTTAGAGCAAGTTACTGCTAGTATTAAATCTTCTTCTTAAAGTTTGTGATATGAACGTTCCTTTGAAGTATGTGCAATCAAAAATATGGTAGCATTTTATTGATACATCGTAATGTGGTGATTGAAAATTACTTTTCTGCCAAGTTTTGCATTTAGTGCAGATGAAGAACAGATTTTGGACTAAGCAATTTTAACTTCAGAGTATTAATGTGGGCAAAGATGTTTTCTGATGCTTTTCAAGTTTCTAAGGCCACTTAGTCACCTATTATTTTGCAGCTTTAGTCTCCTCCTGGTTTACATCTATTTCCAACTTGACAATACTGACTCTCAGATGAAATGTTGACACCTGACAGTGTCTAGCTTATACTATTGCCTGAATAATTTTGATTTCTTTGTTAAACCTGTTAAGTGACTAAAAGAACCAAGTAAAGTTGTTAGCCTTTAAAAGGAAACTGGAGCGAGGAAAATGATCTGTTGCGATGTCATCTGTCCCTCAGAAATATTAAAATAATTGTTTTAGCAAACTGTCCATTATTTCTTCTCCTGTTAAAGGTGTTAACGTCTGCTACTGTAATTTTGTGGTTAGACTTCTGAAACACTGCAGTGTGATGAAGTGTGCCCAGCAGTAGATCAGAATTCTCTGGCCCAGTGAACCAGCATTGGAAAGGACAGGGACTGTAAACTGCATTTTAACTGTTTGTTACATATGTGATGTAATCTGCTGGGTGCTAGTACAAATGTCTTAATTCTAATCTTGAATAACCCGATTTTTTTCTAAATATTTTTAGAGTACTTTTTCCAAATTAGTCATCTTCCTGAGCTTTGCTGACCTGCTTTTATTATTGTTTGCCTCAATAAATACATAAAATAACAAGTAGCTTGTTTGACCTTGCTGGCAGGTTCTGTTGATCTGTTTCACAGTTGCTGAATAAAGTAGTACAGACTGAAAAGTGACCTCTCCAAATGCTCTTTTGGGGGGCTTGCCCTTGCACACAGCGCTGCTGCAGTGTCAGCTAATTAAGCCTGTTAGGTTTGTTAAGACAGACATGACTTGCAATACTACTTTGTGAGTCAATTAATTTATTTTTTTTTCTAGGTATCTGAGCGGTGGTGCATTCAATCAATCTAAGTATTTCTGCAAACTTTGAAGTATTTCTGTCAATATTAAACCAACTGTTGAGACCCTCCTTTCTCCCAAGTATTTTACTCAAGATAAAGTACATCATAAGGAAATAATAAATGCAGTTCTGTTCTCCTCTTTTGAGGAAACGTACTTAAATTATTTGTAAAGAGAACTTTCCTTTGGAGGTAGAATTCTTGCCTTTTATTCAGTAAGTGATATATAGAAAATAATCTTTCTTTGGGGAATGGAATTCTTAAGCTAAAATACCTGAACTCAGTTTTGATCTGATGATTAGAAACTGAAGATATTGTAAGTTGCAATCAACAGCTGAAAAATAGCACACAGCCTTACTCTTAGAAAAGCTTTGCATAGGTGGTGTCAATGTTAGAAAGTTGTTTCCATCACTTGAGTTGGGATACAGCAGCCTTACTGAAGTGAGATATAAATAGTATAGAAGTCTTACCTACAGCTTTTTATCTGCTCTTGGAAAACTTGTTAGGAAAAACTAATCTTGCTAAATACTTCCGAAGTAACTTCATTAAGGTGCAAGTGAGTGATATCTCTAATGAGCTGCCCTAGGAAGCATTATGAATGTTTAATCATATGATTAGAAATGATGGCAAATGTTATGAGCAACTTGGTGATTATCTAGAGAATATCTGGTTTTGCAAAGTGCATCCTTTCTTAAAAAAAGACTAAATGAGCAACAGCGGTATTGTGCAGAAGCTATAAAAAACTTAAATATTCTTGGTACCCATTTAAGAATACAGTAATGTAACAGGGTGACTTTTGTTAATGTTATGTTATGGCAAGTGATCCTATTCAAGTTGCAGCAGCTGTGGGCCTCTAATGTTATAAAGAGTTTATTCCATTGTAAGGGTTGTCTTTCCCCATCTTTCTCTTTACTTCCTGTCCCATGTTTTTAATGATTCTTTAGCATCAGCTATGAGAGAACCTTGTTGCAGGTTCACCAGGAATACCGGAGGAGATGCAATCACTAATTCTTCCAAAACTTGGTGATGAGTGTCACTCTACTTCTGCATGAGATGCAGGTTTCTAGTTTGAGTTGTCTGGAATAAACTGTTAGATAATTCTAATGGATAACTGTTGGGTAGTTTCAATTCTCTGTGTAGAGGACAGTGAATGGATATGATGAACTTATGCTACTGTAAGACTTGTAAATGAGAAAGTAAACCTGCATAATATTAAACCAACGCTTCAAAGATGTTTCAAATCTTCTACTTACCTCTAAGGAGGTTAC
Organism: Cygnus atratus; assembly: GCF_013377495.2. NCBI lineage: Eukaryota > Metazoa > Chordata > Aves > Anseriformes > Anatidae > Cygnus > Cygnus atratus. The sequence goes on along the minus strand of NC_066372.1, from coordinate 4,365,344 downwards.
CCATTCTCTATGTAAATACTCTTGCAATTTCATGGTGTGTAGGAATTGCCATAGCCAGAAAAGTGATTGAGTGCAGCTTATAAGAGTACCAACACATCAAGGTAAATTAGCGTTTGTGTTGTTAGCTCAGGGACCCAGGTTTGTGGTGAGTACTGTTTACAACACTGACACTTCCAATAGCCGCTGCATGGATAACCTGTACACATGAGAAATTTTGTTGTGTTGCAAGCTTGTGTGACTTGAGACCCACTGCACCTGTTGTCTGCAGAAGACCCAGCTATTCTGACTGTAGTTGTTAACATACCTTTTAATCCCAGTTATCTTCCTCAAAGTGAGACTGGTCTCGAGTATGTTCACAAATACTATCAGTTTCTGGAAAATGTTTGTTGTAATCTCACAGTAGTTATGCAGAAATGAGAGCCAAGTAAATGAGAGTCCATTGTGAATGAGTATCAGTGTAGAAAAGTCTTGAATTTTCATCGATGCAGGGGTGGTGTGGTTTTTCTTTTTTTTGGTTTAGCAAGTTACTGTCACTAACAAACCTATACCAACATCTGAAAACTATTTGTATCAGACCTTTGAAGTACTGTGATGCTAACCAGGTCAAAGTAACCTGAAACACAGAACTAGCAGGGAAAGTAAGCTTCCTACCACTTTCTGGCTAGAAGCTGCAAAGCAAAGGTCATTATTCAGGTTTCCTTATGTCTTTGAATACCTCTGATACTCAGAGCAAACTGGGCTTTTATTGCAAAGGTAGACTAATGAAAACATACATGCCTGTCTCGTTTACTCTAGCAGAACGTAAAAAGTACAGAGGGCTTCTTTATGCAAAGGTATAACTTCCCTTTGAGGACATGACAGCTAGAGAACTGCATTTTATTGACATTGCAGAATGATGGGACTTACTTGAGGCAGCTGTGTCAATTGTTTTTTTCTATTCCCTCTGAAGTTCACCTGCCAATTTCCTCAGACAAAACAAGTGAATTAAAGTAGTTTTCAAAACAGCACATGCTAGCTAGTTACTAAATGTCTAGCATCTGCTGTGTGTATTTGCTTATCTGTGTTTGCCTCTCTGGATTTGAGATGCAGGAAGAACTTGGACTTTGAAGTGTAAGAAACTGTAGAACTGAAATGAGAGGGTTGAAACAGCAGAAAATCCATGCTGTTTCACTGCTTTCTTCTTACATTGAAGATATCTGTGGTTATAGATTCTGTTGCAGAATGCTGAAATGTTAATACAAAGTTTGGGTTAGTCTGTCTTTCAAACATCAGGTGTGAAGCATATAAAAAACTGTCCTTTCTAATATAAGTCTACAACTCTTTTTGAGGGAAGCCAAGCTTTCCTAAGTATACCTCTGCTGCTGGGTTTTTACTCCAAAATCTCACAAATCCATTGCATTCCACATATAAAATGGGAATGTGTTGTTGGTTCTCCTGTGCGTTTAGATCTGAACTTTCTCATGTTTTGCAATCAAAGACTTCTGCAGTGTATCTTTTCCTGGAGACTAGTGCATTTCTGACCTCATAATGCAAAATGGTGTATACAGGAGTACTGTCAGTTTTGCCTTTCAGTGAAAAAAGGGAAAACAATTGGAGTCAAAGTAGAAAGAAAACAGTCTCTCTTTTTTCATCCTGTAGTATAGCAGTTTCTAACTTTGAAATGTAATTTAAGAGCTGTGTGTGAAAGACTACGAAAAATTAATTGTTGACTAAAAAAAAAGACTATTCCAAGTCACAGAAATGTGCATACTACATCAAACTTCAGCTTGGGTTTTCCTTTTCTATTCCTTCAGAGTATAAAATTGATAATTTAGCATTTGTTTGAAGATGAAGCGATGAGCAGAGAGATGAGGTCAAAAACTAAAGCATTAAGTGCTGATCCTGACTGCCATCTCACTTATGTCTTGAATTGATACTGAGTTTCAACAGAAAATACTAAAGCTCCTTCCCAGCTGAACTGCTTTTTCACCTTGAGGTACTGAAAATTGTCACGTAGGCTGATCTTTGATAAAATGAAATAGAATGCTCTAAAAAGGGCTTGTTTGTATGGATATATTATATCTAGTCCTCTTTGGCCTTATTTTTGCAGAGGGTTAAGGAAATGCAATGGGTTCCAAAGGGAACTCTGTCTAGTCATCTCTGCTGAGCCATATTTATTAGGAAAAAAGCATGTGTGCACTGGAAGAACACAATTCTTCGGTGGAACATGCCCTCCGTACACTAAAGAATTTGTAGAAAAGCCAGTACTTGATCTGACTCAGTTCTGCTGCTAGTTCCCTCTAGTGATGAAAAGCACGGAAAATGGAGGCTTGTAGAAGCTGTGGACTTCATGCTTGTAGATACTCAAAAACATAGATAGATAAAACCCTGACCAATCTGATCATAATTTGGAAGTTAGCATTCTTTGGAGCCTGAGGCTGGGCAGACCTTCTGAGGTCCCTTCTAACCTAAATTTTGTGCTGCTAATTATCCTATAAAGAGGGGCCTTTCCAAAATCTTAGTTATAAAGTATAGTTTAGCTCCAGCAATTCTAGAAATACACACTGTCATGTTCTCTTCAATTTCATCTCTGAAAGTAGAAGAGTTGATAGTAAAATCACTAACTTGGATGTAACTGCTTGTTTATGAAACAGCATTGATTGTTCATATTAGCTCATGTGATGTTTTTTCTCCCCACCTCAAAAACACTACACTTTGGGAGGGTTATATAATAGTGAACAGTTCAGATATTCTAGAGGATGTAGAGAATAATAAACTGTTGTCCAGCACATAATCAGTATTGGAAGAAAGCCTGCTCTGCTTAGCAGCTTTCATCGTTAGCATATCCTGTCATTTCAGGTAAAAAGCAGGAAGCTGATGAATCAACTGGTGATGCTTCAGTTGAAGAAGATTCCTTTGTCAAGGTAATAAAAGTATGTATTTTTTCCAAAAAAAAAAAAAAAAAGCAGAATATTCCAGTTGCTATTTAAGTTCAATGTTTGGCTTTATTTCAAAAAAAAAAAAAACAACCTCCGTTTTCTCTGGGCTAATTTACATGGAAATCTGGATCATTGTTTTTTATTGTGTTCAGAGCTGTCATGCTGAAGTGTGTGAAGGCGTGGGATTTTTTTGAAGCATACTAAGTTCTTATTATGGCTGTGATACAGTATTTTGCAAAAACAGCAATTCTGGCAGTGATTTTTTTTTTCAGAATATAGCTAATACTCATACCAAATATTTGTTGTTCACATCAAAAGGAAAGTGAATTGGAGACTCAAGATGCAAGTGATCAAGACGGAAATGATGAATTAAAGGACTTTAAAGAATCTGTTGAAGATGAGAACTTGAATTCTAAAGAACTCCCATCTGCAGAAAAGAAAAGATACCACAACTTGGAGCCAGCAGAGACAACAGAAGATGTAGAAAAGGATTCTGAAAGTCAGGTACTCTTGTATTTTATGTGCATCTTTATCAGCAAAATGCTTATTTTCTTGTCTGTACTAATGGGAAGTCAAGAACTAGTTTTTCTGCTTTGTCTTGCTTGCTTATCTCCAAAAGATAATGTGTTAGTTCTTTTTTCCTGTTTTTCATGGCCTATATCTGAATAGTCCTGAAACAAATGTGGTATTAGTTGATAAAACTGTACCACAGTCCACAATTGAGTTCCCAAGGGGTTCTTTTCCCTTTTATTAATAATGACATACATAATCCGAACACTGAACTCTAAGATGCAAGTTAGGAAAAGCACTCATTGATGTTCACTTTGAGTGTAAAATGTTTTCTGAATTAATTGAATTTCTTAACTCTGAATGTTTTTAAAGTATGTTACAAATAGCTTGCTTAGCAAGTGCTTTTTATGTTTTCATAGGAAAATGAAGGTCAAGACATAGAAGATTACACTTTTCCAAGTGTCCATGTAAGTTCCAAATCATTTGTATAAGCTGATTTTCATATCAGTTAATTCGGAAAAGATCATTTTACACTTGCTTTCTGTTCCAGTTTGCATCTTAGAGTCAGATACTGCTTACCTTTATTGTATTACATTATAGAAATCTTTTTTTAATAAGAAAAAAGTGCGTGTAAATGCAAACTCCTGTCTACGGTTTAGGAGTGTTCAGTGCATAGACTTAGTAAGGTATATTTTTTTAAACTCTCTTTAAAAATACTTCAAAGGGCTGTGACAAATGATAACAAAGTATATCACCAAGTATATCCAGCCTTCTAGATACACATCTACAACTTCTGTTTTAACTTTCTAACTTGGCCTTTGGAGAATGTTTTTGTTAATACTAACTTTTGTAACATCTTTAAGATCAGAAATTCATTCTGCGTTGCATAGAACTGACATCTGAAAAGGGACAGATTATTAGTGTTAATGATAAATAAATACGTTAGAACAGCTGTTTCATTTAGAAATAGTTAATGAAGGAAGTCTACCTAGTTTCAGACTTCTCAAACTAGGTGGTTTCTTCTTTTTTTTTTTTTTTCCCAAAGCTGATGATGGATTGCTTGCATTTTGTTGAAAGTAGTACTCAGTGTAACATCTGTTCTGGAGGTTTTAGCAGGATAAGGGACAGTTTAGAAACATCTTGTTAAGGGAAGGTGGTGTCCAGAGGGAGAAAACAGCTACACGTTGCAACCGATGGCAAGTATTGTAGATAAATACCAGTGAAGTTTAGTACAAATTTTCAGTGATTTGAAAAGGTTGGTTTTATTATCTTTTGGAAATGTTTTTATAGTTCATTAATTTAGCTTCGTATGATAGAAGTTCTATGGAAAATATGAACTGTTCTACTTTAAGTTCTAAAATAGAAGACATTTAGTCTTGACTTCCTTTTCTTGCAGGATGGTGAAGATGAAGAAAATGAGAAAGGTATGTTTGAAGTTTAATAGAGTTTAAGAGGTCTTTAGCCTGGTAGACCAAGCAATTTTCTCTTGTAACTTTCAGTCTGTTTACTAATAGTAGTCTTCTCTCAAGTACTAAGTATCAGTTGTCTCCTTATTAAGTTCAGCACCTGGAATCATTGCAGTCATTGGGTTTATTTCGCTCTTAAGAGTTACTTTACTTTTAAGAGCTGATTACAGTACTTATCAGTTACTGTGGTGGATGTATAAAATAGTTGTAATACTATGAATCTTAACTGAATAAAAACACATAGTATTCAAGGACTCTGATTTTAATATACGGTAAGTCTTGATGCAAATGCTTCCAACTTGCACTGCAGTAACTGATGTTTACTTGAGTGGAAATGATACGCTCTTACACTGAACTTGAGCACCCAACATATGTATGGACCATCATATGCTTGAGTTAACTGTCACTTGGAAATACCGGTTGTATATAGAACGGTAAAACAAGTATTTGGAAACCTTTGGAGTGGCTACTTTTTTTTAAGCTGTGCTCATTAGTGAAACTATAGAAGGAATATAATGCATTTGGGCAAACAGACTTTCTGGACAGAAGTCTTAAGGATTCTACATATTGTGGACTAGAAAGGACATGGAACACCATCACTTTACGCAAGATGGAATAAACACTGAAGTTACAGAATAAAACTACAGACTCCTTGTTTACGAGGGACCTACAACTGAAGTATCTCTTCAGTGCAAACCCAAGAATTGTTGGAGATGCCAGTGTGGGACTGAGATGGAAAATCTGTCCAGTGGATGAAGACTGAGAACCCTTCGTCTACGAACTCTGGATTAAAGGTCGATCCTCCGTCTTCTGCAGCAACCTTGTACAGCTAACTTGACTGCCAAACAACTCATGGAAAGGAAAAGCCTAAGAAAACCAGTATGGAAGACTGACTGAAATTCTCCAAGACTGTAACTCTTTTGGATTTGGGAAGTCTGGAAGTCTTAAAACCAGGAAGATTCAAAGATGGATTAATCCAAACTGCGAGCATCCAAAGCAACTATTTTCTGACGACATGCTAAATCCTAAACTGGAAAATGGATACTTCTTATGAAGAACGGGTATCTCCAGGATGGAACCATATTCTGACTCCTAATGTTTTGGTATTTGTCTCTAGAAAATGTGTTTTGCCATGAAGAATAAGTGATCCTGGGTAAAGGATTTATATTTGTGTTAATACACCTTGTGTTTTTTTCCTAACCTTCCATCAGTGCTAATAACTGGCTTTGTATTTTCTAGGTCCTATTCTAGCTTATGCATATGAAATTGTTTAAACTTCTTGTTTTGCCATATTTATTCCTGTTAAATCCTCTTAGATAAAGCAGGTTCTGGTGATGGTACACAAGAAGTATCTAAACCTCTTCCTTCAGAAGAAAGCCTAGCTGAGGCTGATCACACGGCTCACGAAGAGATGGAAGCTAACACCTCTGTGAAAGAAGCTGAGGATGATAACATATCGGTTACAATCCAGGCTGAAGATGCCATCACTCTGGATTTTGATGGTGATGACCTCCTAGAAACAGGTAAAAATGTGAAAATTACAGATTCTGAAGCAAGTAAGCCAAAGGACGGGCAGGATACCATTTCACAGAGCCTGGAGAAGGAAAGCAAGGACTATGAGATGACTGAGAACCATAAAGATGGTAAGAAGGAAGACTGCGTGAAGGGTGATCCTGTCAAGAAGGAAGCCAGAGAAAGTTCAAAGAAAGCAGAATCTGGAGACAAAGAAAAGGATACTTTGAAGAAAGGTCCCTCGTCTACTGGGGCCTCTGGTCAAGCAAAGAGGTTTGTTTTTCTATGTCAGTTCTTTACGATACTGAGTACCAGCATTCAATAAGATCACTCTACATTAAGGGGGTAGCAGCAAGAATCTTATAATTAGTATCCTATGCTCCTGCCTATAGATTTTTTTTTTGACCGCCATAAGTTACTTTTTAAAATTCAAGATCTTCGTATAGACACTATGTCCTACTGTGATTGCATTGTCGAATTGTCAGCATTTATTTATTTTTTTTCAAATTGACGAGTTTTTTAAATGTCCTTGTGATGATGGTAATGAACAGCTATCAGTTCTAAGAACACAAAATGAAGTCAAGTCCCCGTCCTGAAATCTGGAGAAGATTGCCATATATCCACTGAATAGAGTTGTCAGAAAATCTAGATCTTCAGGCATCCTGGGGAAAATCAGTGCAAGAATCCATAAGGGAATCATTTGTTCAAATATACAGTCTAGCCCTTTTTATTTTTATTTTTTGAAATGTTAACTTGTCTATTAGTATTAGTAGTATAAAATGCAATGCTTACAAATTCTGTGTTTTCAATTTTCTTCTGATTTTTAATTTGCTTCTCTAGCTCCACTAAGGAATCTAAAGAAAGCAAGACAACATCAAAGGATGATAAAGGTAACTATTGCAAGCTAGGGTAGTATTGCCTTGGAGTAAATGCCTTCCTATTTGAGAACTTCCTTGCCATGCACTAAAATGGCTTATATAATTGAACTCATTTGTCTGTAGTAAATTATGCTGGAGGTGCAGTAGTCACTAGCTCTGTGTGTGTTTGTATTTCTCCTTATATTGGATTCCTTATAAAATATTTATTCTAAGGACTCTATGGAAAACATTCTTTTATTTCAAAACATTACTGTAAGCAAATTCTACTTAACATCTCCCAGGTGTTTTAGTGAGAATTTAGTATAATTTTCAAATATGCCTACTCAACATAAACCTAAATGGTTGTGTGTATATATATACACAGAAAAAATGCAAAAAACACTTGCAAATACTTAAACATAACACCAACAAAATTACTTACATAGACTAATTCTAGCTCACTTCTAAATAAAATGAACTGTCAACTACAATATAACAGCTAGCATGCTAGCTAACAAAATTGCACTTGTGGCTATTTAGTATGTTAAAGTTGGAAGCTATTTGTATACATTAAAGTTTCATTCTGTTACCATAAAACTTGGTATTATGATGTAAAAATTCAGAGTGGAGCTCCAGTGTGTGTTAATGTCAACAGTTATACCGATGTGTCAGAGCCAAATAAATATACTCTTTGTCTCTCCTTATTCTGCCTATTAGCTCTCTGCCAAAAATCTTCGTCACAATCTCTAGCATATCACAATGGATGAATAGAACTTTACCTGATAAATGAATTTTTGAGGGGAAATCTGTGTGACAGACATAACTGTCTTCTGTAGATGCCTGTCTGTTCATGATAGTTATATACTCGAAGCTAAATAAAGATACAGCAAATCCATTTTCATGTTATGGGTGGCAAATACAATAATTGTAATAGTAACTATCATAAGGCTGTCTTAAAATACATATGCAAAGCCAGTATAGTGGCTATTTAAGGATATTCTAAGCATATTGCAGTTTATCAAGATAATTAGGATTATCAAAATAACTATTGGGATAATCCTAGATGAAAATAATGGGTTTGTTGCCTTTTGCTTTTAATTAACTGATGCATTGAAGGAGAACCACCTGTTAACAAGGTGGTTAAATTATCTTTTAAAGACTACGTACTACCAGGTTTTTCCAACTGCTTAACTGGAGCTCTAGTTCTGGTCTTGCCAGTATGACTAGCTATAATTCACCTTAATCAGAAGCAGTTCAAACATTTAACAGCAAACAACAAGAAACTGAGCAAAATAATACAATAGATGTTGAGAACACCTATACATGACTTCCTTGAGTTCTTAGTTCTGTGTTGCTACAGAAATGGCAAATACGTGTAAGTGGTGTTGTTTTTTGTGTTGTTGTCTGGTGTTTTGTATTGTTGGCTTGTATGGGTGTTTTTTAAAGATTTAATGTAAAGATTTAATGTTTTTCCTGCTTTTATTAGTATTTTCCTAGTATGTGTGAAATCATATTTGGTGGGCTACATCCAGCAGTACTTCTAAAAAGCTGCTCTGGATGGAGGGCAGATGCTTCATGAAGTTGTGGAAATCGGGCACATTCTGGGGCTAGGAAAAATAAGCTATAATGAGGATTAACTGTCTCCTCTGTGTTTACCTTTCAGTTGTCTCTCTAATATTACTAGTGTAAAAACATACTGATGAAGTATTAATGTTGGGCACTAAAAAAATCTTATCCTTTTTGGATATAAGTTATTTAATGAGAATCAAAAAGTTGAAGCTAAATTTACATATCTAAATGAGGTGTAAAGCATGTTTTAAACAGAGGATTGTATGACTTTCTAGTTCTGTCTTTTGGGTATGAGTTAGCCAAGCTGTTGGTCTCAATACATGGGTGAATGAATTAAATCTTATGGCGTATATTTTTTTTATATAGAAGTCTTTTCAAGAAAGGTAACCGGATAAACAGTTACTTAAAGGTAACAGGCTAAGTTTCTCTTTTCAGCAACAGTTTAGTTCAATATTGATGATACCTTTTGTTTCCTTAATTTTTTGGCTGTTTTGCAAAACTTGTTTCAGGAAGTGCAAGCAGTGTTAGTGGTAGCAGTGGAAGTTCAACTAGAAACCTGTGGGTTAGCGGACTCTCTTCCAACACAAAAGCTGCTGACTTGAAAAATCTCTTTGGCAAATACGGCAAGGTATTCCATGTGGTGTGATATTGTGTGTTGTGTGCATCTCCTCCCCCACCCCTCCTCTAATTTATTCATTTAAACACAAGTGAGTTGAAATGTCTAACCAGTGTAATCAAAAAAAAAAAAAAACACCAATACCTTCAGCACCTAAAATAAGAGTTTGTGCTTACAGGAAGAACCATAAGTTAACTTTTGTATGAAAATTGTCTTCATTTTGAGGTAAGATAGAAAATAAATGTCACTAATACAACTGGTCAGGACTGGCTTTGAGCTTAACTTGTTGATTTTTTTATTTTGGAAAATAAATAATGATGGCCATGTTCTTTTGCAAAAGCTATATATAACCATTAGTGTAAGATAATTTGCCAGTAGGTAAAATTGCAAAATAAGCAGTCTTTATAGCATCTGCTGCACTGGGAAACATTTTTCTTTTTTTTTTTTTAAAAAGTGTTCTGAGGGCTTCTGAATGATAAAAAAAAAAAAATAGGTAAAAAATGATAGCTTTTAATGTCTTCTTTCAAGGAGTCTTTTAATATTTTTGAGCTTTGTTACATGTTGCTTAAACCAACTTATTTTTCCTGGATTTTGGTTTGGTTTAACATGGGAATTGCATAGAACACTGAAAAATCTATATAAGCTGAGCATTATTCTGAAAACAGTTGTTTTCTCCTTGCTCAGAGGAGTTACTGTTAACTGTGTGAATTCATAGCACCTGTGTAAACTTGTGCAGTTATGTTGTTTTATCTTTGGGACTAGTTAGAAACTTCACACCGTGGCTAATAAGTATGTGTACTGATTATTGGAAATCTGATTTTCCTAATAAATTAAGGAGGTGTTTTTATTTAATGCTTTCACAGGTATTGAAACCTGAGAGTATGTTTTGTTAAAATTTCTAATTCTTTGTCTGCTTTTGCTGTAGAGGTGCTTGGCAGCACCTGTATTTACTTACATTCCTTATTTAAATAAATTGGTAAATACTTAATGTCTAAATGACTATACCATTGCAGGCTGCTAGAAAGATTAAATTCTTGCATTAGAGCAAGACTAGATCAAAAAGATTAGCTCCAGAAGTTAAAGAAATTCTAACAGGGAGCAGCAACACGAGGCTTAATGCTTTGTCAAGATGCAGGTGTCAAAGAGCTGTTTGAAACTGCTTAACTGACACATTTGCTAGCTGCCTCTGAAGAATTTTCTGCCTTATTAAATTACTGCATAATAATGCTTATACCTTCCTGTGATTAATTGGCAGCAGCTGACTTTTTTGAGGGTGTTCATCCATCAGAGATGAACCATCAAATTTAGATCAGTGGTGTTTTTGTGAATAATTTTTGATGGTAATGTGTGTGAGGCTCTTATTGGTCAAAACATGATGTAAGCATTAATTTGCCATGACTTGAAAATTTTTAAAAAGGTGAACTATGCTTTTAAAAATTTGCAGCATCACTCCTAGTAGAGTGTAGGTTTTTGTTTTATATATAAACTAGGGTAAAAAATATTATTGGAATATCATCTCTTCCTTATTATAAATGTATGTCTAAAAACCTAAATTTCACCTGTTTATGTAGGTACTTGGTGCAAAGGTGGTCACAAATGCACGAAGCCCAGGGGCAAAGTGTTACGGCATAGTAACCATGTCTTCAAGTACGGAAGTGGCTAGATGTATTGCACACCTTCATCGAACAGAGCTGCATGGACAACAAATTTCTGTTGAGAAAGTAGGTTTAATAAGATGCAAACTTCCTAGAATAGACCATCTTATGCAAGAATCTGTACTAACTTTTTTGTTCTTGGAAAAAATGTAGGTGAAAGGTGATCCCTCCAAAAAGGAGCTGAAGAAGGAAAGTGATGAGAAATCTGGTTCAGGTAGAAGCACGGGAGATAAGAAAACTGCATCAAGTGATAAAGCCAGCAAGTAAGAACTTCTTATGTGTCTTTTGAAGTTGTGAAAATCCTTTAAGTTGAATCTTCCTCATTGTGTTTCTGTATCTCTCCTAACAAGAACTCCATCAACCAAAAAAGAAGAAAAGAAATCTGAAAAATCTGAAAAAAAAGAAAGTAAAGAAGCCAAGAAAACAGAAGGTAAAGATGAGAAGAATGATAATGGAGCAAGTGGCCCTAATCAAGAATCCACTAAAAAAACTGAAGAAAAGAAAAGAATAAGTATGCAATATAGCCATGTTTCCTCCTATTGAATCTGTGTGTCTGACTTATTTTGGGGGCATGTTCCTGCTCTTAGTGGAAGCAAAGCAATTAAATGCCTGGCTTTTTTTTTAGACTCCAGTAACTTCTATTATATCTGATATGAAAGCTTCCATATTTTATATTACTACTTAACTACAGACGTGCTGGTATGCTTCTACCAGTAACAGTCTGGTTTAGAGATTCATAAATTTCACCAAAGAAAAATCTGTAGTAGGCAAATGGAGATACGTGTTTGTTTTAAACCTCTCCTCCTTTTTTTCTTCCCCCTTCACTAGGTGGTAAAAGCCCAGGTCAAGTTGTAGTTCTAGACCAAACAAAAGGAGACCAAGGCCACACTAGGACAGTTAGAAGGGGAAGATCTGAAAAAGTAAGTATCTATAGATTTGATAGAATCCTTATTTGAATTGAAGCTACCATACTGTTGATATCTGTACTGTGATGGGTCAATAAACTATCGCAAACTGCTAAGCATAGATAGAAGCTCTATGTGCTTTGGGATAGATAAGTAGTTAATGATATTTGAACATAGCATCCAGAAATCTCCCTAAGGAATGAGACTTCTGAAATAACCATTGTAATCTCTATCTATAGCCACAGATATTGAGGAACAAAGAGCGTATTATTCAAGATAAAGTGAAATTCAGGGAATACAGGGGTAGAAAGGATATCTTGCCTTTTGAAAAGATGAAGGAACAGAGATTGCGAGAACACATGGTTCGATTGGAAAGAATACGACGAGCTGTTGAACTCCGAAGGTAGTAATTCAACTTTTTGCTAAAGGCTTTTTTACACATTAATTAATCAGATACTATATTTAGAAATCTAATTAGAATGTGTTCTGTCAAGCCTTTTACTCAGATGTTAAAGTCTGGGACTCTACCTAACAATATCTTTATACAAATTAACTGACTCCAAAATTTGCTTAATCTTCTAATAGCCACATGTGTGTACACGCATAGCTTAGTGTTTGTTAGAGGGGGTGTTACTGCATGCTAGTTTGCTTTTTGAAAATACGAGAAGTTGAATAGGAGATGTGGCCAAAAATAATGATTTTTAGAGAACTATTGTATGCCTAAATGACAAATCAAGCACAATACCATCTTGTCTCTATGTAAAAGGACTAAATAGTTGGTCTCTTCTATTTGTCTCACTTTATATGGCCAAAATCTTGCAAAGGATAAAGTGACTTGTTGACTGGATTTCCCTAAACAAAGGAACTCCCAGCAGGCATAAATTTTATAGTAGAAAATGCCTTTCCTGCTTCTTGTAAGCTGTTCTATAGGAAGTGGGAAGAAGAAAGCCAAATCAAGTTGTTCACATGTATACCTAACCTGTGCAAGTCAGAATTATGAATGAATATTGACAATGTTATTTTGTCTTGCTTTTTGGACAGAAAGCAGTAAGTAAACTTTTGTTAGCTTGAAGCGGGCAAGAGCTAAAATAGAAAGTATTTTAAAGATCCAAATCATATTCTTTGCTAGACTGTTATCTGGTGGATAATAAACACAGCAGTATGAATCCAGCACAAAAAACAAAATAAGAATGATGATTCTTGACATAAACTTTTCTAGTATCAGTTGTCTGCTTAAATGGCTCTGCAGAATATGCTAAGGACAGTTTGGCTACTTGGGGCTAGAAGGCTTATTAATACCAGGGCTTCTCTTAATAGTATCCTCTCAAATAGTTTGTCAATGTCTGCCTGAGGTGATGTTAGTTTTGGATGAGAATTATTTTCAGATGAGTTTCTGCTACCTCCTTTGCTTTTTCTTTTTCAGGCGAAGAGAAATTGCGGAGAGGGAGCGTCGTGAGAGAGAACGTATACGAATAATGCATGAACGAGAAGAATGCTTGCAGAGGGAAAGAGAACGATTAGAAATTGAAAGGCAAAAACTAGAGAGGGAAAGGATGGAACGTGAGCGTTTGGAAAGAGAGCGTGTTCGTATTGAACAGGTATTGCATTATAGTCAAAAAGTACAAATATGCCTATCATAATGGACTGTAACCCAGTTTGCACTTGCTATGAATTTCTCTTCACCCTTCCACCCAGGCCTTAAAAGAACCAATGTAAAAACAAACAATTCACAATGTAAAACAACAACCGTAGTCTTTTATCTTGTTTAACTTGTAAATTGATGGCAAGGTCTTGCTACTGATTATACAGTAGCTGTATGTCTCTGTCACAAACACTGATACTGAAATTCACTAGGTCATTGTCCATACTAGTCTTAAGTAACTTCACTGTTTTTTTCTAGAGAACAGTGGCAGAGCGAACTTAATGAGATGCATTTCTGGGCAGTGAACACATTAGCAACATAAGGAAGCACCTGGAGATTTTTATACCTAATAGCCAATAGCTTTTCCAGATATAAAGAGGAAGAACACTTCCTCTTTAGAGAAGTGTTCCTTATTCTCTTTAATGTGGATGATATATATCAGACAGCCTCTAGCAGAAAACTATCAAGTATTAGGTCTGTATGCTTGCTATCTGTTTTACAGGTTTCCCTAGTAAGAGCTTGTGTTTATTGTGTTTTTTCACCCTTTCATGGTAGGAACGTCGAAAAGAAGCGGAGCGTATTGCTCGTGAAAGGGAAGAACTTCGTCGACAACAGCAACAACTTCGTTATGAACAGGAAAAGAGGAATTCTTTGAAACGTCCACGTGATGTAGATCACAGGTAATCTAATTCTCAAACCATTGTTTTAGAGTAAAAACAAACAGTTTAGTAAAAACAAACAGCTACAGCCTTCATGTCAGACCTGAAAAGGTGTTTGTGCCTGAAATGAATCTTCCTAGAAGAACTGAATTTCTGGTACATTTTTTACATTAGGCTATGCCAAGTATGAAACAGGGTTTTGAAATAAGAGAAGCATACCATGAATAAATTCTTCCTGTACCAAAAGAGCATAATGTAATTGTGTGCATTTGCTGAGAAAAGCTGTTCATTCTCCTTAAATGGTTGAAACGTCTAGTTTCCACTTCATAAAGAATTCATATATCTGGTAAATTAATGGTTCAGAGTCAATGTGATGGCTTAATTTTTACTGAAGCCGATAACATCTATCGTTTGATGTTTGAGTCACATGGCTGAGATGTTAGCCATAAAATTTACCTAAGAGGTACAGTGGAATGTAAGTGTAAGTTCTCATGGTAGAGACAGTAGCAGAACACTAATATTTCTTCATTAGGGGAGTAAAGACAGCTTCATTTGTATACATTTCAGTATCTTGCATTCTCATCATAAAGACTGTACCTGCGTATTTCTAATTAACAAGGCCGTGACACTTCCCATACTGTTCTTTCTTGAGAACACTGTTCTGAATTTTTTGCTTCTCTAGAAGGCTGCTTTGAAGGCAAAATCTTGCATGGATTCAGTTTGCATGGATGGGGCATAAAATGTTTTTTTCTTAAACTGCCCAAGACAGTATACTGTGGCATAGATTTTTATTACTGCTTATTGATACTAACTTTTTAATTTGCAGACCAGAGTGGGGGGAGGGGATTCTTAAATGATTTTGTTCACTATTTAAAGAGTGACTGACTGTTAGAGGCTTTTCATGGGTTAAATACATGTCTTTAAAGCAGACAAGTAACTGGTAACTTGAACTGTTTTCTGTTAGGCCATGATTTGGATATATGTAACTGATAAGGATTCATTTGCTTCTCTTAAAGGAGAGATGATCCGTACTGGAATGAGAATAAGAAGATGGCTCTTGATACAGATGCACGTTTTAGTCATGGTTCAGATTACAGTCGCCAGCAGAACAGGTTTAATGATTTTGATCACAGAGAACGGGGACGATATCCAGAAGGTTCTTCCGTTCCATCATCTTCTTTTGATAGGTAAGTTTAAGTAATAAGGCAGGTATTTACCTGCCAACATCTCTCTTGATTTCACTTTTTACTACTCAAAATTTTAAAGTCGTGCTAAAAGCTTTATGCAATAAATGCACAGAATTGCAATAGAATTGCAGTAGTGTCCTGAAATGATTTCGGGACTTGCCCTTTATAGCATAAAATCAAATCTGCTTTTCTCTGGCGACATCAAATTAGCTGACTGGTGGTCTTTTTTTCATGACACTTCAAAAAGAAATTTTGCAATTACTCCTCCTTCAGTGTCTAGTCGTAAGTGGGTTCCAATGGATTAGATCTGTTGTGCTTGGTAAATTCATCTTAAGAAATAAGGCTAAAAGCAACTGACCTAATGAGAATTAAGACGACTTGCATGAGTCACACTGGCTAGAGTCTGTGCAACTCTGCAGTAGATACTGACTTCAGAACCAACTTAATGTTTCCATTAAATATTTCCAATAACCAGTTAATTTAAGACCACATAGCTGTGACTTCTGTACTTCAACTTTTATGCTGCAATGTACATGAAATATATTTTCTAGCTGACTTAAGAAATAGAAATCTAGCATTCCCTATGCTTCATACTAGGAAGGTAAAAGGGAGGTCCTGCATTTGTTGAAATATTCTTGCTAAAACTAAGCAGACAAATCCATTAAAAAAGTTACGCTGGATTTAAGGACTCAAGCTCAAAAGGACAACTGTAAAAATACATACAACTTGGCCCTTCCCACACCTTGAGATATATACCACATAGGTTCACATTCAAAAATACTGTTAATACTTATGAATATTTTCTAACCCTTGTGCTTAGATGTATGGAGAAATGCGAGTAATGGGAAACAATCAAATTACTTTTTCCTACTTTAACAACTTAGGCGAGAACGTTTTGTAAATCAAGGTGAAGCAAAGAAGACTCGCCCAACAGCCCGAAGAGAAGAGCCAGGGTTTGAGAGATATCCTAAGAACTTCAGTGACTCTAGAAGAAACGAACCACCACAACCAAGAAGTGAACTTCGAGATACAGACAGACGGGAAGTGCGAGGAGACAGAGATGAAAGAAGAACAGTGATAATTCATGACAGACCTGAAATACCACATGGTCGACATCCAAGAGAGACTGGTTCAAATCCACCTAGGCAAACAAATTGGAAGAGTGAGGGAAGCATAAGCACAGATAAACGGGATGGCAGGTGAGCTTGCTGGATAACAAAGAAGTTACTGACAGTACTGATTCTTGTAGAATCTATCCATAGTAATAATTCCTCAGGAACTGATGTGTAAAGAGAACAGATCCCATCCTAAAGAGTGGCAAAGTCACCTTCCAGAAAGATTAGGAAAAAACTGTGTGTCAGCTGTCAAGTATGCTAAACCTCATTTATAAACTTGATGCTGACTCCCAGCAATTTATTCCTAATTATGCATGGCGACATATAGTAAGGAGGCTATCTATGTAAGACTGCTGATGTAAACTAATAGATGCAAGCTTTAAAGAGCTATATCGATTTAAAAGAATGCTTCTAAGAAGCTAACTGCAAGTTGCTAGGAAACTAAAAACCACAAGTCTATATGTAAAGTCTATATGTACTATGATTTGGTACCAATTCTACTATACTGAAACCAGAATTTCTGATGAAAGCAATTTTTACAGAGGTGAGAGGCCAGACCGATCAGGAAGAGAAGTGTCTGGACATGTGAGAGGTGCACCTCCTGGTAGCCGTAGCAGTGCTTCCGGGTATGGAGGCAGGGAAGGAGAACGAGGCGTGATGGGAGAAAGAGGAGGTGGAGGACAAGTAAGTCACTTTTTTCTGTTTGTGGTTGGAGAATACAAAATAATACTGGAAGAATAAGCTGACCATATTCTATGATTCTACATAGCATCACATAAATCATAACAAGCATTCTGACTAATTTCAAGTTACTTTTCTTATTTTAAAGGGTGCATGTGTTTTGCTTTTTTTAATAAGCTAATAAATCTGCAGAAAACACAGTACTTATGTCAAGCATCTTTAAGGTGGAGCAGAACAATAGGTGAATGAGTTGCTGATCAGACTTCTAACTTGTCATTCTGCTTTTGGGGTCTTAATCTTATGGGTCTTAATCTTACAGTGCATGTTACTTCTAGTGCAGCTTGTCACTGTAAGCTATAGCATACTACTCACTGAAAAAACGTTCTGCATCACTTGTTTTTAAAGCCTACAGACTAAATGCTCCATGCTACTAGATCCTGAAGCATTTAATTTTTTTCCTCTTTCTGTGTGTTTATATATATATGGAATGTGCTTGTCAGTGATTGAGAGATTAGCACAGAACTGGCAGTAAAGTATGAGCTCACAAAACTTCACTCCCTGGACACCCATGCACTCGTTACTGCAAAATTGTTCCATTTTATTATCTAGAGTTATTTTAACAAGACTTTTCATGGATTGGGTAGCTGCTTACGGACTAAAGTCTTAAAAACTACTTGATTTTTGAATAGTATTAATGGAGACCTTTATTGAAAAGCTCACTTTGTGTTTGATAATGAAAAATGCCTTTCTGAAAATGAATTTTCTTGCTAGCACTATAACGAGGACAGACATGTTGTTGAACGCCATAGTCGTGAAACTGGACCAAGGAAAGAATGGCATGGACCTAGTTCTCAAGGAAGTGGGTATCATGACACAAGGAGAATGGGAGATGGCCGTGGAGGAGGTGGCATGATGTCTCCACACACAAGGTACAGAAAATATTCCTTCTCACTCCCCTCCGATCCCTCAAAGCTCTTATGTTTAGGAAGTGCAGTAGTCTCAGTACAATCAGCGTTACTTTCTGTGGATAGCTTGCTGCTGTATATCATATGTAATCCATCTTTCCATGCCAGCCTTTGGTTCCACAGTTTCTGTATTGCTAGTGGTAGTGCTGTTAAAGCCTTTCCTTGTGTGTTTTCAAGTCTTTTGAGACTTGAGTTTAACAGTTAGGTAATATGATAAATGTTTCTACCTGTATGCCCAGAGTATAGATACTTTTGATAACTTTTTTTTTTGAAACCTTTGTTTCCAGTAACTCTTCACCAATTAATAGAGTTGTACAGATCACAGGGAATTCCATGCAGAGGGGAAGTGGCTCAGGATTTAAGCCGTTTAAAGGTGGACCTCCACGAAGATTCTAAGATCTACAGCTGCTTGGTTTCAAGATAACTTATTGAAATCTCTTGTAAACTTTCTTTGATTAAAAACAGGAAATCTTGTCTGGAAGTCCTGGTTAAATTTTTTTAATTTAACATGATTACTTTCCTCTCAATTTTGGAGGCATTTTAATAGTTACGTTGTAATTTTGGATAGTTTTTGTGTATCTTTGATAAGCATTTTCCTTGAGGCACTACAGCTGTATAAAAACAAATTGGAACCAAAATATTTGTTAATCCTGTACAAAAAGAATAGTTTGCAGCTGTGTGCTAGTAGTTTGATTTACCAACATTAGCTCTGTGGTGTCATGCTTTAAAGTTAGCTACTTATCACACCATCATACACAACTATAACCTCCATTTTGAAGGTTATCCAGGCTATTCTCTCTGCTTTCTAATTTGTAGAGAAATAAGATTGTTCTTTCATTACCGGGTATTATGTAACCTATTTTTGCAGAAGGTACTGTTACATTGAGTGCATTTATGTGTATTCTTGCAAATGTATTCTTTTGAAATAAACCTTCATATTCTGTATAGCTTCTAGTAAGTCTCTGAAAGAGTCTTTTGGGAAGGAAGAGAATATTAAACTGACATGTTAGTATAGCAAATCAAAAAAAGTATTGACAAACCCTTCTGAATAGCATGAGTGTTTAAAGTTCCAAAACCATTCTGTTGTAATGAAGACATTGTCAAGCTGCAGCTGTACTATATCATAACAATTTAGTTTCTAATTGGCAAAAAAAAAAGGCTTTACAAAAGATATTTTACTTATCCTTAAAGCGTGCCTATTCTTAAATGGAGATTGACCCCAACATACACTTATTATATAGGAATATATATTTAATAAAGGAGTAACTAATCATACAGTAAGACCTCCCCTACTACTTGGTACTAGCTCTTCTACAGACCATAACTAAAGAGCACAGGGGATTACAATTACAAGTCTACCAACAAAAATGTTTGCTTCAAAGTGCAACTAAAATGTTTGGCTGCTCAAATTTCTTCTAACGTTAAGTGGTCTGTAGTCTTGCACAAATAAGCAGATACTTTTTTGAGGTACACTTCTCAACCCAAACCATAGTTTGAAAATGCTCTTAAATACGTTTCTTGTACAATAGAGAAACTTTCATGAAGAGCTTTCATACGTGCATTCAGTAGCACATGATTTAACAAAATTAACAGCTAAGAGACAATAGGATCTTTGTATTTCATACAAATGCATGTTCTCTTACCATTACTGTGACTTGAGTAGATGGAGTCCTAGAGGTACTGACTATTGATTACCTTATTCTGGTGGATTATAAAGGGCTTTAAGAACAGCATGACTTCCAACATCTATGTAGCCAAAATACAGTAGTTTTATATGAACATCATGTAACTGACTGTAAAAAGCTTTTACCTTCATTGCTTCCTTAACTATTATTAAATTGAAAACAGAAGTGCCTTTAATAGCACCGGAAAGATTAGTACCAAAAAAATACTGAACTCTCAGGGAAGGCCTAAAGAACCATTTATAGACTTTTGCTATTTCTGTATAGCAAAGCTCTGATAGAATGTTACCCTTAATAGGGCCTGGATAGCTTATTTTAATCTGGATTACTAACACTGAATTATAATGGTTGAGGAGTCCTAAATACAGTGTTGGTTGGGTATACCAACAGTTGCTCATTTGTGTGGTGTCAAGCAGGATGTATTTTTCTTTTGTTTAATGTTGAATGGTTTTGGGCTCAGTCAAGAAAGGTTAAACCTATCAGCAGTATTAGGTACAAGACACCTCTGTTACCTGGTCAGCATGAGCATATAATTACAACCTAGGTGTTTAACGAGTTAAAACAAGTTAAAACCCACTACACTGAATTGTGTATTTACAAAACTGGACACTGGACAGAAATACAGTTTGCAAATAAAACTTGAGAAGAGTTTATAAAGAAGTATTTGAATAAAGGCTGAATGCTTTTATTGGTCCAGACTGTCTTTTAGAGAAGCATTAAGTTCAGTTACAGATCATGCTCAGTTACAGTCTGCTGTATGGAAAAACTTAAGTATCTTGAATGTTCCAGAGGAATGAAATAAAGTGAGTTAAATTTTTCTGGTAAGTAAACTTTCAGGAAAGATGGGAGCAGAGAGAAACCTGGTACAACAGTATTTTCTATAAGTAATGCTTTGTGAATATTCAAAAGTAGCAAATACTTACATTTCAGCAAAAGAAATATGCCATATTAGCAAGTGTGCCAAGACACCTTTCTCTAATAAAGTTATCTTGATGATTTAATACATCTTCATCTCTTACTAATTTGAACTTCTTGATTTTTTTTTTCCTTAAGATTTTTTGCAGCAGATTCTAATAAGAGAAAGTACAAATCAACAGGTTAGAGGACACTTAAAAACAAGCAATTTGACAGTAATCCATGCTTTAAGTGACAACATACAAAATATTTGCTGTAGGATGGCTGATAGATCACAGGGGAAATATGAAAGTTAATAGAAGACAAAGCTACAGGCAGGCACAAAAATAAGACCAGAGTTGTATCTTACCTAAAGTAAATAGGTCTAGATGTGCATTTCAACTGTTAAAGGCATTAACAATAATTCTTGGCATTTTTCTGCTTAATTAAAAGAAAATGTGCATATGTAGATATTTCACTTGAATAAAAATAAGTGAAAGTACTGAAACAGGAGTAATGGGGATAAATCTAATTGAAAACAAATTACCAGAAACTTTGAGTTTATAGAGTATTTAGATCAATTGAAATTTATCCTTTTCTTCTCCAGAGTGGTTTTTTTATTTCATCCAACCGTTATTATGAAAGAGTTTAGATGCTTAAATGAAATGTTTATTTCACTTTGCTCAAATTTTTTCACAGATGATGACTTTCAGAGGACTATTAACCAAAATAAATCTCAGAAGGGTAAAGACCTTAGACTATAGAGGTTGATAATCAGACTTCTTTTTAAAGATACCAGAATTTAGCAACATTTCTTGTACAAAAAAAAAACCACAACAAAAAGGGGTATTAAAATACAGAACTAGACTTCTCTGAAAATGATTTAAGTGTTCAAAAGTATTTTAACAGTTTACAAGGAAAGTGTCAATTCCTTATAGTCTTTAAAAACATTAATACAATATAAACAATTAAGGCCTTTAAAACACAAAACATTCAGTAGTTGATCTTGTACATGCCATCACAATTAGCATCATAATGAAAAGGATTTCCATCATACAGTTTGGTACAAATGATACTGCATGACTAGATTTAATCATGTCATGCTTCTAAAACACAGGTTTTAGAACTTTAATTTTTCCATTTGCTAGTAAATCTATAGTAGCTTCTATTACCTTTTTAATATGTATTTTCTGTTAAAACTAGATTTGGAGATACAAGATAAGCTTTAGGTGATTAACAGGCTTACAACTCAACTTTTGATTTATCGCAGCTGAGCAATTGCACGATTCTGGTGGGTCTAAGCATAGCATCTTGAACACATTACTGATCTGCTTCAATAAGCAAATCTTTTTGAACTTCTCTAAAATAACTTCTAGTTTTAAATTTCCTGGTAATGCTATTGAGACAGTTAATATGGTAAATATTTGTCAATGCTGGAGAGTGAGGGGCAATTTCTGTATGACTCATTTAAATTTCATCAGTTTGTTTCAAAGGTAGTTAACTTCAAGCTTACATATGTTAAAGGTGATTATCAAAGGTTGTACATATAATAGCTATGCATCTGTTCACTTGATAAGAGAGTGACACGATTTAGGAAAACTTTAATAAGGACTTCTTTAATTGAAAGTTGTAATAAGAAAGATGAACCAAAAACATGTCACTCAACAGGAAAGATGGGGGGTTGGGGAGAACATACACTGATAGTATTTTTCACTGCCTTATGAAGAAAGTAGTTGTAATCATCTCTTATAATGTATTAATATTGTGACTTTTTTAATGTAAGATCTAGTACTGAGCAGGTAGCAACAGATTTAGAAGTTATTTTTATAGAAAATGACAAGATACTTTTTGTATTAAGTATTACTAACAAATTTATTGAGTCTTGACCTGTAAACAGTGATTATACACTGCAGAAATATCAGTATAAGAGAAAAAAGTTACAAGAAGGAAATATTTGTCAAATATGGTCTGATAGCAGTCTGGGAACAACTATTAAGTGCTTTCATTTTGCAAGTACAAACTGTACCAAAAGCACAGTCCTGCTTATTCAATGAATGTCTATACTGTAATTATTTGACTAATCACAGTTTAGCATAATGTAACAGCACTGGCCATTTCAAGAGTTAGCCAAGTATAGGTGGAGAAACGCTTGCTACCTATGGTCCCTTTCTTTAATGGATTCTTAAAAGGTCAAGCTCAAAGAGAAAGCATGTAAGAAATCCAGAAATGCAAGCATACTGACATCAACTTATTATATGAAATATGAATATGTAATTATTATGACTGTTTGAGATAAAAATGCAAATTGCTGAAAAAGTAATCTAAAAAGTCACAGGTAGGTTCATTGGTTCACTGTATCTATCTACAATAGTATAATACAATCAGCTATTAAATTTTTTACAAGTGAAAGAAGAATTTTGTTTCCAAAGCAGTAATTTTCTTCCTACAGTAAATACAACTCAATTGAAAAGTCTAACAAGGCTGCAATTGGCCAAAAAAAAGCATACTGTTAATTATTCCCCTCATATACAACCTGTTTTAAAGCTTTCAATCTAAAGAACTTCACCAAAACCCAACTGTATATTATACAGCAATTTATACAGCACTTTCTGGTTCTGGTAAACCTGCAATAATAAAACCCTTAAAATTAAGAGACCAGTTGTTGCCCTGGCACCAAAATACTGAAGAGAAACTAAAGTTGCCTTGGAAATAGGCATAAAATGCTGAATGTGCATGCTTTGTACAAAGCTATCAAATCTGAAGACATGGTTACATTCAAAACTGAGCTTGTTTTTGTTGAAAAAATGCAAAGGATAATCTAACAGTAGCTTTCCTTGAAAAAAATTGGATTCCTTATTTTGTCCAAGATTTTTCAAAAATTTAATAAATTACATGACTGGCTTGCATAAGCCTGTACTGAAATGCCTGCCATGTTTTAATTTCCTTCTCATGCCTGTGTGTTGTAGTATGAGGTTGGATTGGACAGACATTTAAGTTAAAAAAAAAAATAGGACAAGTGATAGTAGTATTGCAATACTGCTCAGGAAGTTTAGAAGGATCCTAACACATAATTTAGCCACCACAAGATAGCCCTGAACTGTTAGTTGTAGGAATGCACAGTAGAAACCATAGTTAAAAAAAGAATTTAGCGTTATATTATTTAGAAATAAATCTGTTCCTAACATTTATTAAATTCTTCCAGTGAAATTTCTAGAGCATACATAGGCTTGTTACTGATGTAGCAGTTTGTTAGTTCTAGAAGGTGATTGCAGCATATATAGGTAATTACAGCATTCTTATACAAAATCAAATACATATTTTTAAATACTATGTTCCCTATAAACATACTACAAAAGAAGAAAAATATTATGCGTTAAATCATTACATTTCTTATTCAGAAATTTTTATGCATTGTTTAATATCCCAAGACTGAAAAATCCAGTATTACAAAGAACATTTCAAGGTAGTTTCTAGTTTCAAAGCCTATTAGAAAAGCAGTCATCTAATTTTCTGTAATTCTTTCACAGCAAGGAATTGCAACTATAGCATAGACTGAAATAATCATACTAGCTCTATTATAGCTGGTACATGTAATAAATTATGGACTTATGACAGTTACATACTCGGAATTGACATATTATTACACAGTGAAGCCCCTATTGTCATGTTCCCCATATTGATTCAGTACTATTAGTACTGAGCTCTGGATTCTGCTACGGAGAATCCAAGTTTGCGTGAGCTAAAGGCACCATCTCATGAGACACCGGTAGATCACTTCCCAAAATTTATGGGCTTCACAGTGTGTATCATAAACTGGGTGGGACCTAAACTGAAATTATGTTAACACTATGTTAACTTTCTCAAAAGATTAATTAAAGAAATAAAAAACTTACAAAAGATCTTATGTCCCTACCTACTACCAAGATTTATATGCATTTGGCTTAGTGTTTGACTATAGCAGACAATGACATTTCACTCACTTTTGGCCCCAGCAAGACTGTAGCAAGACCCCTACCTGGTTCCTTAAATGTGTGACTCAACTAGTGTTGAAAGCACTGGGTGCCTTATTTCATGTTTCATCAACACATTTAGAGAAACAGATTCCTTTGTTTTCATATTGGTACAGCAAATTATTTTTGAAGTATACTGTTTAAACTAAGTTTGTACTTTTGAGCACTGAAGCTCATCTGAAATATTCCTATGGATTTCCCAAACATGACAACATTTTGTTGAAAATTCCTTGTGTCAAGCAGGCAAACATGGTATTTTGACTTCTAAAGACAATTAACTAGATGTTTATATTTCTTAGCCTCAAAGCACAATGAATTGCTCACTTCAACATATGAATTTTTTCTATGAGCACAAATAATCCTACAAACCAGAAGAGTAACTTTAAAGGCAGTAAAGAACTTTAATGTTTCAGCAAGTTCTCCAGAGGTAACTCTCCAAGTAAAGGAAGAGCTCATAGTGACAAAGCTGACATAATGACCAAAATTAAACAGCAGACAACTGACATTTAATAAAAATGTTCTGAGTTTTTAAGAGGGTCAGAACAGCTAGTCTTAACCTAGAAGCATTATGAGAGTGAAGAAGAAGGTGTACAGAGACAGACACTGCCAACCCATTACAAAACATGTATGCTGGTCATTACTTAGAATCATAGAATGGCCTCAGCTGAAAAGGACCTCAAAGATCATCTAGTTTCAATGCCCCTGCTCTGGGCAGGGTTGCCAACCACTAGAGCAGCCTGCCTAGAGCTGCATCAAGCCTGGCCTTACTTAGGTGAGGTTTGGCCAGTACATGCTATGGCTACAGCTATTTATTATGCTACAGCATAATAAATGCTGTATAAAGCATATTTACTGTGCTACAGCATAATAAATTAGGGCAGTGAGGCACTGGCACAGGTTGCCCAGAGGAGCTGTGGATGCCCCATCCCTGGAAGTGTTCAAGGTCAGGCTGGATGGGGCTTTGAGCAGCAGCCTGGTCTGGTGGAAGATGTCCCTTCCCGTGGCAGAGGGTTGGAATTAGATGATCTTAAAGGTCCCTTCCAACCCAAATCATACTGATTGTATGAAAATTGAGGACAAATCCCTAGACAATCTCAAGAAAAGTAGGCAGCATAGAGGTCTTTTATATTCCAGCCTCTTCTCTACATTTCTCCACCACACTTCTTCCACTTCAGAGGAAGAGACAGTTGAGCTTAAATACATTGCTTTTCTACTGGACAACTGTAAGAACAAGCTGTTAAGGAGGAGGAGTATGTGGAAACACTATGGAAATTAACATCAAATAGATTTCTGTTCAGATGAATTTGGATGAGTGTCATTCATCTCACCAAAACTTCGCATTCAAAATAACACTGCTACCAGTCTAGTGCTGGTTATGCTTAAAAGACTGTTAAGTAACTGCACTAAATCACAAAATAAAATGCCTATGTTTAAGTTGCTGCATTGACATTTGTTGTCATTGGACTATATGAACATTTTTCAGTGTCAGATTTTTTTCCTCTTACCAAGGTCTTACTCTCACAGCACGGATGGAGAAATAAGAGCATTATAGTGCAACCAAACTAAGGCTTTTTATTTTTGCTTTTTCCTTATATGCTTTCTAACAAGAACACCAATTAACTTGCATTTGCTGACTTATCTGCTGTTTAAGATTACATAAAAGTAGACTTCTTAAGGTTGTAAAATGAATACAGTTCTTACTTCATTATGTTGTATTTAAAGATCTACTTTGCATAAACTTCAGTGATCAATCGTGATAAGCATCCTAATAGTAAAAAAAAAAAAAAAAGCTGATCTAAGCATAAGCAATAGGTTAGCTTTGGCTTATAGATCTATTGTAGCAGGAAAGAAGAACAGTTAAAAGTATATCAGCTTCACATTTTACTTTAGTATTTCCTGCTGAATACACCAGAAGATCCAATTGCATGAGGTCGAATTGCCTTTTATTACATACTGGAAAAAAATTTCACGAACTTGTGTGTACAAGTTTGAAGAAACATTTGACAATAATGTGAAGTATCAAGCAAGTGCATAGACTGACTGGCAATTCAATGCAAGTGTATACAGAAGAGCATATGGTTCACTTTCAACTTGTGTGTCTGTGATCCACAAGAAGAGCTCTGTAAAGACAATCTGAACATACACTTTATTCTATTAAGTAGATGGCTTGCTACAAAAATTTTTTTGCATTGTGTTTAAGTGAATTTTCAGGAATGCTAATTTCTTCTCATGTTACAACCTTATTTGGATCTGCTTTGTTGGGCTTCAGATTACACATAAATGTAACTTAAGTGGTAGATTTGAGCATTTACAAAGTGTCTTTTAGAAAGACATTTAACACTATGGCAGTGCTTGTAGCTTTATTTCACGACTGTAATACAACAACAAAAAATTCTATGATTCTGTCTTTTGTGCTAGCTTTTATCTAGTGGAAAACAAAGTTCTACTCTACTTTGCTGACACTTTCATATACGTTATGTAGGTATTTGTAGCACATGCATGCTAAATTGTATAAACAGATTTAAAATATAAATCTGTACCTTTTGCCAGAAAATGAGATTTGAAAAAAAGACTGTAATTGAAGTAAATAGAGCCAGAAGTACGTATCATCTTACTAGTGCTCCCTGATTACTTTGACATTGTTTTCCAAGTTCACTACCACAGATAAAAGCAGTCCTATTCAGTTTTTGATATTTTATATTTCGATATTTTTGATATTTTATATATTGATATTTTTTCAGTTTCAGATATATTATATACCAACTGTGACAGTTACTTTTGAAATGGTTAGTCATAGTGGGGAGTTAATTAATCTTCCAGACATACTTCATATTGGATATTAAAAAGCTCAGCTGCTTATAACTTTTGCCACTATCAAGCTCAACCCATGCAGAACAATGCCCTAAGTTTTAGGAATTCTTTATCTTTTTTTTTCCCCAAAGCTCCAAGACCTGGAAAGAAAAAAAGGATATTAACAGAAAACTGTTTGAATAGCATGCCTGCCATCTCAAATAACCTGAAAACCTTACCCTGTTATTGAAAGGGAAACTGAATTACTGGGGAGTCCAGACTTTGTGATGAGCACTGACATTTAACTTTTCTTCCATTGTGACCAAATAACATTACCATCACTACAGTATATTAGATTTCAGACACATCTGTCTGAAAGTTGAAATGCTACATGAATTGTTCTAATATGAGCAAGTATCTCAGGCAAAAAGCCTGAATAAACTCTGAATAACCACATTGCCTGCTCAAGTTAAAGTTTAAAAAATAATAATTTAAATTGGCAATACTGCAATACTGTCAGTGAAAAATAATAAGATAACAAACACTTAGCTCGACATATTTATTTTTCAAGGGCAATAAATAAATGTAAATACACAAATTTGGAAAAAATCTTATTAACAGAATGTTTTTAAACAACATTCTGGCTTAAAGTCTTTGTTATTGACACTATTGAAATATTTTCTGATTTGATTAAAGTAGACAAGTCATTATGTTGGTGATCCTCCATCACATTAGTTTGAAGAAGTTAGGCTGCTGCAAAGGAAAAAAGAGGTCAACCTTTGCTTTGACCTAGGAAGTTAACTCAACTGCATACATTAAGTGTTAAAATGACTTTTCTGGGCATGACTTCACTAAAGAATATAGAGAAATCTTTACATTTACAATTTGTATATTAGATAGCTACCATTCATAACTTGTTATTGTAAAAAAAGTGTAACAAAATTGAAAAACAAAAAAAATTGTCATGGAAGAAAAAGGTGATATAAACTGGCCCTTCAGTTAGTAAGACATTCTTCCTTTACAAGTCTAACTTTCCTTCTAAGTTCATAACAGATTTTATGTAATTACTGGTTGCCATCACCGCAGCAGGTCTGCCTGAAGTAACTGTAAAGCAGCTTTTTACCTGTGGACTTGTGTTTAAACACCCACTCTCTTACAGACGTTCTTCAAACACCTGAAACCAGGAATGTCATATTCTATCCAGCTGCCTTAGCTGTCCTAGACTATTGTATACTAATGCACTTACCCAGACCTAGAGCATGAATCATAACTTGTCCAGGAGAAGCAGCCTTTTTCAAAAGTATCTACAAATTGTGAAATACAAATCTTATCAAAAAGGTTCAGCAAGAAGGTAATTCTTATTGACTTAATGGAAATGGAGGAGGATTTGCGGTTCCCTCATAATTCAGTGAATATTCCGTTTCTGTACGCTATAAATACTGTAAGATACAACATGTTTATTTGGTTCCCATAAATTAGAAAATTGTTTCCAAAAATACTAAATTAGTGATTTAAAACACAAAATATTACACCTGACCACCTTTCTAGACAATCTCAGAGCAGCCTAGCTTTTCTCTCACCCTTTGGAAGTGTGCTTTTTAAAGATATATGACCTAGAAACAAAAAAGTGTGTATTTAATTACAGTACACTTGCTTAAATATGCAAGTGGACATGTTAAAGGTACTTCTGGGAAAAAGAGGCAGACAGTTATTTTAACTCTGCATTCTTAGAATAAGGATTATTATAGACCTTAGTTTCCTCTCATCATTCACCTATCATACGGAGAGGTCAATAAATAAGAAATTATCTGGTCCAGTTTACCTACAAGAGGAAAAAAATACTAAAAGAAAAAATCATTACCTATAAAATCACTTGTTTAACCCTGATAACATCTGAGTTGCCATACCCAGTTTATAACTGCAAGAAAAGCAAACAATATTCATCTTGCTCCTTAATAAATGCCCCATTTTCTATGACAATTTTTGTATAATCAAGTCATATATTCTTGGGGCAAGAAAGCTGGCCAGGGGGTGCAACAACAGCACTAACGCAGTATAAATCTGGGTTCAAAAAAAGAAAAAAAAAGTACTAAATCCAGAAGCGAGGATATCTGGACACATTGAGGAGGCAGTGCCCATCTGTTATTTGGGCTCTTGTGTTATGGAGACTATACCCAACCTAAGATATAGTTTCTCATCATTAAAGTAACACAGGATTCTGTTGTGCTAGTGTACAGACTTCAGGAAAAAAGTCTTACACAAAACCAATTACCTCCTTTGTTTAGGGCAGAAGATAAAATAGCTTACTAACTGATGTAATAAGTAATGGATGTCACTATGACACAAAACTTGCCATGATCTGTGTGTTCAGCTACAAGGTGCAGTATAACTTATGACTAACTCAAAGCACAGCCGCATCCAACTGTGATTTGGAATTCCATCTCAAGCAGCACACACTATGACTTTGAAGAAAGTCTGCATGATTGTAACAAAGTCACCCATCCTCTCCTGAAACGTGAACAAAATCCGTGGGGTAATCAGGCACAGGCGGCATGTAACAGGTTTGTCTTCCTTTTTACTCCTTGCTTTTGCTTCTGAGGACATGCACTTGGCTCCAGAATAAATCCATTTTCTGTTACAAGATAACACAGCTATTCTTCTCTTTTTCTCTCTCTTTCTCTCGAGGCTCTTTACGTTTACGTTCATTGCTCCCAGATTGTCTTCCACTTGCTAAAGAAGGAGCACCTGGCACCTGCTATGTAGAAAAAAATACCATTTTGAATAAAACAAGCAAAAGTTATTGTAGATGTAAAAATTTGAAGTGTTATTTAGTTTAAAGTACACAGAAGTTCAGCTTTAATGCAAACAGCAGAATTCAGGTAGAAGGTCTTTCAGTGAAAGTTTTCCAAAACCTCCATGCAAACTTATTTCTGAAAAACAAAATTAACTGAAAATATATTTAAAGTCCTATGAGTCTCTTCTATTGTGTTCACGTATTTTATTATTGAAGCAACTGATCTGAATTTGTCTTCAAACATTTTCTGGCACTTCTATATTTACTGTACCTTTTTTTTTCAAATTTCTTTTTATAAGAACATAATCCACATTTCAGAAGTTGTAAGTGAAAGTATGGTTTTTGACAGCTGAAATGTGGTAAAGCAGACTTTTTTTCTGACTAGGAAGTACTTAAGAACTTGGTGAGTTGTAGACAGAAGGCAACAGAAAGTTTGTACATTCGCCATCTATTCTGGCTACTATTCATTCATAGCTGCAAAAGAGGATGCTGTTAAGCCTTGTTAAGCACGTTCCTCAGTTCTTTCCAACTTTTTGCAACCAGGAGAAATTAAATCCCCTTTCACTCTGTTCACGTCTTTGTCTTAGAAGTAGTTACCAAAGATTGTATGTAAGCAATAAGCAGCAGAAATAACAAAATTTGGAACCATCGAAATTTCTTGTTTCACTTTTAACAACTGTGTCCGTTAAGGGTTCTGAACTGACACAAGCAATCCAAAGACTTGGCCTTCACACAGATTGCTTTTATTTACAAATATGTGGAGTGTGTGTGTGTTTTGAAAGTCTCCAGCAGGAAAGAACCCCCTGAATCCAGGACAACTTAAATATTGCCTCTGGCATACAAAAATCAGTTATACAGCAACTTCTTACATACATGTGCATGAATCACATTTTCCACACATTCTGAACACAACTGCTTTTTAAGGGGGAGCAGAAAAGGCATACCAGCAGTAGCTGTTAATTTCAGGATGATCAGGACAAAATAGATTCACAAAGTATCATGACTGAAACACATAGAAAGGTAAAACCAAACTTCCACAACACAAAAAGACAATTTTGACTACTGTTGAAAAGCTCCTATTTGAATTCTATTTTGCAATTAATGTAAAATATTTTAATGCAATCTTTGCAATCTTAAGTAGTAACTCATCCCATCATTCCAACTTACACAGTATAAATGAAACTTTGATTTAGGTTAGACATGCTTTGAAGTATTTAAGTGCCAGCAACTGTCATATCTGCATGCATACTGCAGAAGTTGTAGCGCTATTTGTTAAGATTCCTATATTCATCTTGTTACTTGCTGTTTATAATGTAAACAGCATCAGTCTTAACTGTCTGAAACATTTACAAACATAGATGTGTGTGTTAAGTATTAAGTTAATACTCACTAAAACTGGTGATCATCTTCTGTAATGTTTTCTTACCTGGACCTGAGCAGCTGCTTGTTCTTGTTCTTGATAGTACTGAGAAGCTCGCCTGTCCTCCTCTTCCTGAAGCTTCTTTGCTAGCTCTAGATCGCTAATTCCTTCTGGTATCTGTTCCCAGTTAATTTCTTGATTTTGCTGCTCTTGTTGTAGAGACAAAGCCATCAGATAATCCTAAAGAGTAAACTTGCTTATTAATGCTCTTTCACAAAGAGCCAAGTCATAACAAGTACATTTTTCAGCAAGGGCAGCTACACAGTATCATCCCTTTTCCCCTAGCCTCCATCTTCAAATCCATCTACCTCACAGAAGCAAGCAGAAATTCTGTTTCAGAACCTGTTCTGTTATCTCTACCACATTATTTATTCTACCGAAAGAGATGTACAGTGCTTGAGGTGTTGTTTTTTTTTTTTTAAAAGCATCTGCTTATTCATATATCTATTTTAAAGTATTAAAAAAATAACAGTGATTATAAAGATAAATCTTACATTCTAAACAAGCAGAATTTCCAAGTGGTCTTGCTACATGCTTATGTAAACACAAAATATGCTTATGTTAACACAAATAGTTCTTGTCTCCAATTGGAATTCCAGAAACTATTACTTATAGTTAGGAATAACATTACCACCATCACGTGCATTCTACTATGGCCCTTGTCTTACATTCAGCAAAGTTGGCATCTGAACACAAAATTCCGTTATGACAATCAACGTGCTGAAATGAATCTATAAAATGAGGAGAAGTTTCACAGTACTGTTCTTGTTTCCATATACAAAGCAGATGTGACATTTCACCTGAGTAAATTCTCTGGAGACAGGGATTCTCAGAGATTAAAATCAGACCTTTCGAACTATTCAGAATTGGTCTTAGTCTTCTCCTCCGTAAAGTTGGGATAGTATTTCAAAGGAGCACTTTTGAAAACCTCAATGTAGGTATCTGAAGAATTTTTTTCTAGTCATTTTTTTATGAGTACACATACGTACACATCTGTATATACATATGACTAAAAATAAACAGTATTTACTACATATAGTTACCAGCAAACACAAAAATACAATAGAGAGGCAGAAATCCAGTACTTGATCTATTTGATCCTGCTGCCCTCTGTAGACAGTTTCAGGGTCTGATGGAGGCCGTAGGTGGAATTCAGAATCACAGAAATTTCCATCACCATCCACATTGTGTAAGCTTTCCCAAACAACTTTCTCTTCTGTAAGAAAACCCTGGTCTGTCACCAGCAGGTAAAGTTGACCCTACGCAGAAGAATAAAGAAAACCTGTAAAGTTATGAAAAAGCTTTTTCACAGTCTGATATACAGTTATGATAAATGACCCCCTAGCAACTGTTAGCATTCCAGTAAAACATTCATTTAGATTTTTTGGTGAGTTTTAAATTTAAATGAATCTACATATAGCATTAGAAGACCAGATATTAGTGTTCATTGTTAAATTAACTACATTTAGTTTCTGTACATCTTAGTTTTTTCATTATACAAAGGTGAATATTAAATAAAATTTAATATAAAGAAATGAACATAACACCTTGATAACTCCTTGGAAACAAACCTGAAGTACTTTCCCGGGAAAAAAGATGTCTGAGTTTGGCATAGTTAAAGGCAATATATATATAGATAGATAGATAGATAGAGATATATATAGCTTGTTAAAAACGTTTAAATATTTAGCCCCTTTCATGGTAAGTGCACAGTTTTTGTTCTGTGTAAACATTGTTTTACTCTGTATCAAATGGTGTCAATTTAAATAATAATAAAATCTCTAGAAGTTAAAACATTCAGATAGATTAGATCAATCTCAAAATAACAACACACATTCACATCAACATAAAATACTTTCATAAAATTCAAAGGTTCAGATCCAGAAGTCCAAGAGAACATTAACACCTTAAAGTCCTTAAAGGATGAGGCTTAAAATGTTTGTCTTTAATATGTGAATCTCTTGGACGAGTGTTTGACTTTCCTCTTCAGTTTTCTAAACCACTGGAAACTTGGTAATTAGCCTCAGAACAAGTAGTTTAAAAGCATTATTTTTAATCACTTTATCTCCTCATGAAATTAACACAGGAAAAGGAGGCCTTGTAACAAGTAGTATCACCTGCAGCCTACATCTATTAGTATTTCAGAAGTTTTTTTGTGCAAACCGGAAGAGCTAACTGGGTTGTTCTGTAGAACAATTTTGCTTTAACTATGGCAAACTCAGACATCTTTTTCCCCAAGGAAAAAATGCAGGTTTTGCTACGAAATATATTTTCTAGTTGAACAGAAGCCCATGTGGAGTATCAAAACAGAAATCCCACATTTATTTATAAACCTAGAGAGCATCATTGCAATATGCATACTCAAAAAATCAAATCCCTTGTCACTTTTCAGGAAGAAAACTGCCAGGTTGTATCACAGTCACATCAGTGGGAAAAACTTTCCAACTGAACTAAGACATTCTTAAACTGATCCCCTCTTTACAGTCCTGTTTTTCCTTGATCTAGGGAATTATCATTTGACATATTTAGTAGCTATGAAAAGTAAAGGCAAAAAGAAAACACTGTATAATCACAAGAGCCAAGACTATTAATATGCAATTAAAGAGACAGGAAATAGACTAAATGAGTACTTGGGCAAATGGATAAATCGGTTACTTATTCCCTTTTGTTGTTATAACTGAACTACCATTAACACCTTCTATACTTCGCCATATTTGCTTTTATCTTATATGAAATTATGGATTTTTTTTTTTAAATGCCACAATTTTATATCAAAATAGTACTTGAACTTTTCCAAATTAGAAATGACAACTTCGTATTGTATCATGCAGTTATCATTCAACTCTTCAAAGAGTAATAGTGAAGGATTAATTATCCAAGACTATATTTAATAACCTAAAGTGGATAAATGAACTGATGCTCTATTCTGAAATGCAATCTGTGAATCTTCAGTTACATTGTAATATCACCTCAGTAGTTTTACAAATAGGAAACGGAAGTCTTCAGAGGAAGATTTCTTCAAAACTTTTTATATTAATTTCTGAAAGAATGCACTGCCACCATTCTATTATTGCTACTTTATTACTCAACTTCCATCATTTAAGTGAATGATGCATCTAAAATCGAAAAACTATTAAATGCACCCTTTCCATTTGACACTCCTTGAGTGAGGAAAAAAAGCCAAGTAAAAATCACATTACCTGCCTGAAGATTAACATTTTAGAGGTGTCTTTATGTTGCATTGAACAGGAATATTTCAAAATAACAAATATTTTAATAAAGCAGCAGACCAAATTAAAAAGTTTTCTTCCTTTCACTTATTCTCTTGTTCATAAGTCAAACATTCTTTTTAAAATAACAAATATTTTAAAAAGCATTCCCAGACAAACAACTTCTCACCTATTGTCTATGTCAAAGCCCAAAGTATTATCTTCACCCCTATAACTAGCATAGAATTACCTTTTACAGGTCAGCTACCAGTGTTAATAAATTTTTAGAGTTAATAAATTGTTTTACAGTATGAAACAACACTGATACTTTACTAATCTATGGCAGGTATTCAAAATTGTTATTATGAACATATAAACATGACATTTCTGATGTTTCAAGAAGCACTTAATATTAAAAAAAAAGAATTTCAAACCTATGTTGTTACTGTTAAGTCAGTAATAATGCAAAAAAAAATAAAAAGAAAGTTTGCAAGGAGTCACTCCACTTCCCTTCCTTATATGGAACAAATTCTTTTACTATACATGCAAAAATTTTGGAATTTAGGGTACTGGGCTGTTTCTCCATGTTTTCACATAACTCATTTCAGTAACATAGCCCTTTAAAGTAAGTAATCCAACAGCAAGGTAGACATCCTTCAATCTGACAGTGCAACACTCCTCTAAACTCAGTATATAATGGGGTAAAGTATTGGCAGTGTTGGTAAATCTGTTTTTAAATTGATAATGTGTAAAATAATGACAAATATTGCAAATTCTTTGAACTAAACATGTAAGAACTAGGAAGCTCTGATTATATGCAGAAAGGATGTCACCAGAGTCTACAACTCCCCATTTAAAATATCTGCAATACAACATCCCTGTATTAAAATATCTGCAAGATAATACCTTATTGAGCAGTTATAGCTAAATGCATATTATAACATAATAAATTTAAAGACAGAAAACATTAATTACCTCTAAAACAATCTCACCAGATAGGATGTGGAAAAAACTAATGTGCAACTTAAAAAAAATTTGCTCAACCCAGCACCACAAATAATAAGAATTGCTCAATCACAATCATATAATTGTTATGTGGCACCAGTACAGAGCAGAAGAAAGCCTATTTGTTCCTACCCTAAAGTTTTATGTCTTCAGCTTTTTTGACATATGTTGCATCTTCAGTTCTCATAATTGATGGGCATTTCTCCATAACACAGCTACTGCTGACTACTGCTAGAACTCTGAAATAAAAGCAAACCCATTAAAAATCTACAGAGCCAGCATTAAATCTAATAAAAAGAGTAAAGCAGTTGAGAAATCTCAACTCTGACAACAATGCATTTAGCACTCATGAGTATCCTGGAGTACAAAGATTTCGGATAGCTAATCTTGGCTAAAAGCCCAAGTCAAATCCGTTTCTGACTTCCTTGATAATCAAGAATATAGTTAGTCATACAGCTACTGCAAATAACTAGGAAATAGATGGAAAGGTTACTGTTAACTTTTAAAAATAAATTAATGAAGAATTTGTCTTTATTAAGACAGTTTCTTGATATCTTATATCCTGTAACATACAACACACCAGATATCATTAGAAAGTTGAACAACCATTTGAAAATGACAACCCCAAAAATTAGAAGTCTGTAGATAACATGGAAACTAAACACTAACTGCAAGTGAGGTCATAATGATGATGAAACATTTCTGACCCATATTCCAAAACTTCTCATATCAGAGGTCTAAAACTTCTCAAAATGGAGAAGATTGGGTTACAAAACAATAGCAACTTCAAAGAAGTAAAATATACCATGATATTCATTGAACATATTTAATACAAAGAATATTTTATATTTTAAAGTTATAGTACAAAAGTGAAGCATTTAAAAATCTGAGTCCAGGATTTACAAGTATTTTATCTGGAATATACTCTAAATTTAAAAAAGTGTCCTGTATGGCCTCACATGACGAACTACTACCAATTATTCCAAAAGGCAGATTTAAGAAAATAAAGAGAAGCAAAACAGTAACTCTAAAAATTGTAACATAAATGAGCTTCTTCATCATCGAACATAATTACAGTTTTGCCCCAAAACAAATATACACATATATATTTA
Organism: Cygnus atratus; assembly: GCF_013377495.2. Classification (NCBI taxonomy): domain Eukaryota; kingdom Metazoa; phylum Chordata; class Aves; order Anseriformes; family Anatidae; genus Cygnus; species Cygnus atratus. The sequence continues at coordinate 4,328,171 of NC_066372.1, read as the reverse complement.
ATTTATTTTTTAATTGGTTAGGGGGAAGGAAGGGAAGAGAAAGATACTTTTACCACTTTTATTGCTTCAAGAACATCATTGACTTAAAACAAATTATAGGCATGGCTCTAAGAAGTTATTAGAAGACAGCTGTGTTACTTCCTTGAAGAGTTAATCCACTCTTTAATAGCATGAGTCAGATCTTTAGGTCAGTTTATGAGCAGTTATTCAGTTATAAATACCAAAGATAAGCATATGACAGTCAAGTTTAACAGATGGGGGGGAAAAAGGACTAGTACTGCCAAATGGAAGAGTTTCCTTCACATATGAGGTCATCAAATAATAAATGGTTTAAAAAAAAAGTAATCCCTGCATTTTTGTATGCTGCACATACTTTTTTCCCCCCCATTTGTTAGCATTATTAGATGTCCATGGAATTAGTCTCATTTAAAAAAAACCTAACCAACATATAATTTCAGTAGTTGTATACAAATGTAAGAACTCATTATACTTACATTTGAGAGAAATATCTAACTACATGTATGATTTTATATGGTAATCCTATGAAAAATCTACTTCAAAATACATCATTTTATCACTGAAAAGAAGGGAATGATTAAATCTTAGGAGGCAGTTTTATTGCAACCTGTTCTGCCTAACACTCAGATATGCAGAAATACACAATCACCTTAGAGGCAAAGTTGTGTTAAAAACAAAGATGTTCCATAAGCTATTATAAACTTGCCTAAGCCAGATTTTACAGTCCATGGAAAAAGGAGTGTCAGAAACATTCAAATTGTCACCTGCTTTTAGCATTCTGCAGTACTCCTTCCACAGTTCTCACCATTTTGTCTCCTCATCTTCAGACTCAATCGCTTCCCTAACAAAGGGAACCAATATTATGGCTCATCTCAACTTCCCCAGATATTTGGTATTCTGAACACCAGGATGCATGTATGGAGCTACTCACCTCCTGGTCCAAATAAGAGAAAATTCCATATCCTCAGGAACAAGAAATTAAACAAATCCATTAACCTTACCCTTGCCGATTACATACTCGAGTAAATTTAAACCACATAAGAAAATTACATCATTACACATAACCACAAAAAGAGTTAACACAAGAAACAAACTGAACGTAAAGGGAAAAGTTACAGTAAGATTTAAAGTGATAGTGGATCCTCATATCTAAGACAGCAATCAATACATTGCAAGTAGCATTCACGATAGACCTTACATTCATCATAGCCCATCCTTACTTAACAAGAACAAACTGGAATTTATTTCTTTTTCAAGACAGGGAAAACCAAGATTTCCTCTGAAATGCAAACAAAACCCACAAAATTAAAAACAACGAAAACATTGAATATACCTTGTATTTGGTCATAGTGCTAAAATGGTTATTCCTGAAGAACACACAGAGCTCTCCTTCCTGGACAGCTGAAGTCAATTCACACAGCCCATGGTATGTCAACTGTGTAGCTGTGTTATTTAGAAATTGCTCAGCTACAAATCCTACAAAAGCAATACATACTGTTATGGGTCTGTTACATACTTTTAAACATATAAATACTTGGTAATCTTCTCTGCCCCGCTTTATGTCAAGTAAGCAAAAATATTTGCTGTGATGACACTAACAGAAAAAAGAAAGTGAAAACCCTACAAATTCATTTTTATCTGTTTTGTCTTGCTACGGTTGAGTTAAAAGCAAGTTTAACCTAAGCTTAACCTAGAGACCCAGAGTTATAACTGCTTGTAGTGGAATGTGGACACTGTTCATTATATACAGTTGGTCTAATGCCAAGAAATACAGGAAAAAAAAGGGGCTGTGTTTTGTCCTCACCACAGTACTGCAAGACTGCTAACTCTCTGCACTGGATAAGCAGGTGGTTCTGAATACTGAGACTGCATTCACTGCTCAGTAACTAACCCCCATAAAAGTGGGCCAAACAAAAAATAATACAAGAGATATCATTAGGATAATATGCCAAGCAAATAAAACCCTAAGAATTCTTCCAAAAACTAAGACATACATCCTTTAACTATAGAGTAACAATAAAAGGGGAGATCCTCTTCTTTGATTTGTAAAAACCTGCAATCAACTTACCTATGTGTAAATTTGAATGCAACAGTTAAATTATTCCCCCTCCCCTCAATTTCCTCCCTACGAAGGTGCCCCCTTACTATGACAAATCTAAGGGAACACATTCAGAGAGAAGAAAACGAATAGAAAGATTAAAAAACCTGAGCATAGTAAATAACCCTCTCCTGTTTAGAAGTGCTGTATCCACTTCTGGTACCACTGAGTTTTTGCTTGTCATCATGTAGTATATAATTATATAATAATTATAGGAGATGATATGTAGCCAAGTTGAAATCTGAATGTTGCCCGTATTACGTTTTTATAAAAGGAAGTTATATCCATCTTTTTAAAAGGCACGTTTCATATACCGAGAGAACAAAGTTGATCCTTGTTTTAGAAATTGCATCAGAAAAGTTAAGATGAGCACAGTGCTGTTTGTCTACCCAGGGAAAGTAGATAACATGCAGCTCACCACACCTATATTGCTACATACTATGACCTACATTCAAAGTAAGAAGTTAAAATTCAGTAGGGCAGATAATTAGATAAAGAACAGAAAAAAGTTACCCACCTTCACTAACCAGTTCACTGTTGTCAGACTGTTTACAAGAAATTATCTTCTCCACTAGCTGATTGTAACTGCAGTTACCAACTGCTTTTACTATATCAGCAACCTGGAGCAGGAGGGAACAGGAGAACTTATCTTTGTGAAGAACGGAACAAAACTGTAAGCTTAGACTAATTATTCATAAGATTGTTTTTTTTTTTTTTTTTTTAAAAGTTTCAACAAATAGAGAATGTTATCCCTTTAAGAATAGTAGGCCAAAAAGCTTTACACCAGACTGTTAAACATCTTGCAGTCTCACATCCCATTTTGGATCCCTAAAGATAAAACTTAACATCAAAAGCTGTTGCTAACCTGGAGGGAAGAGAGTATGGGATGCAGTTTGTAAAAGAGACATTCTCCCTTCCAGTTACTTCTCCATTATGGTGTTTACAGCTCAAGTTACAGAACCCCCTAGGATTCAGGTAAATGCTATCATCTTGAATATATGTTATACACATCAATATTGTTTTATTTGTAAGCATTATACTTCATTAGAAAAACGGGTACTTCTAAAAATCAGATTTTATAGGATTTCACCTCATGAATAGCCACACAAAAACGTAAATAACTATAATTTCAGTGAGTTTATAATCTTTGCAAAAAGAATAGTCATCATTTAGGAATCCCAGTGGATCTTAACATAAAGCATCATTAAAAGACATTGTTGATACACTGTGTTTTAGAACTACAGTTACAAATTGTGATCTGCTAAGGTATAAGCCACGTAGGTCACACCAAAATCATGCATCTTTGGACAGAGTCCATTTGCCTATAACAATCTCTTCTTGATTGGCACCATTACGCTAAATTATAACAAAGCTACTTTCCAATAAAGAAAGAAGAATAAGAGAATAGTAGCTTTCATGAACAAGGCATGAGGAAAAATAGTAAAAATCTCAGAGGCAGATTATTCCAGACAAACTCCTCAGTTTCACCCTAAGTAAACAGTATCATTTTTACTGTTTATTTAAATAACATCTGAACATCATGAACAATTTTTAAAAAAGTTTAACATTTGTGAAAGATGCGGTTCTCCTTAATTGGTTCTAAAGTCCTCAGTTCTCAAAAGCTGGTACTGGTAGATGTAAATCAGACATAAACAGGAGAGGAAAGTAACCTTGCATTCCTTCCAAGTGTTCTCTCTTGAGCTTTCAAAAACAATAACTGGTACGTTGTATCTGGCAATTCCCTATGTCCCTCAGAACAAAAACTCTCATTTACACTGTTGTGATTTCAGTGTAGTGGGTTTGGAATGTTAGCTTCAAAAAATACCTACCCTCTGCAAAGTTACTGTAGTAAAAAACAAATACAGTCTAGATTCACTCCTCTAAGGAAAATACTTTTTTAAATACTTTTTTTTTATACTAGATTTAAGAACATCCATTACCATATTCATTATTATTGACTGCAGTTAAAATTCTGAAACATCTCTCCTACCCCCAATAAAATTTGGGTAACTTATTTTCTCTTGGAGTTATATGGAAAAAGAAAAAAAACAGGTTACCTGGGGATCCACTAACCATCCATGGTACAAAGGGATATCAAGAAGATCAAACACTATGCATTCGGGTGTGTATTCAAATACTCGTACACCTGTAAATTTCACATTGACATCCAGACCTGTCTGTAACTTATGTAGAATTGCCATTGCATCACTCATATTCTGACAACAGAAAGAAAAGGAAACAGATGACCAACTAGAGCTTTGTACACTTGGTAATTACCCTTGTAATCTTTCATCACATAGTGCTCATCAACTCAATATTTCTTTAAAAAAAAAATAGAAAAGGAGAAATTAGCTAGAAAACTGCTTCAACACATTCACATTATTCATGCCACTGGCAAGTGCACACTTAAATGCAAGTTTATCCAATTGCATTTGTATATAAAATGCTTATTTGGAAGGAAGCAGTGTTGCTGTTTGTATCATCACGGTATATAGTGTCTCTCTGGTCATGGACTAAAGCCCTGTAATTTTGGTGTCTAAATGATGAAGTTCACACTTGCTAAGCCACACTTGCCACAAGGACAAAAAAAAAACATAGCTTAGAAGGCTGCGGTATTTTCTACCAAATGAGAAGAATCCACAAACAATATCTTCAGAAAGTACTTCAGTGTTTGCAAGAGATTCAAGGAAACAGAGTTTTTTGTTTGCTTGGTTTTGCAACATCTGTTGCTTAAGAGGAATTCAGGATTGCAACAATGGTTAAAAAGGCACAACAAAAATAGAGAAATACAGATCAGAAATGAAACAGAGACAAGATTCACAGACTAAGCCCACCGTTTGTGAAAGACAGTTGCCTCTGTCTTCTTTTAATAAGACAATGGCAAAACAACAACTAATGGGCTCAATAAGGGAAGGCAAAAATGTAAATGACTATATATTGGATGAATAACGAGAAAACTAATAAAGAGCTAGATAGGCTAACAAGGTGTAAGTGGGGTATGTAGAGATGACATTTCATCACTTCAGAAGCAATTTATTGAATTCCAAATAACTGGCTTCATTAAACAGTAACATAATCAATACATTGATTTGAACATTTGTTTCGGCAGCACATTAAAAGACAAATTAACAGATTGATAATTAATAGGGCAGGATGCCAATACAAGCCTGTATATTAGAACATAAGGCAGATCTTAGTATTTTTAAGAAGTCACTCCATGCATCTTATAACTTGGTATTCTAAAGAATATACAAATTTCTTCAATGTTGTAAGAAGAAAATTATTGTTTTAGGCAGAGTATTAACTGTGTGACATGATAAACACAAAACTATGAGTAACACCAAGACTTAGTTGCAATGCTTCTGAAATGTAATAATTTTATAAGACTCAGTTACCTAATTTCTTTTTCCCTCTCATGTAGTATCACAAGTGCATCTACAGGTATGTTTGAATGGAATGTAGAATACTCCTAGAATGGGAGGTTTCTTTAAAATTGTACATTTTAAAATTTAACATTGTACATTAAATATCTACCAAAAAGATTTGTGACATTTACTTAGTAAATACATATATTTAGCACAGGAAAGCCACAGAGGTTGTAGTTTTACCAGGTATATAATCTTCTTCAACCTCCTGTAACTTGATTACTGCTATAATCTTTAACAGCGTAGCATTTTGTGGGGAAAAAGAAATACAGCTAATTCAGTTATCACAAGGAGAATTCATGTAACTTGACACAAGGCGTATTTTGGAAGATTCTTAAAAGAATCCATTCAATCTTCATTCTATTTAAATCATCCCAAGATACTTTGGTTTTCAACACTGAACATTAGCAAGAAAAGATGACCTAACAATAAAGAGAACTAGCTTGAAATACTTAAATTCAAATCACTTTTTTCCCCCCACAAGTAATCAAAAAGAAACATCTGTGATCACAGAGCTTGAAACATTTGCTCCAAGATACATATATACATCAATATTTTTGGAAAAGAATAACATTTTATTTTAATGTAGAAAGACTTCTGTGATAAAACAGTGGTCAGTGCAAATAATATTGCCTTGTATAATACGGAATCAACCTCTTTTTGTCCATCAACACTTAAAAACAGATCTCGTTTCATCTGTATCATCAGTGAAAGACTAGCAGAGACCACAGAATGGAGCATGCTGAAGAATGCAAAATAGAAGACTTCAAAGAGCAACCACCCTGTTACACGCTTCCATGTGTATTTCCATGTTATTCTTCCTCAATATGAAAAATATTCTTTTGTTACACTCATTGCAAGAAGAAAAGCAATAGTTTCTTGTGTTAACAGATAAGAATTTTTTCTTCACTAATAAGAAATACTTACAAATAATACTCTACATCAAGCCTAGAGAAAAGGGAAAGTTACTAATAACAGTTAGTATGCTTCTGGTTCTTAACAAATCAGTAAACCTTAAGTGAGGAAAAAAAAATAGTACCTTTTAGTATATTACATAAGCAACTGTATTTTAGGAGCAGCTTCTTACCTGCTCATAATTTAGACGCTGAATTTCAGATATCTCTTTTGGTTTTGCATCAAGAATATAATCTCCTAAAAAAAGCAAAAATATAGTTTATTCAACATTTCTTTGAACGCTTCTGACTGAAGCTAACTGATCATAAATATAACCATTTAAGCTTTCTATTAAATGAGATGCCATTGTTTTATAGCCTGAATTATAAGTACAAAGTAAAACAAAAATATGTTTTAAATATTAAGGTCATATATTGAGAAGTGAAATTCAAATGTCATTACTAAAACAGCATTCCATAATCACTTAGAGTATCATGCCAGCCTCTTAATTATTTACCTTCCCTCTGTGCCTTGATTCATAAAAAGTCAAAACTGTTCACAATAAAACATGTAATTGCATAATACAATTTAAGAATTGGAACTGCTCATCCTGACTGACATAATGTGTATGGAAACATATTCCAAAATGTACTAATAATTCTGAAAGGCCTGTATTCCATCTGTGTTTGCAACATATAGGTTATTAATCAGTTAATCAAGACACGGGTTCAAGATTCGCAAAAATTTTAGTGACCATAAAAATGGTGACCAAAAATTTTAGTCTCCATAACCTGCCTCACCCAGAATTTTCAATTTTATTTCTATGCTTTTCATTTTTATTCTCTTGTTTCATTCCTAAAAACTATGTTTCCACACAAAGAAGTTCTACAGATTTAATGAAAGTATCATCATAGGTTTCTTATTTTATCACCTCTTCAAATTGTTCAATATGGTTGAGGGGCTTTTCTTTTTTTAAAGTTCTTTTTAAGCTGTAGGAGAACAATTTGTCAACTGCTAATCCTGTTGACTAAATAGGAATCTAAACGATCTAAGAAAGTGATTTTGAGATTCAATTTAATAAAATAATTCCAGAAGGTAATATGTCTTCAAGACAGAAGAAACTTCAAGGCACATGTTTAGCCAACTGTGATTAGGCAGTGAGTTCAGATAGCATTGTTCTATCAATACAATTAGAAAAAAGTGTTTAGGCACAGGAAATTAGAGTTCTTAAAAGATGTTGGTGTTGGTTTTTTTTCCAAGTTAATTACTTAACTACTTTTTCTGCTATTGGAATATTCATTAATAGGTTTTTGAGAAGCTTTCTTTACAAACAGAAAAAAGAAAATATAGTAAGTTTTTCTTCTGCTTCAGAATACCAAACCTGTTTAGTATATTAAGCTTAAATGTTTTACATTTGTTAGGCTACAAAGGCAAGGAACCGTGGTGCATATAGCTTAAGAACCAGGGCAAATGCACTTGTAACATCTGGATCACTCTGAGCTGTTGAAGTTAGACTTGTCAGATGGAAACAGCTGCAGTTTTGCCGAAGACTGAATCTGGTAATGGAACAGTGCCCACAAATGAGACCCCAGTCACCATGACAACTTAATTCATTTTTCATGTTATTTTAATTGGGTCAAGGATTATAGTTACTGCTGAGAATTAAAAGCACAATTGACTTGTTCCATTCTGTGGACTGTAACAAAACATTAAAAGACATGAATAAGTTTAAATCTACCAACACACTGGCATACTAAACTGCATCAACTGCATCATTAGGCTAACAACTTAGGAAAACAGTACAGAAGACTTAAGAACTGTTGAGGAAAAACATGTGTTACTGAATACCATGAGTAATTTTCTTGAAATATGCATTCAAGTAAAGCTGAGTAAAAAAATGTTAGTAAATAACACAGTCCTCCTATCCTACTACTCACTAAGAAGTATAACATGTAAGCAAAAACTATCTATTGTGAGTAATTACTAACCCAAATATTCCATCAGCTGTTCAGCTGTTATGATTTCCATCATTGGTGGCAGCTTAACCTGTGAAAGTAAAAGTATATTCTCTTTAAAATTTCAAAACAATGCAGATTAGGAAGTATTAATCAGGTATTTCTAGCCTGAAGTCTTCTGATCACATTTGGCTCACCAATTTGTAAGACCATTAGCCTAGCAGGACTTCTACTAAAGAAAAGTTATGAGAAGGATAAGGTCACACTTCAGTTTTTAGAGAAACCACATGCACACAGTACTCTCTTTCACTTGCAGCTGTCCTAGTGCTCCCTTCTCCCATCAAAACCTCTCATCAGCATCCCCCTCAACTTCACAGGAGTTTGCACTGTTCACCATAGCTCAGCTGCAAGCATGCAGGAAGAACAGTCTGAGAAATGTAGCCACACTTAGTTTAAAAACAAAACAACAACAACCCTACTTCTTTATATCTCTTAATTGGTCTTAACTCAAAAATTCCAGTGAACAGACATGAGGCTGTAGAAAATCTGGGGGCGGCTGCTGCTGAGACAGGGAAGACAAGACTCACACAGGTTTGAGGAAATGACCTCCCAGCCTCTCATCCCATGCTCACGTTTCAAGGGTTCAGTTTAACGCCATACAGAAAGACCAAATACATACAACTCAGTGAAGCTTCCATCCTCCCTGATCCAGTCCTGTCACCATCATGTACTACAACTAACCACCCCGGCAGCTGTCAGGACCAAAAACTTCTTAGATAGTCATCTCCTCCATCCAGCATCCTGGGTAAATAAATGCTTTGGTTGCTCACTCCCATTTACATATTTCCCTGCAATAAAAGCCCAAGCACAGACTCACACAAAACCATGCTTCTGGCAGTGTCAAGGAGTAACACAGGAGTTTTCTGTTTTTTTGTTTGTTTTTTAAACTTTCTCATCAGTTTTTCATCTCATCCTCTCTTCCACATCTTACTAGAGAAAGTCAAGAAAGTCTGGTATTTGACTATTAGGAGATGTATATACACACATATATACATATTAATCAAATTCCTCAACACTGGTCACCATTCTCCACCAGAAAGAGGCTGACAGTACTATCAGGGATCTGGGGAAGGACAAGAATAAAAGTATGAACATGGAAGGCATTGGAGTTAAAGGCTAGGGGGCTATAAATTGTTAGTAAAGCAGGAAATTAGTGGAGCATAAGCTTGCAAGACAGTTTAATTAGTTCTGCTACTTACAAAAAAAAAAAAACACCCTAAAAGTATATGAATTACACAAGAAGAAAAAAAATCAGTCACACATTCATAAGCGCATGAATTTTTGAAAGCATCTTTTAAACAAGCAGCGACTGATTGTAACTTACAAAATGCCTTAACCTCTTCCCTGTACTTTTCTAAGTTTAACTAACACTATGTAGGCTAAAAGTTTCCAGAATCTTTGATCCTGTTCATAATATTCCTATTGAGTGTGCACATAAATGTAAAGTAATTTGCCACATAGATAACAGGACTGAAGGCTTAAAAAGCTGATTCTTGCACATCCAGTTCTGAGCTGGCAGCATTTAAACCCGAGCAACTATTAGCCGTGCACAGCCCTCATGCAGCCTGAGCTGGGGCTGGGTCACTACCGCTCCTAAGGCATATCTAACAGCATGAAACAGAATGAATTAAACTACCTAAACCCAAAACGGTTCTGGGATTACAAACAGTACAGCTGTATCAACATCACATCGAGAAAAATTATCATGCTACTTCAACTATTAGCAGGACTAATGTTATGATTCCTTCAGGACTGAAGATAGCTTGTTTGTTTTTTAAACATACGCATCAGCTCAGACAGCATTACTTGGGGATTTCTGCTCTGTGTCCATTTTGAGAATCTAGAAGCATGCCTACATTACAAACAGCAGCTATAAAGCATAATTACTTGGTTTGCCCATATTTAAACATTGCATAAATATATTACTGTTTCAGACTATGGATTAAAGGATGTATTTGTGTCATTGGTTAATAAGTCTCAATTTTCCCTCAAACTGTAGTGGTTAGGAATTTATTTAATTTTTAACTGAAGAACTGAATCAAAGTAATTTTGCTCGTATCTGCGGAATCTCCCAGTCAGATGTTTTAACAAGTTAAATACCAAAATAAACTGCTTAATTAAATGCTAAACAAAGATAATGGATTAGTTTACAGCATAATTTTAGGTATTGCATGTTTCATGAGACCTCGATCACACCTTTACAGTGGGCTAATTGGGTTCCAACAGTCATGAGTACTTCTGAACAGAACTGCCTTGATACACAGAAAACACGACATTTCCTAACTGTTTAGGGCTTCACTGCAAGCGCTTAAACTACAGGAAAGACAACACAACAAAGAGGAAAAAGGAAAGAAAAATACCTTAAAACTTAAGTGGGGAGACAAAAAATCACACAGAACCACAGCCATTCTCCACATAAATCAACAGAAGAAAACAGTGTAAGCAGTAGTAGCGAAAGCTGTTGTCCACAACAGGAGGGACAGAAAACTTACAAATACATGCCAATGCTTTGTTGCTAGATTTTACATTACTTTCACATTTTAGGAAAAATGCATTTCCTCAGCTCCCACCCAGTTCCGGTACCCTTTTACTGCCGTTTCTTTGTCTTCCTCCCTAATCTCTCCCCCAAACCTGCCCAGTTTTCATTCTAGCTTCCTTCCAGTCCTCCGAAGTGGGGAAAAAAAAAAAAATCTTTCTTAACCAACTATGTTAGGTACAGTTGAGACATTTTTGCAGTTAAAACAGTTGGTAAACAGATTTTCATACTGAACAGTTTGTTTGGCAAAACCTATGCCGTTTCTATGCGATAGACTACAAACTGAAAAATGAAATAATACTGACTTGAGATAATTTCAACTGTATTCTCCAACACTTCAGAAGGGCCTAAAAAAATAAGTAATATAGCTCTGCACTGAAACTAACACTTCTGTAAATACTATGTATATAGAAAGGGACCATAAACATTTCTAAGTGCCTATTATTCATAGTCTCAAAACGTACTTATTTACAGTATGCAACTCTCTCAATTCAGTGTTCTGGAAGAGGTAAGGGTAGCTTCATCCTGCGCCAGCAAGAGATGATGAGTATCTCCTGCAAACACATACCTCTCGCCTTGCAGGAAAAGCTTCATAAACTCATAGCCTGATAGTATGCGTTATCGCCTGGTAATCTCACATCTCCCCTCTCAAACACGGTTCCTTCAGTCCCTTAGAACAGGCTTCCTGTCCTGGAAAATGCACAAGTATAGGCCCATTGATCTGCAAGCTCAACTCATCTCACAGATGCAGAGGAAAGCTGCCAAGGCCTCTGCTGAGCATTCATCAGAAACTCACTGGCAACTCATCTTAGAAGCTGAGCAAGTTCATCTGAGCAATCTGTGCAAATTCTGGCCGTAAGAAGGTTTAGCTCAGTAAAAAGGAAAAGCAGAACACATGTAACGAGCCAATGCCAGACCTCAAACTAGGCACTGCCACTGCAGACTCCAACAAACCAAATGGATATCAGCAGGAGCATACTGTACTCAGCTCCTCTGAGAAACAGGCCATTTTTACAAGAACTTAAAACTAAAAATTTCTAACTAGCAATTTTTTTACTCTCTCTTCTCTACATCTCAGTTTGGATACACCTAAGCATCAGTGGTTATATAATACTAATTTACAGAACTGTTATAGTCATCTAAATAGGTAGTTCATGGAGTTCTGAAAGTTACCAGCAGTTTTGTACAACTAGGCATGCAGGTAATGTCGCTCTTAAAACCTTCCATTTGTTAAGAGGGCTGTGATATACAAAACTTTTACAGATGACGTCAATATATACTACTAGAATTATTCTCCTATATAAAAACTTGTAAGAACAAGATACTCCTTATGTATTCACTTCCCGAGACTTCATTAATATTAGTTATTTATATTTCTACTTAAATATGTTTTCCCTTAGGCTTATTTTATGTTCCAATATGATTTGTGTTCTGTGTTGCCTATTTCAGATATGTAGTTTCTGTGCTTTCTGTTAAAGTTCATAGACTTCGTTGGCTAGATGACATCACATCCTACCTGAGGAACTCACAACAGAACTGCATGGCACATTTACTAAGCTTTCAACATCCAACAATCACCATATGGTAAATCTTAATAAGGGCTATTCCACAACCCCACACAAAATTGCATTTTAATACAATGCCAGAAGCTATCAGAAAGCAATGAGTGGACTACATCTAACAAATATCATAAAAGGTACTTAGAAAAGCAAGCTTTGCATTGCTAGCTCTGTCTCACACTGTCTCACAGCTGAGTACATATAGGCGCAACACTCAATTATTTTCAAGCAGTCTTTATGCTTGTATCATTAAATGAAGATCTTAAATCTAATCTCAAAAATACCTCCCCTGAGACATAGTAAAAGCTGAATAGTGACTAGGAACAGAGAAGAATCTTGCTCAACTAATGAACAAGATTTTCGAGAACCACTAGGAAGAAATACTTTGAGTACACAACGCGTTTAAGGTACGATATTTATTAGGTCTTCCTGTATTGTAGTTATTGCAGTCCTTTAAGCAAATTAATATACTACCTATTGCCCTCACTGAGTCAAGAGATGCTATCTCAAAAAAAACAAACTGTTTTATTGGAGGGCAATTGGGACACAGACAGGAGAACGCAAAACTGCTAACTTTTAAAATGATAATCTAGCACAGGGGTAAGAAGCTTGAACTTTGAGGCACTGAAACATCTGGAAAAAGCGAGTTCTCCTTAATACATATTTGAGGTTAAGGTATAAATATTTCCATGATTATGGTTTACATTATTAAGAAGTAAAGGTAAATTTTAGTTCTCAACAAATTGATTGTGTGCAACTCATCACAAACAAAAATCCGAATTCAGCTTTCACTATTGCATGTAGTACTGGATCTCAAAATTATCACTCCCATTCTGGGATAAGCAAAGCATATAATTGGACATCCAAAGGGAAATATTCATGAAAACAAAAACTAGCATTTCGACTGTAACACTTCTCAACTCTGAGAACTTCCATGCGTTATCTGAAGTTATTTGAGACCATATTTACCTACAGTTTGACCACAACACTCAACCTTGCCATGACAGAGTTCTAAGAAGGAAGGTTAGTGGTGGATACAGGGAAGAGGCACTAAAGTGTAACTGTTCACATTGTTATACTCTGTTCAAGTTATTTCCCCTCCTCCCCGTTCTCATCTCCTTTTTTACTGCAGTTTTTCCCCTGCCACATTAATTCCTTTTCATCTAACACATGCTATGGTATTCTCACTCTGCTTTTGCCTATTTTCAACTCTTTGTCTGCTCCCTTGTTCCCAAATTATAATTACCTGACCCAATCTAGTGTTCATCTTGGTTCAGAAGTGAGAAGAATGTGGATGTCCATCCTCAGCCTTGGTATGTAGCTGGCTACTGTCAATGATGTGCAGGTGAGCTGCCAATAAGCTTGCCACTCCAAACAATGCCAACATGGTTCTTGACTATAAACTGGGGAAAAGAAAGGCTAATTTGGAGAGGCGCTAATTAGGAGAATCAATTACAGGCAGGGGAAATACACAACCAACTAACAAGAAAACACTGAAGCATATAAATAGTCACATATTGGCAGTTTCACCTAAACTGGTGAATTGCTGTCTGTCTGCAATTCATGTAAATTCTGCTGAGGTTTTATATAAACTGATAGCATTATAGAAAACCCTTTCTGTAATCCTAGCAACAAGAAGTGTAAGGACGCTCCAAAGATGCATTTCGATTTCCACCGACTCATAAAATTTGATATCACATTAATTATTGCTAACATAATATTTGATCAAAGCAGACTGTCAGATAGAACTCTGCATGGAGGACAGCAGAAGAAAGTTATTATATAATTACGGAAGGAAAGAAAGAACGCTAAGGAAGAAAACCTCTCAAAAATTAAGAGCAAACAACACGGACACTGCAGTCCCATTTATATCCATCCTTTCATTAAATGGACAGTTAAAAAGGTAAATCCTCAAACCAGCCACTTCTTTTAAAACCCCACCACAACTAACGATAGTGAACAAGCTCTCCAAGGCCCTGTACTCATCTCTACATATTAAAGAGGGAGTATAACAAGAAAGCATTAAGTACTGAAGTCTATAAAGACCTTCACACCCTCTTGAGGTTCGCAGGACCTACTATATAAGATGATAGTTTAAAATCACATGACTCCCCTGTACTGCTTTCACCAATGTCTAAATATCAACATTACAGAGTCTGAGTCCACAGCATTCCTTCTGATGCATGAGCTATTCTGCTCAGGAAAGTGTACAGGGACATCAACTTAAAAAACAAAACAAAACACACATTCCATCGCTAATCTTCTGAAAAATTACCTCTCTGAACAAATTTCTTCTTATTACTTTAATTTTGGCCTTCTTCTGTATCACCTGTTATACCTGTGAACAGCCTCCTACTCCTCCAATACCAAATTTATTCCCCTTGATACTACAACATAAGAACTACTCTCATAAAGCTTTCCTATCCTTAGGACTTCATTCTATCATCTCATCAATCTTTTGGGGTTGAATTATAAGTATTTTTTGAAAAGGACCCCTTCTTGTTTTGCAATACACACAGCTCACTAGCTCTTCTCTGACTGATATTCCTTTTACCTGTAAATGCTAATAATTATATTATGCTTTACATACAAGTCACCTATTTTAAATATTTAAAAGTTATTCTAAGACTACAGGAAGTTGTATCCACCATGGTTATGTAGAACACAAGAACTTCCAGGTCTCAAAGCAGTACTTGGTCACGACCTGATTTACAATCCATGCCACGTAACTGTACAAACACATCCCTATTACTCAGGCAGCTATTTGTGCAAATCTGTATTTTGTTAAATCCTGCATACGTCTCGCTTCAGAATTAATCTATCTTGCAAAAACATTGCCTAAGTTTTCAATGCTATATATAGAAATATTTCCTAAAAACCTCAACACATCTGCCAACAAAACATCGTTCAGTTTAGAAAAGCATCATCCAGGCTTTGACTTCTACATTAAGGCAACAACATAGGAAGCCCCCGTATGACAGCGACATCTAAGTAGTGTATTGGCAACAGCCCGCCAGCAGTTATTTATTTTCCAAGTTCTCTACGTGCTTCAGGGCAGGAGTGAGTTAGCACAGGTTCCCGGCGGTGTGCTGCCGAGTTTCCGGCCCCGGAGCCCGCCGCCCCGAGCCCTCCCCCTTCCAGCCCCGGGCGGCAGCGCCTGCCCGGCCCGCGACGACGGCGCCCGCAGCCCCGGTACCTTCCAAGCCAGGAGCAGCACGTTCATGATGGCCAGCAAGGGGCAGGGGCCGTTCTCGTTCTGGGTGATGACGGGCGTGTTCTCCTCCTTCCAGCGGACCCACTTGATGTGGTACACCGACTGGCCCGGGAAGCGCTCCTTGGAGGAGGACAGGAGCTGCGCGCCCGCCGCGGGCCTATCCCCGCCGGGCTCCGGGGCCGGGCCCCCCGGGGCGGCCTCCGCCGCCGCCGCCGCCTCCTCGGCGTCGCTGTTGAGCTCGGAGCTGCTGGGGCAGCCGGAGTGCAGGTTGGAGAAGGACTCCAGCGAGTCCAGGCTGCGGGACTCCTCCCCCGGCGGGCTGGGAGCCCCGCTGCTCCCGGGGCCAGCCCCCGCGGCACCGCTCTCCGAGCCGGCCGCCGCTCCGGGGCTCCCGGGCTCCTCCGGCGCCGCGTCCTCCGCGGCCCGCGGGGGAGACGGCGGCCGGAGGGCCGCAGGGTCCGGCCGAGGGGAAGGGCTGCGCTGCCCGCCGCCCGCCTCAGCCGCCGCGGGCCCGTCCCCGCAGCCGCCGCCCGCCGCCGCCTCTTCCAGAAGGAGGTGGCCGGAGGCGCCCCCGCCGCCCCTCTGCGGCGAGCCCGGAGGCGGCGGGGGCTGCGCCAGGCCCTCCATGCCCGGCTCCTCCGCGCTCTATCGGCACCGCAGCGGCCGCTCCTCAGCCAGCAGCGCCCGCGACGCCATGACAGCAGCGGCGGCTCCGCCCCGCCGGGGATGTGGGGGCGGGCGGCGGGCTGGAGCCGCCGGGGGCAGGGGGGAGCCCCGAGGGCGGAGCGGCACCGGAGGGCGGTGGCGGGGCTCTGAGGGCGCGACAGGCGGCGGGGGGAGCTCTGAGGGAAAACGGGCGAGTTGTGAGGGGAAACGGGCGCGGCGCGGCGCGGCGGCGCCGGGCCCCCACCGGCCCCCTCCGGCCGATGTCCGAGCGGCCCCGCCCGGCTGCTGTCCCTGAAGTAACGCGGGTAGGGCGGGCGTGGGCCGCCCCCTGTGGGTTTTGAGGCGGCAGGCGCGGTGTCTGCGGAACGGGTGTGTGGTCCGGGGCGGGGCGGGGCGGGGCGGGCAGAAGTAACGCAGCCCCGTCACCCGGGCTTCGCCCCGATGCACGCGTTCGGTGCCTCTGCCCCTCACCTCTCAGTGACGCGTTTTGAGGGCAGCGTGGGGATGGTGAGAGCTTCCCTTACCGCTTCTGTTCTCAGGGTTCTCCTATTTGGTTCCTCGTAAATTGTTGCATCAACTTCAGCAGCCTTATCTGAAGCGCCTTCGCTGTCATGGTGCTTTCTGCGTACGTGTTTGCACAACTTTTCGGGGGAGTTTGGACACGAAGGTAGGCTCTCCGGTAAAAACAATGGTTTACCAAAAGCTATTGTTTTCCTAACTTCCTAAAGTAACACGGCGTGGGAGTTGGACTGTTGTAAAAGGGGTGGTGTCCCCCATTTCCTGGAAGAGCAGAGGTCAGAGGAGAGAAACCTCCAGGCTGATTCCCCACACCACTGCAGGATGCTTATTTAATAAAATAAATAAATCATTAAGTTAAGGACTTTTGGAATCAACTAATACCGTTAACGGGGATTTATCTTTACAGGGAGAGGACAACAAAAGAGGGGCACGATAGTGAAGTGGAACTTGTCAGAAAGCCCTACATCTAAAGCGAGTCTCTGCGGCGGCAGCGCGGGGCCGTGAGGGCAGGCGGGGGTCCCGCGCTGTGGCCGCGTGCTGCGCTTCCCCACAGACGGGGGCATCCGGAGAGGCGGGGGTCCTGGGGCAAAGCGCGAAACGCGAGGAACTCGGTGAGCTGGGGCACGGAGCAAAGGATACGTGACGGCACAGGGGGCAGCTCCCAGCCCGCCCAGGGGTCACAGCCGCCGCGCCTCAGGCGGGGCCCGCCCGGCACAGCCCGCGGCCGCCCCCGCCCTCCTCTCTCCCGCCGGGGGGCGCCCCTGTGCCTGCGAGGCGGGCCGCACGCTCCCGGCCGCCTGGCCCCGCCCCTCCCGCACGCAGGGGGCGAGGCCGCGGCGCGTTCCTGGGCGAGTCCCGCGGCCCCGCCCCTCCGGCGGCGTCGGGCGGGGGCGGGCGGAGGGAGCGGAGCGGGGCGGGGGCAGCCGGGCAGGGCCGGGCCGAGCCGAGCCGAGCCGAGCCGAGCCGAGGAACCGAGCCGCCGCTGCCAGGCGATCCGTGGGCGGCAGCGGCCCCGCAGAGCGGCGGGGGACAAAGCGGAGGGAGGCGCGGCGCTCGCCCCTCCCCATCCCGGCGCCGACCGGGGCGGATGCGCCGTGGGTAGGCGGCGGTGGCGGCGGGGCCTGGGCCCGGCGAAGATGGACCTGGCGGGGACGCTGCTCCTGCTGTGCTCCTGTGCGGCGGGCGCCGGAGGTGAGGAGCGGACGGGGCCCGGCCCGGGGCCACGGCTCTTCCCGGTCCCCCTTTCCTTCCTTTCCCTTCCCCGGGGCGCCGCGCCTCGGCGCCAGGCCTCGGCCGGGCCGCTCCCCGGGGCTCGCCTCCCCTCGCTCGCTCCCAGCCCGGGGCCGCGCCCGGGCCCTCTCCCCGCAGCCCACGGCCCGGGACTTTCCCCGCCGCGGAGCGCTTCTCCTCCGCACCTGCCCCGGCGGCTGCCGTTCCTCGGGACTTTCCTCGGCGTCCCGGCAGCCGCCTCTCTCCCTTCCTCGCCCGAAACCTCCCCGAGAGCTTCCCGGAGCCTCCCCGAGAGCTGCCCTTCCCTGTGCCCGGCACCAGGAAGCGCCGCGGGCCGGGACGTTCGGTTCCAGGAAACGCAGCGCGAGCGCCGGGGGGGGGGGGGGGGGGGCGAAAGCGGCTTGGCGGGGGTTCCGCCCGCTCCCTAGGCCGGGGGCAAACACCCTGCTGCTTCCCCTCGCGGCGGGGGGACCGCAGCCCCGCGAGGGGGAGGCAGCTGTGAGGGCTTCCCGGCCCAGCTGGCAGCGTTCAACCAGCCGGGGCAGGCAGGAAAACAGTTTCGCGCTTTCGCAGGGGCGAGCGCTGGAGGTGGACTTGTGACGCCGCTCCTAGGGAAGGATGCGTGGAGCACTCGATGAAGGGCTCGCTTCTTGTTTCGTTTTGGCACTTACCTCGGCCCCGCATCTGTGTACGCCAATACGTAGGCTTATTAACAAGGGATCTAGCCCCAAACCCGGCCTTTTATGCGTTGTCAAAAAGTAACATCCAAGCAAGAGAGAACTCGAGCAGGTCGTGCTTGTGGCCGAGCTGTGAGGTAACTGCTAAAAAAACAAAGTGATGCACATGGCCAGAACTCACCCCGTTGTGTGTGATTACAAGACACGCGCACAAGATTTTGCTCGTGACTTTTCCCTCATGAATTCTAGTCAGTTATCAGGGTACCGCAGACTAAAACTATTGGCATACTTTTCAAGGCCTTCTTGTTTTCTAAACTAAACTGTGCTGGCATGGAATTAATTCAAAGGGATTCATTAACCAGTTGTGAGAGTTGTTTTCATGGTTTAATTTCAAGCAGGCAAGTATGCTTTCAAGCTCAAATCATGGTAACATATATATACTCTGGATACATAGAAACAAGTTCATGAAATGTATTTTGGAAATTCATGTTTAATTTTTTCTTTGAGAGAAAAATGGACACCTTCAACATTATTGGCAGTAGGAAGTGCTCCTCACTTTGGGTAACAGAAGCATGTGACTTACAGTGCTTAGCAATATAGATCAATCTTTAAACATAGCTTAACAATGCTTGATAGGAACCTGGGAACACTGGCTGATACGCGTGTCAGAAATAATCTGTGAAGCTTTTTCCTCTTTTTGAAAGTCTAAACATAATTATGAAAAAAATATTTTAGCTTCTGAATTAAAATTACTTTTTAATAATAGAATTATCTATTAACTTCTACTTACATTTCTAGAATTTCTTACCTACTGTAAATGTTTTTGCTGAACTATAAAGTTCTTTATTTAAATGCTTATATTCTAGGAGTACAGTAATGTTTGTGGAAAAGGCAACTTCATCATTCTTAAGTGTTACTGCGAGAACAATACAAACTGGAAACAACTGAAAAACACAATTTACCTGTGCTATGTTTGTGTATGGTGCCTCTTGTGCTCACTGGTTTTACAGAGATCTAGAAGCCGAATAATATTGTTCTTTAAAGATGTATAGTTTTAAGCTATATACATATGAAATAGTAATAACTTTGAAAATTACATGAATTTGTACTTTTTTGAATGTGTTTCTGTATATTGAGACTAAGCTTGGAACGTTTTTCTGGGATACCAGTGTAATTCTTTCAGAAGTACTTAAGGGTTTATGTCTGTATACCCTGTCTGTACTCTGTTGTGGTATTCTTGGGGTAGTGTTAAATAATGGTAGATTAACAGAACTGATTACAACTTCAGTTCACAGTTAATAATGGATCACAAAGTCAAGATTTTTGTATGTTTTAATACTACAATACAATACAACTTTTATGGTTTACTTGTGTACTGTTTTATTTGATGGCTCATTTGAGGAGAAAGAACAATTTAATGCCTAAGTGAAATCTGTTTCAATTGATTGTGAATTTGTTAACATTTACATAATTTTAAGAAAAATTTAAACTAGAAAAGGAACAAAACCAAAAGCAATCACTAGTGTTGCTGTACAAATGGAGTGTACTGCAATGTCTATATTATGATGCTTTATTACCATCTGTATGGCTTATGGTTAGAACAGAAGAGTTATCAGTGATTAACTCTGATAGGACCTGATCATGCTTGGTCAGGTTCTGATATTAGATAACTTTTAGGGCTGGTCTAGAAATTTATTTCTTTACTAACAATGAATAAATACAACCTTCCTAAAACAGGTATTCCAGCTGGTCATTTTGAACATAGTTTCAATCACGTGAGAAGAAAAGTCATGCCAATTTTCTTTTTTTTATTAAGAAACTGGGGAAAGGTAGAACTTACCTTAAGTAGATACACATATCTTAAGTTTCTAGCATATACTGCCTTGAATTTTCAGACTTCTTAAAAAAACAAAAACAAAAAAAGTAAAGTGAATCACAGTATTTTCATCAATACCTTCAGAGTTGCTTAGTTTAGGGATCTGTTCACTGACTGATGTTATTAGCAATTTTGACATTTATAAAGCAGTCCTTAGGGGCAATATTCTTTGCAACTGTTAGGAGCATGCTTCATTGAATGTTATGGAAATGCATGCAAATATGTTAAATGCTACATAATTATTATAATGTCCTTTAAGGAATGGAAATAACTGATAAAATCTGAGGGTGATTTTAAGAAGTGTGGAAATAGTATTAGAAAATACCGAAAAGAAGCAATGAGACCCCAAAAAGTTTGGAATTAAGAAATGGTCATGCTTTGCCTAGGTTGATCAGATGCTGAACATCATTGCAAATCTATGACAAATTCCTGGTACAGCACACCCTTCTATGTTGTTGGGACTTCTGAGTTGTGTCTTAGTGGCTTGTGCCGCAGGATATCAAACAACCTATTTCCCACTGTGCACGGGAAAAATTGTTTTTTTTCTGGACACATTGGGGAGTTGTAGGAAGGTATTTATATGAGCTATCAGCATCAGAGAGATTAAGTCTGCATCCTTGCTATAGATTGAGAAGAATACTACCCTTCATTAAAATGGCACTCAGCCTCTAGCACATATCTGGGATTTAAAATTAAAACATTTAGACCTTTATATGGCTGGATGAGGCAGTGTCTGGTAAAGGCAGCTGTCAGGTGATTATTTCAGAAGTGCTCATAGTAATTAAATAAAATCAGGTTTTTAAATAGTAACTTTGAGATACCATCACCTAGGAACCTAAGACAGTACTTTATCATTGCTTTTAGAAGGCTCGAACGGTTCAGTTCTGCGGTATGGCAGAGCCACTCTCATGAGCTGCATTGTCTTGCCCTGGCCTTGCATTCCTATTTCTCCTTCACCACCTCTGGTGTTTGGTGACATGAGGAGCCAACTCAACCTGCAAATTTAAATGAAAGCAATGACTGCTTTCCTGCCAGACATATCACCTCAAAGCAGACATCAGTTAGTCTGGTGGTGCTGTACTAACTGTGCCTTAAATGCAAGTTTCCAGTGAAGGGGAATGATCCTGACTTGGCTTTTGTTTGCGTGTGTTTTTTTTTCCACCAAAAACTAATTTGACCAGAAGAAAACATATATTTTTCATCCCAATCGGCTGTAGTGCCAGTACAAGGGAAGAGCAGAAATAGGGTGGATGAAAAAGGGTGGCAGGACCTGCCCTTCTGCTAGCAATCACAAAAACACAGCCTAGATTAATTCTTCAGCGAAATTCTTGTTGGGAGATAGATTTTAGGATTACTGGCTTTTGATGCGCTTCAGCACCAAAGTACTAAATTTGAATGCTATGTATACTTTTCAATGAGTGTCCCATGTGAAGGGAACATTTTTTTTAAGAGAATTAACCAAAAATTTAAAACAGCTTGAAAAAATACAACCTGTTTTGATAATCTTTGTCTAAATGAAAATACTAATAATCATTCTCTTAAAGGTGTTTATCACATGCTAGCACTTCAAATCTGCAAATCAATTATGATGCTTGCAGTAAAGAGTTGTCCAGGAGGTTAGCTTGAGCACTGAACAATTTCTGATAGTCCAGCATGCTGTATTTTATGTGTTTCTTTTCCACCAACAAACTTGAGTTGTATTTGAACTATTTGCCATTCTTGTGCAAGTCTTAATCTAAGCGTCTTAATATAAGCTTCAACTTTTAGAACAGTGCGTGCTGGATTTATCAACTTAAAGGACAGTTAAATGTTCTTTTACCATGATACAGATACACATAATAGATGCTTGCTTGTGTTGCTAAATTTTAGCACTGCTTATTACTAATCTTTGTGCATATGGAGTGAGCTTTTATGTGAATTTCCTCCACAGTGTTTGCAGATACTGAGGTTAGTCTGACCAGCATATAGATCTCCAAGTTCTCCTTAAACGCAGGCATGATGTTTGTCTGCCAGTTGTCAGGAACCTCCCTCTCACAATAACCTCTCAAAGGTGATAGAAAGCCTCAAAATGGTGTCAGCCAGCTCCTTCAGTGCTCTGGGATGCAGCCCTTCTAGTTCCATGGCCTTCTGTACATCCTCGTGGTTTACACGTTCCCTAATGCATTTCTTCTGCTTCTCTCTCACAGACTGCAAAGGTTTTGTCTAAGAAAGAGAGTTTTGATAATCTTTGAAAAAAAATAAACACCATGAATGAGCAGCAAAGCCATTTAGCACAGACCACCAAACAGCAGTTATATATAGCTGCTCAAGGTGTGCCAAGAGGCTTACAGCTCAAATCCAGTGGTTGGTATGTTTCACCCTTTGTATGATGTGCGGAGCTTAGGTAGGAGCTGAGAGGGTATGCCTCAGACACCTTATGCGTCCGGTGGGGTTGTGGCTGTTCGGGAAGTACAATAAAATTCTCAAAGGCTGCTGAAGAGCTCTAGACCCTCACACACAAGGATTTTTACAGGGACTATCACCTTGAGACATTTACCTAAATGTTCTGCCTAGTCCTGTTTAGAGTAAGTCCTTCCGTGTATTTACTTCTAATCCCTGAAAATAAAGCTTTGTTCTTGGAGGTTTTTTCTCTTGGGAAAAGTGACATCTAGTTTAGCAAGTCCATACAACAATCTCCTGTCAGCCTCAAAAGCCATCCCACTGCTACCCTCTGGCATCTGTATCCTGTGTTCCTGTCCTTTGGCTTAGCATTTCCCCAGAGTACAACAGTGGCTTGTTTCACTAGGTTGCCTAGAAAGGTGTCCTGCCATCTTTGATGTTTGTCTGATGGCAACACGATATGTGAAATTTGTAGAACAGTTCTCATAAACTTCATCTGGGTGTAGGTAGTTCAGTATTCCTTACTGCAGGTTTTCTGGTTGTGTGCTTATTTTAATAGATCTGTCTTGAAGTCTCAATTCAAAAAACAATAGTTTTTCGATGGCAACAAAGTAATCACAGTAGTTCATCGCAGTTTTAGGTCTGTGTGCTTCCAGCTGTAAGAGATTCTTGGGGTGCAAGGCTCTCAGATGCTGTGATAGGCTTCTTCCTTTCTGACACAGACTGTTCCAGTCAGGGGAGCTGCAGCTAGCCAGCTGTACCTGCCCGATGGGCTGCAAGGAAGGGCACTGAAGTGTCTGCGGGTGCGTTTGCGGTGCCTCTGGCGGTGATGCTTATACACAGCTTAAACACTGAGTCTGGCAAGAGAAGAATCTGAGACATCTTGTACCGGATACTGCATGGGAAGTACAGTCATCTTTCCAGCTCAACAAACTTTTGCCGTTGGCATCCTATAAATTGGTACCTTACAGAAGCTGAGTTGCTTATTGAGCTACCTTTATGAAGAAGAGAATCACTTTTGATTTGTAGCTGGTTTTATTAAAAGGAGATCACAAATTGATTTGAGACTTTGGGCGCTACTGCAGTGTTAACGTTATGCGTGCTTCTGGAAATGAAAGTTAACGTTCATTTGGAAACTTTGCTTTCAGCCCTGTCTGAAGTCCATCTTCAGAAAAGCTCTGTAATGGCACGTGCCCTGGGTGGCGTGCAGCTGCTTTGGTTTTTTAAGAGGGGAGAGTGCTTGTGGCAAGTACTTGCCATGAGGGCACTTAAAAGGAGGTGTGGAGTTTGGGGTTTTTGTTTGTGTGTTTGTTTTTAGTTTTGGGGAAAGTTTCTGTGTGATCACAGAATGTGTGTAACTTTGCTTTAGCAGAAGGGTTCTCTTTGTTTTATTTTAACTTTTGCTTAGCAGAAAGAACATTGTAAGGCTTTTTAATGTCAACAGTCTTTTACTCTCTTGTCACATTTTAAAACTTCTTTATGTTACTCAGCTGAGGGCAGCCTCAGCTTTCCAGGTGACCATGAGGCCTGGAACAGGTGCAAAGTGTTTTTGGGCCTTTCAGGAAGCTGTCCTGCTTTTAAACCTTTTTCTAGGTGCCTGATGCTGTTTAAAAAGTACCTTGCAATGCTGAAGGAAAAAAAATGGCCTATAGCAATTTAAAGAATGCATTAGTAGTAGCTGCCTACCACAAAAAAGTTGAAGATAATTTAATTTGTTAAATAGTCCTGTGTTGGTAGAGCACAGAATTTTGCACCTTTGCAGCATACAAACTCCTTAGTTTTGACGTTTTCAAAGAGTATTCATATCATATTCCTGATTTACATTCATTTTAAAATTAAAACTTCAGTTAATTATGCCAGTAATTATGTCAGTAACTTATGCCAGCTAATTCTGAAGTTTTTCTCTAATGTTGATGCTTTTGGCTCACATAGCTGGAATTGGAAGGCATGTACCAGCAGTCAGGTAAATGCATGTTGTTCATCAGTCTGATCTAACAACTGGGCCCGGGCTAATTGTGTTTGGTGTACGGAAGTCTTGTGCACTAGTAGGTGTTTCTGGTTTGTTTTGTGGGAGTAAGCCTAAAGTGACAGGAGATACATCAGACATGGACAACATTCTTCACCCTCAGTATTCCTCATGCTGGTTGGTGAAACTTTGGCTTTGTAGAGTTTCTTATTGGGATTAGAACTAATGTAGACATGCTTAAATAACAAATTTTGTGAATGGTAAAGGCACTTAAGAAGCCTCTGGTAAACAAGATGAGAATGGACTTCTGAGACTAAGAGTAAGATACATAGGCCTTCAGTACCGGGAGGAAATTTGAGTGGAGTTTATCTGCAGTATATCATTACTTGAATTTTAAAGAGAGATGGCAGTATCATGTTGTGCACATTCCTACTAAATGCAAGTGACACGTTTGGAAGTATTCATTTATTTAGTCATTTTCTATATCACTCACTGAGGTGCGTGGAAATCAGACATTCTAATCCCTTGAAAAGGAACAGAGGTGCTGAGAAATTCATTATATTAATTTAAAGAAGACCTCATGATAATAAATACAGGAAAAGGTAAATTTATATTTTGCTTACAAAATTGTGCTATTAGTACAATAACTTTTTTCCTTGTGAAAATGTACCTATTTGTACCGTATTACTGAGGCAAAGTTTTGGGATACGCTTCTTTCACTGAGCATGCCTGGGCCTTGTCAGTATACATACCTGAAGGGAAATATTGCATAGGATCTCTGAGAATTCTCACTTTGAGGTTTATCTGACATTAACTGATTATGAGATGTACTGTTTTATATGGTTCTGGAGCAAATCGGAGGTTTAACTCTTCATGTGATCTCTCAGATGCTGTACTTCAATATTCCTTAAGAAAAAAAAAAAAAAAAGATAGCTCAAGTGTAAGGTTCCTGAATCAAGCATAAACTAAAGAATTGCTGTTTTTCCTGAAGTAGGAGATTAAGGAAGGAAGGCTTTGAAGCTAGCTGGGGCGCCAGGAACAATGGGGCAAATGCATACATGCAACTAAGAACAACATTCAGTGACTAAAGTACCACAGAAAATGAGAAGAAAAAAAAAAAAAAAGGAAAAAGAAAAAAAAAATTATACAACCCTAAAGCAGAAACTGGTGCATAATGTTATTCCATTGATTTTTGGTTGCCCAAACTTCAGAACATGGTAGTAGATACTGCTACACCAATGTAGATGCTATGAGATTTAAACAAATGCTATACTTTGCATTCAGGAAAAGTTTAAAGATTACTGATTAATCATGGAATTGAAAAAATAACAACTTACAAGTTCTATATTCTAATTTTATATTGTAGTTAAGACTGTGTTTTTATACTGTAGCTTTCAATAGACAATTCAGGTTTATGTCAGCTCAATCTCTTCATAAATGAAGTTGTTGACAACTGAAATTGTGTCCTTTTTGTGAAAGGTAATGTGCTATGACTAGTAAAAACGATGACAGTGCATTTACTGTACTCATTTTATATTTGTAGCACCACATTACAATCAGTGCATTGAAAGGACAGAATTGACTTGTTTCAATAAAAACAAATAGTTCAGCAAAACACCTTCTAAAGTTTTAGAATATGCTTTAGCAAAGGGAAGAACTTGTATAGAAATTTTTACTGAATATGAACAGTTCTAAAATGTTCCTTCTAGAAATAAATTTGTCAATGTATTGTTACAGATTGCTTAAAAAAATACTTTTGCATGATAACTGCACACTTACCTTTGAGTGATGTGATCCACAAAGTAGTTTCTGTAATGAATTGTTGATTTGTTCTTCAGAAACAGTTGCTTCTGTGGAGTTACAAGATAAAAGTTAGTGTTATGTTAGTTGTATAAAGTATATAGAAGGGATACGCAAGCCTTTGTTTCAAACAGGGCGAATGCTTGCATGCTAACTACTGATAAAAGTTATATATCAAAACATACAACTAAGCTTTGAATGTGTGAAACAATATACATTGCTTGATACGCTTAATTCTTTCCAGGCTTCAGTGTTTAGTACATCAAGAAACAGGATACAATTTGGGTCACATATAATCTGGCTTTGAAACCAGAACCACTGAAGCGATCTTGCTCTTGACTGTAGTAGATTCTAGATATAGGTATCTAAGTAACTTCTTATGATTGAATATTTTAAATACTGAAAGGGTTTAAAAATATTTTCAGAAAGCATGTAAAAACAAACAAAAAATCCTATATGTATCCTCTGTTGTAAAGCTACAGTGATCTACTTTTTTTTTTTTTCCACATTATATTTTATTGTTTGAACTTTTAACTACCCTTTTGGTCTCTGACCACATTTAATGAATCACCTCCTCTCAGCTCCTTCCCCAAGTCTGTGTTTACTTTTGTCAAGCAGATGCAATATTTTCCATGCGTGGTGTTCTAGAGCTGGTCTTTGATATGGAAGTGCAGTCAAGTGTTGTTCTTGTGAAGAGAAGCACGTGTGCAGCAGCAGGGGATGGAGGCTTTGGTTGTTGTTGGGATATGAAAGTACACTTCACATTGAATACATGCTGTACTGTCAATTTACTGTGCATACGTTTCTGTGATTGCATGGGCTATGTTAACTAGTAAGATCATAGAATCATTTGGGCTGGAAAAGATCTCTAAGATCATTGAGTCCAACCATGAACCTATCTTAAAAAGAAGTATCCAAAATAGACTGAATTCAATTTACATCTTTGGTGATGGCATCTTTGACAAAACTCTTCCAGGTGATAGAATGTTCCATGTAATTCAAAACATATTGCTAGATGGCATGATTTACTCTTAGTTTTCCTGGTTATCTGGCATCTAGAATATAAACCTGAGCAGGTGTTTCAGTGCTGTGAGAGTAGAGTGAAAACAGAAGTATGATTCTTTTAGGGAACCAGAAGAAAGATGCTAAGCTGTTAACACTTCTCATGTCTGGATCAGGAGTGAGTTTCTGAAATGTATCTCAAGCATTCCCAATGTAGTTTGCATTGTTGAAGTAGTTTTGATTGAAATTAAAGTTGAAGATGCCCTTCAAGGTCCATCTATTGCACTCCAGCTGCAAGTGTGCATTCAGTCTGTAGGACCACAGTAGAATGAATCTGAGGTATACGAGGGGGTAAAAAAGAAAACCAAAATGTAT
This sequence comes from Cygnus atratus, assembly GCF_013377495.2. Classification (NCBI taxonomy): domain Eukaryota; kingdom Metazoa; phylum Chordata; class Aves; order Anseriformes; family Anatidae; genus Cygnus; species Cygnus atratus. Next base: position 4,299,922 of record NC_066372.1, on the reverse strand, counting down.
GTTGTGTAGGAGTCAGGTTCTCATCATCACCATTTTGCTCCACAGATGTGTCATGCTTTGTAGTGTGGTTGTAACCTTAATAATTTCTCAGACATGCTAAACTTTCCTTATTTCTCTTTTCAGGCCAGTATGGAAATCCTCTAAATAAATACATTAGACATTATGAAGGATTATCTTATGATATGGATTTGTTACACCAAAAACACCAGCGTGCCAAAAGAGCAGTATCGCATGAAGATCAGTTCTTGCGCCTAGATTTTCATGCTCATGGAAGGTTAGTGGTATTTTTAACATGTACATGTTTTAAATATTTAAGTTTGTGGTTTTTTTTAACTTATATAGTGATATATAAATGGTGAAATATAGTCACTAGATTGTTAGCTAGAATATACTAAAATGCAATGTTTGCAGTTTCTATGGAGTGTTTGCTCTGGTTTCCAGTATAAATGTGAAATTGTTACTTGTAATCACTCATTCAAACTTCTGGTGGTAACTGTTAATGTACTTCAAAGGTTAAACAGAGACATATTGGGAACAGAGTGGCACATGATTCTGAGCTGCTAGTGCGGCCTTGGCATATTGGTTTACAAAAAAGATGCCAAACCTTGCCTAAGCAAATTTAATTAAAGAAAAGTACACTTTCAAATTGCATTTGAAACTACAAAATTGGCCCCCAAAGTGTTGCTTGATGTGTAGTAAAATGGCATTTGTTTTCTGTGCAGCTGTGGAATTTAGCAGTTATTTGACATGGGAAAAACATGATTGCTGCTACAAGATTTGCTTAGCCTTATATTTAACTTCTGACTGAAACTTTTCAGCTAGAGAAGCTAGATATCCAGTGTGAGCAGCTGAAGTATAATATGAAGATTTTACCTAGGCAATTCTGAAATAGAGAGATCTTCCTTTTTTTTTTTTCTTTTTTATAATTAAGAAGGAAGTGAAACTAAGTTAAAATATTTGTCTGTATCTTTGTTTCTGTGCAAACTCTATCCTGTGCAGCACCACTGTCTTAACATTTTTTTTAGGAATATGTAATGCCCTTGGTTGTTTAGTGACTTCAAATAAAATTTAAATAATGAGCACTTGCTAAATAATTGCTGTCCATATCTAGAAACATAGGAAGTTTGACAGAGCAAAGGTAAAACCAGGTCTTCCAAATCCATGTTTGGAGTGTTTGTTCCTTCTGCGCCAGCAAGTAATTTCTTCAGGGAATGAAGTGTTGCTACTGGAGGTGTATGTTGTAATGACTGAATTTTAGTGCGTGTTCCCAAAAGGTTAGTGTTAGCATAGTATTTGCAACTGCTGTAGAACAGCAACCAAAATCCTAAATTCCTGTCCTTAAAACCACGTTTTTGGGTGTGATTTTAGTCCAAGAAATTTTATTATTTAAAGGAGAGTCGCACTGCTGCTGTCTCTGCTTTAGCTTCACAGCCAATCATTAGTCTTTGCTATTAAATTGTTCTTATAAACAAAACTGCAGAGTAGAGTATTGCAAAGGCTCCTCATAATGTAAACCTCTCTACTTTGTAATTAAATCTCCAGGGAAGTTACAAGACAGTGAAGTTTCATTGTAATGCTGCCACTCTTAAATTAACTGTCAGCCAGCTGTTTAGGCTTACCAAAGTGTGTTCTGCTGCAGAGGGGAACAGGCCTGACAGCATTCCCAGCATCTTCTGTGTGCTAGTACAAGTAGTCTTAGAACTATGCAAGGAATAGTATCTGGGAACTGATCGAGCTGAAAATTATTTGGCAAAAAAAGATCGGTATGACTTGAAAGGGTAATGCAGGGAGGATCAGACTTGTTCTTGCTGGGAGCAGTCCACGTTTCTGTCTGCTTGAGCAGGTTCATCTTGTCATTGGTAAAGACTCCATAATACTCTTTGTAAAACAGAGCTCCTGGCATAGCCTGTGCATTCTATCTGTGTTAATAAGGTGGGCTGAAAATCCTCAAAAAAAAGTTAACAGTACCTGCAATAACGAGGTCTAAAAATTCTTTTCTTTCACTTCCAGGATCTTAGTTGCACCTGGCCATAGACAAGCAGGTCTAAAAAGATTTTGAGAATAGCTACTGTTACTCATGAAGGAAGCTGTTGATATTTATTTTTATATGTGGAACTGATTCTAAGTCCCTGTGCTCTGAGGGATAAATTTGATAAATAAATGGAGGAGGCTGAATGGAAATATAATGTAAGGGAAACCAGTCTATATATCAGGATTTTGGTAGTTTCCTGTGATACATGCAACACTTCCTGCCAAAGAGAGAATAGTTGCCAAGATATAAACTTAGTCCACAAAGTCCTGCTAATGAATTTGAATGTGTTCTTAAAAATTGTTTTCATTTTTCTTTAAAAGTGAATTATGAAGGATCAAATGAATTATGTTTTAATATGTACAGTATGTTTAGTAACTTTTGAAGAATGTATAATGACAGTTTGGAAAAAAGCGTGAAGAGGATTGCCTTTTTGTAGTTGAAATTGGAGTGTTGTGACAAACTATTTAAGTGATGTGTATCATCATGACAACATTAAAACCTTTATATCAGGTATTGTAATTAGTTTGTAATAAGGTAGAAAAACACTTGTGCAAAATACTTAAACCATTTTGATTTAGCCCATAGACTCTCAAAGCGTATTTTTATTTTAATACAGTCAATGAAACGTTAAAGCATTCAGTCAACATGAGGCTTGAGCTCCTGAAAACTCGACCCTAATTCTTTTTAATTTTATACTAAATAGTTCATTAAGACTTTGGGCAGGTACAGTGATTTATTGGCATATAGCCAGAGCACTTTTGAGACCTCAGTGTGAAGTATTTGTATGATAAGTCTTTGCTCTCTGAAACTTTGTTAGAGTACAGTCTAGAAAAATTAAATGATTGTATAATTTACTAATGCTGTCCAACTTGCATCTAGTTAACTTAATAAAGATAGTACACAGCTATTACCTATGTCAGTAACCTGATGCTAATCTCTGTTTTGAGTTGGCTTCTGAAGAACTGTTTGTCTTATGTGGACAGGAAACAGTGAAGAAGCTGTCCTAATATCTACAGCATTTCACTGCTGGAAATAGCAAATGGAGCTAGCTGCACCACAATGGCTTTTATGCTGCATTTCGGGTACCAGTTTGAACTTTGTAAGCCTAATTTTCCCATTTGGGCCAGAAGGGCCTGTTGATCACACCGCCGGTCAAGATAGGGAAGTGATTTGGCTGGGTGTTTATCAGCCTGGCTAATTGCTCATTCAATTCACTGTGTAAGCAAACTTGCTGTCAGAAAAATGGGTGCAGAAATAAGCAGATGTGATAAGAGGGATGATGCAACACTACTTTTTTCAGTGGCAGTGCTGATGTGTGCCAGAACAGTATTCAGCAAACTTAAGGGTTTGTTGTCCAGAAAATGGTTGGCAGCTAGAAGTATTCTCTGTGGAAGTTGCATCTGTTTCCTTTCAGTAGACTGTTCAGGTTTAAGAGCTCTACTTCACAGGACTGTTTTGAAAAAGATAAAAGAGAAATAATACCAAGTGACTGTGTAACCATGGGCTTAGTAACTGTTTAATAATGTGCAATAGGTACTTTAATGATAGAACTAAACCCACAGCTATCATTCTTCACACCAGACTAAGTAGTTCTGCAAATGGGTGTGTAACACACCATTGTTTGAGAAACCCTGCCTTATTTAATCTTCATCTGAAAGTTAAATGTTACACAATAAGTCTGTTAAGAACACATTTTTCAAACTTCTTGTTGCTGGGTGATCTAAAACACAACTTGCTATGTCAGGTTTAATGCCTGTATTAAAACATACCAGCCACTATTCAATGCTAAAACACTAGCTTAATAGGTAACTTAAGATCGCTGAAAGTAAGCTACAAATTCTTTTGAATCATAACCCATGCAGTTTAGATGAGTTGACGTTGTTGCTTCACCAGTGGTGCAGAATGTGCTTATTTCTAAAAGGCTTGAAATCAGAAGGAATTTGAAGTTTAAAACAATATAGTTAGGAATCATAATGTATCAGATGTGTCATTTTATAGTGAATGTTTTAGTGTGAATTAATTTAAGGTGTCCTTTGAGCACAGGTAGGATTCACACAAAATTAATTAATGCATGGTGTTACTATTAACCAATTAAGTTCCTGTTATGTTTTAGCTTTTTAAAAGAAAGCACCCAAATGGGATGGTTCATAGAAGAGCAATGCCTGTGGCACCAGGCTGAGATGCAGTGAAGTAGTTTAATGTGATATAACTTTATTTTGCATGTCAAGGTAATGTCAGCAATTTTGAGAATGAAGTTGGAACATCGCTGAAATTGACATAGTATTTTATACTTGTCTTGACTTACTAAACCATAAAATGTGTACTCATTTGCCTACTGAGCACAACCATTCTCATGCAGAGAAGTTTGAAAGTTTTCTTCACTTTTTCAGTATAGATGTTTGCAATATACTAATTGCAGAATATCTTAAACTGAGTTCCTATCAACTGGAGAATGTCAAACATATGCTGGATGCTTCTCTATTAGGGATTTCATTTTCAGGACAGAACTTCAAAAACTTGCCTGTCCTCTGGTGATCTCTCAACTTAGAAACTGTGAATTGCTGAGAGCCTGATACATTCAGAGCAATAAAGGAACTACAGCTATGTAGTGTTTAACTGTGCTGTCAGTCGTTTTACCTAATGCTTTCCTAATAACTTATGCTTTCTAATTTTTTCCTAATTTGTCCTCTTAATAACCAGTCCACACCCACGTTCACTCTTTCACCTGGATTAGTTGATGACTCTTGCTTGGTAAAGTTGCCTATGCAACTTCAGTGAGTGAACAAGTAGAATTTTTCAAGAGGCATTTGAACCCATAACACCTTACTACTAAATTAAAGGTACACCAAGAGCTTCCTTCAGATCTTCTGCAATTTAACAACCATTTTTCTTAGGTTTTTACTTTAATTTGGGCTTACAAGTCATGGCAGCTAAACCCATTCCCAACATCTTCAAATCTTAAAAACTAGCTCAATATAGGAAAAAAATGACATAAAGACTATAAGGTTTTATGTCAGTTTGTGCAACTGGATTAACCTGATCTTCAGCCTTCACCTTATGCAGTTCATCTGGACTCAAAAGTACATCTGCTCTGTCATCTGCTGACTATCATTTCACATTTCAGAACACTGCATAAATGCTTGGGGAGGCTTGCTGTATGCTATGAGCTATGCAACATTTCTGGTGCAGTTGTGAATGGCAGGAGTGGAGCACAATTTCAATCTTCCTTCCAAGTGTTAATTTTTTTATTCTTGGCTCTGTAATTCGTAACCCATTTTATTGCCCTCATTATTCAGAGTTGTTAATTGTTTGTGTTTAGGACAGTTGTTGACTGAGCTGATTATAAGAGTCAAGGAGGCTATCCACAAGGAAGTCACATCTGATCTCTTGAATCTCAAAAGTGACATTCTGAGATGCTGTTGGAAATGGACTGAAGTAACTGAGTTAGATTCTCTTGGATTAAAGAAGACTTTTTTGTCATCTGCTGGCTTTTATTTCACATTAGATGTTCTTTTTATAGCTTTTAATTTATTTTGAAGTACTCCTGTAATTTTGCATACGATATAATTCATGAAATTTGTCTTCTACTTTCTGCAAGTCTGGTAACGTAAAGCATATTCTTAGTTACTGGGCTAATCTAAAAATTTATGTCATGTCTTTGTTTTCCAGTTCCATGTGTACTTAAAATCCCAACTAAACAGACTAATTTCTTAAGTAAGCTGTTTTAATGGTCATTCAATAGGACTGGCTGGCTTCTGTGATTGATTGATTTATTTATTTCCAAGATTCTTCTCCTACAATTCATTTTAGGCTGTCCTGAATTTAAAAAGAAAAACAAATAACCCCAAACTGTAGCCTTTTCAGCATTATTCAAAGCTCTGTGGCCATTCTTCCATTATCCTGTATCTATTATAACTTCTTTTAAGTTAAATACCTTTAAAAATAACTTCCTAGGCAAGAGACCAATGAATCAGGTCTCCCTTTTTACATCCATTTTGATGAAAAATACCTGTAGGCTAAAGATTTGTCTTACAGAGATTGGATAAGCAAGAACCTAAGTTCTTACTCATTGCTGGCTTAATATTGTTTTCTCTGATACTAAAAAAAAAAAAAAAAAAAAAAAAAAAAAAGTTTGATCTATGGGTTAAATGTCTTGCATTTTATGGGTTTAAATACAGTACCTTGGAGTATGTTTAGCACTTGGGAAAAAAAGCATTTAGCATTTCAGTCAAGTTCACCTGGAAAACCCAAGTCTCACTCTAATGTCTATTGGCATCGAGGTGAGCCTGCGTGGCTGCAACGCAGAGCTTCCCGGTGTGTTAAAGGTGTTAGAACTCTTTGGCCAGCAAGCTTTGGTGTACGTAGCCAAATGAAAAGCAATAGACTTAAATGAAAGTGCTTAGGGAATGCATTTTCTATCTACTCATGCCATGCTACCAGCTAGCAGATTTATCCTGATGTCTTTCTTTTTTTCACTAAGGAAACTTCTTTATAAACTAGTTTCTTAGGTTGAATTCATGGAGTAGCTTAAATTTTTTCTTCACCTGTTTTTTTGGGTTTTGTTTTGCGTTTTTTTTTCCTCACCTGTTTTTGAAATCTGTTAGAAGGTGGCACATTTTCAAACCTTATGTAAATACAGATGGGAAGGTTGTTTTGGATGAACAGGAAACCAAGTGGCATAGAGTTTGTACCTAACTCTCCTAACTAAAAGTTTGTACTGAAAGAAAAAAAAAATCAGCCCTGGATAAAGATTATCTGCTCTTAAAATCTGAGCACTGTACTCTTGAGGACAGAGAAATACTTGACCTACTTTCTAGGAGTGTACACTGGACAACCCATAGCTACTTGTTAACCTACTTGGATGGTTTCTGCTATCAGAGCCAGCTTATGTGTTTACAGCTAGGTATATGAAGAATAATCAGTGGCACATTGTTTAAGGTGAAGGCTACCTCCTCAGTTATGTGCTTCTAGAATAACAAGCTTGGCAGGTCTGACTTCTGAAGGTCAAGAAAGAAGTCTCTGAGCAATTAGAAAAGCCACTGTAGGGGGTGTCAACGGCAAACAAACATTAGCTGCAAGCATTCTAGTTGGGATTGCTCAGTGTACTGATGCTGTTGAGATTGGTTTTTATATAAAAACCAACTAGAGGCTGATATTGTCTACCTGCATCTAAGTAGTTAATAGAAAGAATGCTAAACCTGGAGACGCCGTCACCTGCTGTTTCAAAGATGCATTTTCTTTAGTGCAGGTAGATGGACCTTGGGAATTGTCAGTTACATGATGATGGATATGTTGTGTGGGCTTACTAGTATGTAAAAACAGTGTAAAATAATAATGTCCCTAAGTGCAGATTTCACCTGTAAGTAGTTTAAACCCACTATTCAGTTGTTAAGCTGTCTCCTATTTATTACAGTTCAGGGTTGGAATGAGTCGAACAGCCTGTGGGTGTTGAGCTTAGATTTTGTGATGCCTCATGTGGAGGGCAGGTAGAAAGAGGGGCTCAAATTATTTTCCAGCAATAGACTTTCAATTTCTCAGAGATGAGAGTCTTTGAATTCTTAAATGGGAAAATGTAAGGGTAAAAGACTTGTACCTCAAGCAGAGTAGTATCTTCTGGATCCTGCCTTGTGAGGAGACTCACAGAAACACATCTGCAAAGATTTGTTGTGCATCTGATTCCTACCAAGAAGTAGAATATGAACCTAGATAGACTTTCCTTGGCACACTGCATATTGCTGCAAGCCCATAACCTTCTGTTTCCTTTTCTCAGGCACTTTTTCCAGGTGTGGCATAACTCCTCCATCTTCCTCTTTTCATATATTTTTTTTAGTTAACAATCTCCTCTGGTCCCTGAGTGATTCTACATCCTTAGCCTGCCACTGGTTGCTAATGGGAATCTGATGGAGGAAAAATAGGGAAGAAAAAGCACCGAGTACCCTTTCTGCATACTGCTGATAGTATCTTTCTCTGCCAGTTTTGGAAAACAGTCTGCAGATTTTGTCAGTATCGTAATGTTTTGAATGTTTCATCATGGCAAAATCATTGACCCTAGACTCATACTGAAAAGAAATGGAATAATAGATTAAACATTAATTCTTGCGTTTGCACCTTTAATGTTCTTTTTGTCTTGTGCTGTCAGCATATGCACACAACTTTTTGTTTAAAACTGCTTGCTCTGTGATTAGAGCACAAGATTCAAATAACTGGAGCCCATGGGAAACTAGTGGTTTTTTAACTAAACATGTCACTATCACCTATTTTTATTCAATTATCACCAGGTTGCTGCATTATGTATTTGCAAGTCTAATATAGTCTCCCTGAGGTAAACTACGGTAAAATCAAAATCTACCTCTTGACGGTCTTTAGGGTACAACTGTTAATGCGCAAGGCATGGAAAAATGTATTTTTTAACAAAGCCGATTATGTAACAATGTAAACAGTTTTACTGAAAATTCTGGCTTCGGTCAAATGAGCAGCCACACAGTAACTAAATTAAGTTGCCAGGTATGTGTAAGACAGAAGCCGCAATCAGTAAGCAAGGTCAAATCTTGGTCTTAATTGATTTATGCCTATTCTAGACACTCCTGCTGCTGAGAAATGTCTTATGCAAGTTAGTAAGTGTGAAAATAAAATGAGCATTATTTTTCTGGAAATAATTACCTTCTGCCTGGTATGTAATTAGCCTAGGAAATAGCTTAGTCTACGCTGCTACAGGTGCTAGCACAGAGAACTTTACACATGCTGCAGATATGGTAATTACAAAACAAAAACAAACAAAAACAACCTTGAAGCTTCTTGCTTATTCCATTGTGGTTTAGAAACCGTATCCATGAGTGATACAGACAAATCGGTTGCTCTTCTCTGGAGTCTTCTGTCCTCAGAACAATTCATGATGTTACCAGATTTAACCCAGGAAAGAAAACCGAGATGCATTCTCATCCATATAATTTCGAGGATAGAGTCTTGTGTATAGTCCCTTTAAGAAAGGGGAAGAAATGCTTACTTAGAAGAAATCTATAGTAAATGTTAGATCAACTTCTATATCAGGTGAGACACCAAAATGGATTTTCTGTAGGGTCTTTGGAAATTTCTTACTGACAAATCAGATGCATTACTGAAGTTGGTGGCTGCATTCTTAATTCTGTCTTTGTAAAGTGGGATGAGCTGGATTTTTTGGGGTCCCTGCCAGCCATGCATTTGTTTGACGCAGCCGTTACAATTTGGAGTTTCCCCAGCTATAAGCTGTCATCTTTCAGTGCAATTAATTTCAGTGACACTTGTAAGAAGTGCACTAACATGTCTCTGCATAGCCATAAAAATGAAATTTACTTTTCGTATTATAGCTTTCATGTAATACATGGAGTTTTATGATTATTGTTGTTTAAAGTTTGGTAATTTGTTAAAGTTGTTAACTCTTGGAAGTAGAGACTAATTGGTAGTTTATTTGCTTTCCCTCACTGCTTATCTTCTCCCTCCTTTTTTTGATGGGGGAGAATTAAGGGAAGAGTAGTCATTTCATTTTCAGAATGAGAAGGGTCAGCAGTCCAGACAGATAATCCTGTTACCATCAAGCATGTTTGAATGACCAAGAAAAGACCTATTTCAAAATAGCTCTGAAGTGTTCGGGTTATCTAATAGTTTGGCTAAATTAAGAAATCAAATGGTTGAGAATTGTCCATATGAAACACATCTGCATTATTTTGTACTTGAAAAAGTTCTCTAATCCTGCAAAGAGAGCTAATTATATTAATAATCAGATAATTGACAGCATAACTGAATTAGCATTTGAGTTACAATTTAGTGTTATATACCAGTGCCAAAAGGAAGAAAGAAGAAGAAATGAAAAGGAAAAAAAAAAAAAAGAAATAAAGGCTTCTTGGTTTTAAACCAGTGAAACTGTATTTAGTACATCTAACTTCTAACAGTCCATGTTGAAGTGACAGGTAGCGTAATAGTGATGGGAAGGGGATGCCACCTAGGAGGAAGAACAATTTCCAGCTTCTATAAACTGTGCTCAGCTTCCCCTGGCCCCTCCAAAGGCACAGTGCTGTAGTGCAGCCCATCTACTCAAAACTGACCCTAACGTGTGGTTAGAGGATAGTCAGCAGTAGTAGTCCGGAAGTGCAACACTGAACGTCATGCTAATTTGTAAGATGCTTACTTAGGTGACTTGGTGACTGAGGAAAGGATAGCTTGGATGACTCCCAGTCGAGGCCTAAGGCTTGTTCATCTACCTACTTTGTTATTTCAGGCTCAAATTGATAAATGATTCACTTTCATTCTATGATGAAGTCCAAATTTTTCCTGCTCTGCTTACATATACAGGAGTTAACATGTAAGAAGTATTACATTGTCTTACAAAGTGTATTTCAAACCTACATAGAAGTTCCTGATGCAATTGGCTATTAGAAACAGTTTCTTCAGTGTCTTTCTAATTGACATTTTTCTAGTGGTATTCGTGTAAGGTTAATTGCAAAGTAATTGTTTTGTACTTCTGAGCAAATATATTTTTTTTGTCTGTTTGTTTTTTCTGGAAGTTTACTTTCTTCACCAAAAACAAAACAAAACAAAACAAAACATCATTTTAGCCATATTAGATGTTCTTGGTGAGATTAGTAGAAATTTTGGCTCACCACAGACAAAATTATAGAATTATTACAGTAAGAAGTCTTTATCATATGTTAGACATGGGAGGAGAGCTGTTCTATAGTACTGAGGGTCTCTGCTCATTTAACTTCAGTTCAGATGTACTTGGAGAGAGTCTCATCCATCGTCAGTAACTATGGGGAACTTGGTCACAGGGGAAATTCAAAACTAAAGTTCAAATCTTTCTAACACACTGAGCAGAGTATTACAAAGTGAGTAGAACTTCTTGAAGTACATGAGTGAAAATCTTCAAGTTCTTAACATTCCTGGTCTTACTTTTTTCTGCCTGTTCATTTCCAACTTCTGCTCAGAAAAGCCGCACAAAATAAAGTGTCGTGTCATCCACCCATAATGTCTTGTGTAATTTTGTATAGGATGCTTTCCTGGGATGCTCATTCATGTTATTTCATCATCATCATTGTCCTGTTATGAAAAGACAGCTTTTTAGAGCTAGTAAAGATACTAACTTAAAGGGGAAAAACTCGTGCTGTGTCTGTCCATGATAGTGTAAGTACTAGCTCGCTTTTGTAAAGCACGCATGGATGGTTACCATCCATGTGTGGGTCCTATCTGCGCGTGGATAGTTAGTGACTGTTTACTGACGTGCATTTTTCAGTGACTGATATTCAAGTGCATCTGTAGTGAGTTGTTTCTTCATTTTAAGAGGAGAATCTGCCCAGCTATATTACGTCCATATTGAAACAATAACGCGAGCACTGGCTGGCTTGGCTGTGAGCCTGAGTGTCACAGGGAACTGCTGAAGTTTAACCTTTCACATCCGTTAGCCATATCTCAGAATTTCATAACCTATAACCTCATAGGAGATAACTCTCATGCATCACCAGAGGATAGTGGTTGCTTTGAAGATTCATTTTCACTGTGGCGACAATAATAAATAAAGATGGTTTGACTGTAGCATAATGTATGCATTATAGAATAGCCAACATGAGTCACTATAGAGCCCTTTCAAGCATAGGCATGCCTTTTTGCTTTGATCTTGAATTTTACATTTTAGCATACAGTTATTTCAGAATATTTATACCTATAGTTTCATTATAATAGCTAATATGCAAGCGAAAATTGAAGATATTCTGTGTTTAATTTGGATAAAGCCTAATTACTTCCTAGTGTATCTAATTGACTTTACACTGTGGTCCTTAATTTTTTTGGTTATTCTTCTGTTAGTACAAATGGACATAAGCTTTCCCTGTGGAAAGTCAGCTCCGTCATTAGTATACAGTGTGTACTGAGAGACTGGTCGTGCCCTTTTGGATGAATACTCTGACACAGGGCTAGTCAACTTACCAAGGCTACTCTTGATGTAACAAATTAGTGACATAACTATAATACTCCTTCAAATTCAAGATTGTGCAAATCTAAGAAAATCAAGAATAGAAGTTCACTGATCTGTATTTGAACAATGTATTGATACAGAATTTAGGAAAATAGCGAATGAAATGCTGAAATAATGGATGTCACAGGTATGAATTCATCTAGGTGTGGCTGCTCCAGCAGGGGGATTAGACTAGATGATCTTTCAAGGTCCCTTCCAATCCCTAACATTCTGTGAATTCATGTATAACACTCAAGTTATGATACGTGACTCTACTGAATCAAACTTCTGTTTTCTTACAAAGATAAGAATGTCATATGTTTCATGCAAAGACTAGCAGTAGGAGTTCTGTCAAAGAACTTAGTGTTGTAATTTGGACAAGGTAATTAAAAGAGTGGAGTTGTTTACATAGTTACGCACATAACTCTACCAGTTTTAGTATTTGCTTCAATACAAATGTTTCAGTTTCAGGTGATACAGTAATTAGCTTACTCACATTTCATTTACATTATACTTAAATTTTGGCAAAGAAAGTAAAATAAGCTGATAGTGGTTCTTATTTATTCTGCTTCTCATCTGTCTCACAGAAATAATTGATTTTTCCTATAGTTAAATCTGCATCTTCTAGAGGAGTGGGAACAACTCAGAGTCAGCATTTTAGATGTATGCACTTAGGTCTAACCCTATGTTCTGGCTTAAATCTTGTAGATTTAGCTTCTTGTATCAAAAGCATCTAAATAGTCTTGCTTAAGGAAATCTTTCTAGGCTATGGTCAAATTCTCGGACAGTATAAACATTTTCTATAGGTAAATTTTACAATTTTGCAAATTGTTTGCATGGCAGTGTTGGTCAGAAGTACTTCACTGAGTGCTTTTGTAACTGAAGCTCAAAGCCAGTTTACCATCTGTTTTTATTCACTTCAGGCACTTCAACCTTCGAATGAAGAGAGATACATCTCTTTTTAGTGAGGATTTTAAAGTAGAAACATCAAATCGAGTAATTGATTATGATACCTCCCATATTTACACTGGACACATTTATGGTAAGTACTACACTTTAAAATGGATTAAAGTGCAGTCATTTTAAAACAGGAGTTTTTAAAAGTACATGCAGGAAGTGAATATCTATGTGATTAGGTTACCTTCATTGTTAAACTTTAATAATGCATCTAAATGAAATTCCCCCTGCTTTTATTCTCAAATGAGTGATAGTTAAATGATTTTTTTACTTGGTATTTCTTGTACATCCATGAAACTTGAGGCTCAACTCAGTTTATGAACTTATTCTTTATAGAAGTCTGATGCATTAAAAAAAGAAAAAGCTGTCTGCATTTAAACAAAAAAAAAAAGTAAAATCAGATACTGTTCTTAGTTTAAAGAAATTGAACGACTATAGAGCTGCCACCATTAAGGGTAAAATACCTGATTTCTGTTATTTCAGTAAATATAAAAGAAAATTGATTAAAAAGGAAGGAGAATGAAGGAATTAAAAGTAGATGAAGAGGAGGATTAAGACTTGCTCTGTCCCTCTATACAGTCTGTCTCAGATCTGAAAGAAATCTAACTGGCTCCTGAAGATCTCTATTAGTAATGTCCTGCAGTCTTAAAGTGACAGTTTTGAACTGGGGAAAAAAAAGTATACACAGTGCTTAATATGCATCTAGGTAGACCAACGTGCTTGTTGACTTAAGTAGGTCAGATAGCTTTTGAGGTATGGGAGTTGGAAGTACAGTTTTGATAATTTGATAGTGTGATTCTGAACCCCCCTCAATGGAGAAGTGTATAAACGTTTTTCAGTAATCTTCAATGCTTTTTATGGAGAAGGCTTCTGGGGATGTTGCATATTGTAGTAGACAGTTGTACTTATCCAGACTGTAAATGTTTCAAACACATAATCATTTCATCCCACATTTAAACCTAGCTACAGTTTTTAGAGGGTTATGCCTGAAGAGAAACATGGGTGTCTTGCATATCGGGAAATCTTCCTCAGAAAGCTTTCAGAATTCAATGTACACTTAATGATTTTTTTTTTATAATTGTATGAATAGGTGCATAATGACAGCACTTGATTATAAGATTTAATGCTGTATACATGACAATTCTGGAATATGGAGTTGAATTCTTCATTGTATGCTTTTTAAGTCTGTCACGTATGTATCTGATTTGTGCTGAAGGCTTTGGAAGCTATCGAACTTAAGAACTATGATTTTGGGCAACCATGTCTTACTGTTGAATATTCTTAGTCTTCAGAGTTCAGGCACAAATTTGCTGCAAGAATGTTTTACTGCTATTGTATAGAATCTTACTACTGTATAATTAATAGGTTTTTAGCAGTTGGAAACTGCTGCACTATTAAGATAATTATGCAACTATCATGCCTTAGCATTGTCTGATTAACACCTTGTGTAGAGTGTATTCTTGAAGTTTGCACAGGACTGAAGGCTTTTAGGAAGGTATTAAAAAAGTACCTTTTTTCCTTAACAGGTGAGCAAGGGAGTCTTAGCCATGGATCTGTTATTGATGGAAGATTTGAAGGGTTCATCCAAACTCATAGTGGGACCTTTTATATTGAGCCAGCAGAGAGATATATTAAGGACAAAACTTTACCGTTCCACTCTGTCATCTATCATGAAGATGATATCAGTGAGTGCTTCCATTTTGTGCTACAGATGAAATATTTTTGTTATTAAATGTCAAAAACTGTAAGCTATTTATAAGCATCAAGTGAGACTTTGGTTTGCATGTGACAATGTGAATTGTGCTGTCCTAATGTGATTAAAACTTATGGTGTGAAAAAGATTTAGGGCAAACGCAATTGAGTTTTCCTTATTCTGTCACTTTAAGCAATACTTAGCGTATAAGCAGTGTATTTTCTGCTCAGTGGACACACATTTCTTTAGAAAAATGCCTTCTTAACACTCCCTAGTCTGACTGATCTTTCCTGTGATCTGTAAAATAAAGTGTAATTAAAGTTCAAGACCCTACGCACTTACCAACAACTAGTAACGGTGGTGTTTGTGGAAAATGAAAGCTTCACCTGCATGTATAGGTCACAACGGTCTTCAGATAGCTTGTTAAAAGATGTGGTGGCACCCAGTATGTCCTGTTTTAAACAGCTGTGATGGGAGTTCTGTCTTAAGTCTACAGGGAATACTACTTGAAGAGTATAGCCTCAGAAGTCTAGCTTTGGATGTAAACATCCAGAAGGACAGTGAAGTACCATAGAGAACTTTTATGTCTTCAGAACTGATGCATCAGTTCTGCTGTCTGCCTGCCTTTTTATATATGATCAGTCTTCAGCTGACAGAAATACAAACAAATACAACTTGCATGATTTCAAAGAGCTTCTGAATTAATGCAGTTACTGAGTCATATGTACGTTGTGAGTGGCACTTGTTCTCTGACTGCTTAAATGTGCATCTTCCTGCTACTTACAAGACCCATATTTGAGAATGAAGTAACCTCATAGGGTAGTGTTTCACTTACTGATTTTGGCTCTCAGAAGTTGCAAAATGAATTTAATTTTCGGCTTTACAGAGCATTGCAGGTGGAAGTCTGAGGAGGTCTTTTGCCTTGCTGGAACAAGGCAACTGTTGAACAGGCAAGAACAGTTCTTGGATTATTGCATGGTTCTCTGCGGTAACATGAAAAGAGTAGTTGGGAAAAGTAGTAAAAAAACTACAAAATCCTGTACTGAAACTGTAAGATACAGTTTTATAACAAGCTATCTGTAAATAATTTGCACATGCTTCTGAATTCTTTCAGTATAACTGGAAAAATTCAATTCACTGCCTGATAATGGGAATACTGGACTACCACTTACATAGCACTTTCTGTAAATAAGTCCTTATCTGCTTCACAGGAGTTTTTATTAACCTCGTTGTAGAAATGGGAGGGGGGAATTAAAGGGACATAAGACATTTTCCCTGTTTCCAAGGAGCAAGGCAAGCAGGAAGATTATCTGTCCCTGTTCCTTGTGCTGTAAACAATAGGGGGACTAAAAATACTCTTCACTGAAATCAACTAATGAAATAAATCAAACTATACCTTAAAGGACCAAATGATTTGATTTTATGAAAATTAGTATTGCTGTCTTGTAGAAGCAATCTCTGTTGTAGGAGTAAATTGATCACTTGAGAGCTGGATAAAGCTAACAATGAACTTGGTTCATAGTAATGTCCTATTAAACTTAATAGGAGTAGGATGTATATTCAATTATTTATTTACATGGTAGTATGTTGGCTTACACTGTTTTTGCTCTTGAATCTAGTGCATCAGTCATCAGCTAGAAACAAAATCAGATTATCAGAGAGGATAGTCTCAATCTTTTCCAGAGAGCCACATCTAAGCAACAGTAAAATACGGCTTCCAAATCACCAAATGAGTGATTTCGAAATGAGTGAGCATTGGAGCTTGTTCAGCATGGTTGAAAATAGCCCATCCTGAAGTTAATTCCAAGCAGCACTATTTGAAAATGCACCACTCCTGTTGTTTACAAGGCGGAGTCTGATGTGCATGCCTGATGATTGTACAGTTAAATGCTTTTTTCATTGGTATCCTAGACGCTTCTATGATTTCTGTGGTCTGAAATACCTGAAGTATACAACTGCTTCTGTTGCTTTCTTAATAGTGCTTTTGAGATTAATTTTTTTGCACCTCCTTAGAGCTATTTTTGAATTGAACTGCATTTCCAAATTAAAAAAAAAAAAAAAGTAGGCTTTACAGTAGCTTTAAAAATAAAAGCAAACCCTAATCTGTTACTGTATTAACTTAAGCTAATTCTGGTGAAATAGAGGCAAACTTGTAGTATCTTACACAAGACAAAGGCAACAAAAATGCTCACATAGCTAATTTAGGAGAGACTGGGGGAGGAGAAATCTTTGCTTTAATTTGGTATATTTTTTGGTCACTCACATATCTGCCTTTTGAAACAATATGCTTTTTAGTGCCTTTCAGATATCACAATGCAACATATGATTAGCATCTCAATGAGGTCTTTTTCAGTATTTAAACAAAAGTGTTTTTTGTAAATGGGGATTATATTGTCAACTTTGTAAGGCTGCTTTTGTCTGTGTTACAGTAGATGTGGTGACCAGTGGAAGGCAGCCTTCTATTCACGACTTGAAACACAAGTTGAATGATTTTAGTTTCTAAACCACTCCCGATCAAACAATTTTATAATTTAGTGCAAGAGAGATGTAAACTACTATTTTCATTAAAATGTTTTGGAAGCTATTTTCTTTTAAGGGTTAAGATTTCACTGGAGCTGTATTTACTGTATTTAAATCCTGTATGCTGCAAGTGTATCCCCGAGTTCATACAGTAAAATACAAAATCAGTTGCATATTTCCTCAGATCAATAGTAGACAGGAAAATCCTGTTCAGAATTTCAAGGAAATGAAAGTGGTTATTTAATTCTCTGTGGTCTGGGAAGAACTCTACAACTGAAAAGTAAAGGATTTTGTAGTTTCGCAAAGCAGTATCTGCTGATTGAACTGAGTGAGGATTACAGACTATTTATGATTTGAGAACTTGATTTCTTGTTTTTTTTCGTAGGGTCATTGCCAATATTGTAATGAAGGTCTACTTGTCACAGGAGCACAGTATGACAAACGGCCTATAATGATAATAAAAACAACACAAAAAAAATTAATACAGTTTTAATTCTATCTACTTAAATTTGGATTTTGTTCTGACACTGTTGCTTTTGGTAGTATTGGCCAGATCTCCATGGCTGTTGAAGGACTGAATCTTCATTATTTTCAGTGGAACCTTGTCATGTCCTTGCCCCTGCTGCCTAAAGCTAGTATCCATTACATAGTTAACCTAAATACTTAAGAGATTATACTATTTGCTGACAAAGATTCTTCATCACATTTTTGCCTTTTGTCAGGTGTAAAGGATACCTGCCAAAGGTATATAAAGGATAAAAATTCTTTTATTTCATTTGAGTGTCTATAGTTGTATATATCATTAATAACTTATACCTCTCTGCTATCTACCTAGAATAAGATAAGAATGAAATTAAAAAGATTTTGTTGTTTTTTAATCACTGTTACTACTTTTATTTTAACATCATGCCAGATTGTACCAAAATGGAAATGGGAAAACAGAAACTTTCAACAATAGAGAAATCAAGTATTTATTTTACCTGAGGATTTTTCCTAGTTAGAGAATTGATCCTGTAATTAAATTCTTCTTTTATAGGCTGTGGTGGAAAGTAGGCGTCTAGTGTTTTTCAATTTAACATTGACCGTAAGCAGCCATTTTGTTGGTAAAAGCATGTGTGTTCTTGTGATCGGTTCATGGGGTTGTGGTAGGGATAAGCCAAGAAGCTCGTGATGCCAAAGAGCCAGCAGAAGGTTGTACCTCTCAAAGCATTTAAAAGCATCACAGGAACGTGGATCAGACTGCTGCGATGGGGGGCAAAGTTGTCCAAGTCATCTGACACCATGTAACTCCTGTCTAGCTTCAGCAATGGAACTGCTGCAGGGGATGGTGGAAATGGATCTTGGAAGATGAACAGGGAACAGTGCCTTCACAGTTCAGGGGTAATTTATTATTTAACAAAAGAAAGCTTTGTGTGTAACTTTCTCTGTAAACAAGGCATGCTCCCAAGCCGTACTACCCACTATTACCTGCCTCCTGTTTTTAGTGGAGTGTATTCAAATCTGTCCTTGGGATTTGTTTTTCCCAGCATATGCTAGATGTTGGCAATTGTTGTTGCAGACTGTTTAATGTACAATTTTAATGGTCATACACTTAGAGTGTTTCTTACCAAATTACTACTTTTTGAGGTGATAAATATTTGCTTGAATTGCAGTTAGTCAATTTTAGAAATGTATTAAGGGATTTCCTAACCTCTTTGGGAAAAAAGATGCAGAGGGAAGACTGCTTATTTTGTGTAATACATTGACAGCATTTTTTTCTAGTACTGTACTGTCAATTGTCATCATGCCAGAGAATGAATAGAAGTGTGGTGATAACATAAAATGGCGTTTTGTGCTGGTGCAAAATATGCTGTGCAGTCATGTTTCCAGTTACTTTCTGCAGATTCCTGCAGTTGCCGCTTGCAATTGCTTTGAAGCTATGGTGGCTTTACACAGAAGTGTGCTGAAGGTGAGACAGTATTGTCCATTAGCTTCTAACTCCTGCCCTTGTATAACGTGCCTTTGTCACAGGGATAAATAGTGATGTGAAAGCAGGCAATGAGAATCACAGTTAGATTAAATAAAGTAGAATTGTTCTACAATGGAAATGGAGGAGGGAAGAGTTGCATCTATAATCCTTTGCACTTAATAATTCCAGTATAGTGATGGTAGCCAGGGTACCACAAAGTGCAGAAGGTAGTGACTGGGCAGTGCTGTTTGTTCAATCTTGGTTGTAGCAAAGCCAATATTACACCAGCTTGTTAATCAAATTGGTGAAGGGATGAAGTGGCTTGTAATATGAGCATTTTTGTCAGTTCATTCCTCTGGCACTGTGCTAGGGCTAGCCATATTGGGAGGAATGTGATGAGACAACTGTTCAAAAATGGTATTTGTGTGTTAAAAATTGAAATATGGGAAACAAATATACAGAAAATCATTAAATAAATTTACATGATTTTAATAACTACAACTCATGAACACATGCATGAAACAGTGAAAGGACAATACTAGTTCTTTCATAAGTCTAGGATTTTTTTTCAAAATACTAATTAATGCACACTAGAGTTACCTCTGAGGATTATTTTTTTTCTTTTAATTTAAACTAGAATCCTTAATAGAACCCAAACAAATTTATCTTCTGTGCAAAATCAAGATTTTGCTAATAATCTCATTGGCAAACACTAGTAAAAAAGAAAGTTGACTGAAGAAAGTGATTTTGTTTCATGTTAGAGTAGCTTCTATAAAGTTCAGACTTAAAATACACTTTGAAGTACAATACTGTACTTGGATATTGTTATCATAGATAAAATTAATTTGCTAGTGAGATAGTGAGTACCTGTTTGCATGCAAGTGTAAGCTTTCAATTGCTCTTTAAGCTGAGATTTTCTTTGCAGAGAAGCTTGATTATTAAGAGGTTCTTTCCTACTATGCAAAGTTTACAATCACAGTAAAATATTTTGTAGCTAGTAAAGGATCCAATTTGAAAAAATGTTAACTATGTTTAAATTGGCCTAATATATCTTTAACTCGTTATAAGAAAATATATGGCTTATTTAAACGTTTGTAAATATATATGGTTGGGAAGAAGGAAGGTTGGAATGCTACTTTAATTGTTGATTTATTTGTCCTTTTAAGCTTATCATTGTTTCAGTTGGATATTGTTGTACTGTTAGTTGGTATTTTGAACCATAAACTCGTATGGAATGCTTTTTTTCAGAGCTCCAAGGCTGCATGCCAAGGATACAATATTTTAATTCCTATTGCTATTTAATTTTCCCCAGCTTTTAATTATTGAAATTTGAAATTCAGAGCTTGATGATCTAGGGAGAACATCTGAAACAAGTTGGGCTTGTATATTGAAATAGTTTAGCAATATCATATAGTATGAATGCAGGAAACATATATGAGAATCAAAGATAATTAAAGGCAACTTTCAGATGAAGCTGAACCAGAATACATAACACAACAGTGCGTGTACTGTGCTGTAATGGCTAGTGGGGTTTGACTCCACAGAACCAACCTAGATATACTTCCTAGGAAAATCCCCTGAAATACATATAATGTGGAGATCAGCTTCTCAAGATCCAGCTCTTAGGCTTTAGAGTTGTACTGCTACAAGCCTGTTCTATCTTCCTGAAAGGAGGTTGTGGTGAGCTGGGGATCAGCCTCTTCTCACAGATGACTAGTGATAGGACTAGAGGGAATGGCCTCAAGTTGCACCAGGGGAGGTTCAGGTTGGAAATCACGAGAAATTTCTTCTCAGAGTGTTTAGGCATTGGAATGGGTTGCCCAGGGAAGTGGTGGAGTCACCGTCCCAGGAGGTGTTCAAGGAAAGGTTGGACCTGGTGCTTAGGGATGGTTTAGTGGGGGATATTGGTGGTAGGGGGATGGTTGGACCAGATGTTCTTGGAGGTCTTTTCCAACCTTAACGATTCTATGGTTCTATTTACTCTCTGATTTTGGATCTTTGCACTTACAACAACAAAAAGGCATCTTGGTAAAGTTTATGCATTTTTGATAAAACCTGCACCCTGTTGTGCTGATGGTAAAAAGAGTTTGCCCTACAGAAACTGCCTCTGTAAGTATTAGTATATGTGGATCACCATCCCATAATCTTTCCTCTATTATTTGTTACTGGGGCACCAATTTATGATGGGTTCCAGTCTGTAGAGAAACTGAAGGGGCAAGATCTCTTCCCTTCGGTAGTTCTCACCTCTGGAAGGAGTTTCTGCAAGTATAGTGTGCTTACAGATCTTTAATAGGTACTGACATTCAAAGTTGATAAACCTGACTGTGTTTCTTAAGCACATTAATGTGTGCGATGAGGTCTGCATTGGCAAGTACTGAAAGAATTGCCCTGGGTAAGTAACCAGTTGTTGTAAAATCTTCTCAGTGAGCTAGTTTAAATTTCCAGCTTATTTAACTTTGATGTGTACCCAGATAATACTACTGTTTTGCTATTAAAATTTAAACAACGAGCTATACTAAAGAGGTGATGAAAATGTTTCTTTTCAGCCTCATTTTAGTTTGCCTATGTTTTCAATTTTTGTAATCTCTAATTCTGTAATTTTTAACAACACACGTACATGCACACACTCTTCTCTATTACTATTGTTTACTTGCCAAAATGGAAACCTGTGCCATTTACTTTCCAGAATAGAAATCATGCATTCACCTTGTCAACAAAATTGTTAACAAACTGATAAGAGTTTGAGAGTAGTAGAGTTGAGTTTGAAACCAAGGATCATTTGAATTTCAGTTCTAATGCATTGGCAGTTAACATGCCATTAACAATACAAACAATTGTGAAAGATGAATTAATTAAAGTAATAGAATCCTATAAGAATGTTAGCAAGATTTCATAGTTTTAGTTTAACAAATATCCAAGCTCTCTCTTAACCAAGTTGTCTTTGATGTAATTGATCTCAAATTGTCACTGTGAGTTCAGTTTTTTTTAATGTTGCTATTAGTTCAAGATAATCTGTAAAGATGCCTAGATAACAACTCTCCTTCTTACATTATATGTTGCTCACTTCCTAATTTCTTTTGCTAGTTGTAAGAAAACAACTTTAAAAAGCAGTCATCGCAATTTTGGCATATTAAGCTAAGAATGTATCTTAGTAGAAATGGTGAGTGGAAAGACAGCTGCTTGAATCTGAGAATGCTTCCTTCAAAAACTACATGAGCAATATTGGACACAAACTGAGAAAGTTGCAGAGATAAAGCTATATTTAATATAGAATTAACGTTTACACATTTGAATTTAAAACCTCAGCATGGCTTTCCTCTTTTTAGAATATCCTCATAAATATGGACCACAAGGAGGTTGTGCAGATCATTCGGTATTTGAAAGAATGCAGAAGTACCAGATGACTGGTATAGAAGAACCAACAACAGAGGTACAAAACCAAGCTATAATGCATTACGTTGATTAGAAATTAGTGTAATAACTGCCTGTTTCTTGTATGTTTTCTTTTTCACTTTTGATCAATCATCCCTCTACTTTGTGAGAGACAATAACCTAAATTATTGCTAGTTATTTCTTAAAATATTTTTTCTATTTTTTTCCCTTTGCTTCTACAGCTTAGATACGCTAGCTCATAGTCTTGATGAATCCTACATGGTCTCAAATTTTTAGACGGAACTTCAGATGAATTTTTAAGTAAGCTTGAGATAAGGAATATACTTTATTGCAGTGGAGAAGGAAGAGTTTCAAGTTCCTTTGGTCTCTAAGTAGTATATTGGTCCTTGAAAAGCACTAACTGTCAGATTTTCAAGATCTGTTAGTGTGACACTCATGTAATATCTGAGTGTTTTCAGTGGTAAATGAAGCGAATATGAGTGCGAGGGTCTTACTAGCAATGTTGAAAGATGGAAGGGCATACTACAAATTGCCTGTGAGAGGAAGTAAGTTGTCTATGGAAGGGACTTGCTTATCTGTTCAGATTCCTGCTTTTTTTTTTTTTTTGTCTTCAGAGTTGCACCACTTGTCATGACATTAGATATTTTTTTCAGCACTTTCCAAATTGAGTTCATCTTAGTTTTAGGTCTGTTATGAACTATTTGAACTTTTGGCATCATTTTGTGGTGTTAAGTATATGCCAACAAAAAGACACGCTACAGTTAATAAAATAGCATCAGTAGCTTACCATATTTATATTGTAACTTCAGAGATTATCCAAAGTATTACTCAGTTCATTGTTGGTACTGATAACATACTTTCCCAAAAAATTTTATGAAGAGTGTGTGCGCTATCAACCAATGAATGTCATAATGCAAAACTATTAGAAGATACTGCTGTAAATAATGAGAATTATATTAACTTAATGTTAGGTGTACCTTTTGTTCTATGCTGAAGTGTTTAAGTATCCCTGTTTGCTGAGGTAGCTGACTAAGGTAATCACATTATGAAGTAACCTGTGTTAGGGAGGATGCATTTAAATCCCACAGCGCTGTTTTTTAACCTACAAACCTTTCATTTTTGAAAAGGATTATGAGGAAGAAAAATTCCAAAGATTGCATGGACGAAAAAATCTATTTCACATTGATTGCCTTTTGTAATAAAAAACATGAAATGCACGAAAGGTTTGGCTGAGGTATCATTAAAAATAGATGGCATATTTGAAGACTGGCTATAATAGACTTAGTTTAATTCAAGTTTCATGAAACTTTATATGTCTAAAAAAATAATGAAAATCTGTTTATATTATTTGAGTGTGTTTAGAAAAATCTATTGCTATTTTTAGATAATCTAGTTCAGTATGTAGACATGCAAAACTAATATATTTGTTTCTTGTGTATATGTAGAAGCCTTTTGAAGAACCTAACAGCAATGGTCCACAGCTTTTAAGAAAAAAGCGTGCCACTCAGGCTGAAAAAAATACTTGTCAGCTCTATATTCAGACTGATCATCTCTTCTATAAGCACTATGGAACAAGGGAAGCTGTAATTGCACAGGTATTTCCAAGCCCTCTGTTTAAATAATCTGCTTTTACTTTATTTCTGACAGATTTAATTCAATTGTGTATATTATTGTTTATTTAGCTTAGAATGAATTGCTTCATTTGTTACAGTGATCCTGGCATTATTGAAGCAGCTTTTCGTATTTCACTAAAAGGATGTGATATGCCATTAAAAAGGTCCTGGGCGTTTATGCTTCCTTTAGCTAATAATCACAGCTGTAGTTTGTTGAACACTTCTGAGTAAGACTTGTCTGATTTTTCTTCTCTCAGTTCTTACTCAGACACATGCTTCCTGAAGACTTTTGTTCTGTTTGACAACCTGCCCAGCCTTTCTGTTAACACTCCCGTAGTCTTTCATTTGAAATTTTAGCACAAAATACTATGAGTTCATAACACAGTTTTCCATACCTCTAGAGTCTGCTATAGTGGAAGGTCAGAAAAGCAGCAGTAACTTAAGGCAGATGCTTTTCATTTGTCAGCATACCATTACCTGGAAAACATTTGTTGCTGACCATTTTTGACTGAAAATATACATAGCACATTTAGCATGCTTACAAATCTGACTTACAGTGTTTGTTCATTGCACTATACATACGCAGTTCAGTTGAGAAACATTTTCCAAAGCTCTGAAGTCACCTTCCAAAATCAGGAGTTCAGTGAGTTAGCATTTTTATGCTCTTGGAAAAGGTAAATGATTTTTTTTCACACTTGTTTTCTAACAGAAATGAAATAATAAAGCTCTAGAAAGTATTTTTTAATACAAAGCTTCAAATTAAGTTTTAACTGCAGTACTATATTGTGGTAACAATAAATTGAATGAGTATCACAAATAAGTATCTGAATTTCTAGTTAATATAAATATGTAAAAGAAATTTAACTTGACTGCAAAAGATTTTGCTTTTAGCTGGCATGTTAGCAATGTAAATACTAGGGTTATGAAGTGATTTATTTCCAGTACTTGCCATTAGCATTTGCTTAAGAAGGCCTGTTAGAGTTATACGGCACAATATCTTTTATGTAAAAGTATAGACTGTGCAGTTGTTATTTAAGATTAGTTGGGCATAGTGCATAGATCTTTGAACTGTGGGTACTTTTTTGGTTTTTGACAGATATCCAGCCATGTTAAAGCAATTGACACAATTTACCAGTCAACAGATTTCTCAGGAATCCGTAACATCAGCTTTATGGTGAAACGAATAAGAGTAAGTTGTGCTGCCAATGCTTGTAGCTTCACCTTTTTGCTTGGAAGTGCTATTTGTTCAAAAGACCTATTGCGTTTTCAGGGCTGTTTAGCTTTACTATTTACTGATAGTAAGTATGTAACACGAGTGTCTCTTTTGCAAATAGTTCCCTACCCCCTTTATTTGATTTGGTTTTAGTCTGTATTGTCAAAGGCATGCTATGTTATTGTTAAGTTGTAGTCAACTCTTACAAGAATCAACTTAGGTTTTACTAGTATTGACTCCCAGCAAATACTGTATTGCTCTCCAAGGACTTTAATTCTAAAATAGGTAGCTGTTATTTAGGTAAAATTTCCTTCTAGAAGTGATGATTTAAGAGGATAAATACAAACCTATGCATGCTGATGATAAGGAAAAAGAAAGGAGTGATTAAAGGAGTGAGGATATATTACACAAATGCAATTCTTTATTTTTAGAACGTTTTTTGAAATATTGGGGTTGTAATATGTCTTGGCCTGTAAATCTTTAGCAGCATCTTTAACTATTAACATAATAAGGTATTGACAACAGTAAGCATCTTAGCTGGCATTTACAAATCCATTGAAAACGAATCACTTGTAACAGTTTGTTTCAATTTACTTTTAGATTAACACGACTGTAGATGAGAAGGACTCTTCAAATCCCTTCCGATTTCCTAACATTGGTGTGGAAAAGTTTCTGGAACTGAACTCAGAACAGAATCATGATGATTATTGCTTGGCCTATGTGTTTACAGACCGTGATTTTGATGATGGAGTCCTTGGTCTGGCGTGGGTTGGAGCCCCTTCAGGTAACTGTATCCAAACCTTCAGCGCTATGAGATTAAGAAAGTATTGTAGGCACATACAAAGAAGTAGAAACTGTCCTTGAAGTTGACAGCAAGTAGACAAAGTCTCTCACAGCTGAAGCCAGTCTCTAGCTGACTTTTCACAATTTTGACTGGATGTTCTTTGATTTTTGTTATAAGAGGAACAGAATATCATATCTCACTTCAATAAGTTGTGCTGTCTTTCTGATGAGCAGTATCTCAAGAATAAGGAAAGGCATATTTCTTTTAGTAGACAAAGGTGATATTGGATAGCTTTTTATTTATGCCAGGTATGAGTAAATTGACAAAAGAGAAAGAAGTATTTCTGCTATATACAAACAGAGCTCAAAACTATGTAGCTTGCATTTTGTGGTAGAATAACACTGCAGAATCCTTAGTTTTTCTAGGTAGTGTTGGAAGCTATTTGCTTTATTTTTATCCAAAAGTAAAACTAGTGAGATGTTGTTCTGGGAGATACCAGAACAACTGTGTAACTGTTCTTGAACTGCTTCTCATTAGTTTCAATCTAGTTGTGTATTTTGAGTTATGCTGAAAAAAAAAAATTAAACCAAGTAATGGTTTCCATGTGCGCAGGATCTTGAGATGTTTGTCATTAATGTATTAGTTTTATAAAACGATATATTTAAGAGTTGTTAACCTTTAAATTCAAGTAAATAATTATGATTCAGCACAAATTCAAAGTTGTGGAAACTTCACAGAAATCAAATTCAGGAATGATCAGTGTACATTCGTTCTACAGCTTAATCCTTGATTACATGGCAGTCACTTGATGGAAGAAATAAGAGATCTCAGACTTTGCATGAGCCTGGATACTTCTATGGGAACATTATGAAGAGCTTTAACAGAGTTAAAAGTTTAAACAGAGTTTGTGGGGAAAAAAAAAAAAAAAGCAAACATTAAGCCCTTCGAGAGATGTAGATATAAATTGTAACCTCCCTTTATCCACTGCTGTATTTTCCTCTGAAGCACATTAGCTAAAGAGCACTGGAGCTATGTGGGGAAATGTGGTATGACAGTCTGCCTTTCATCTTAGGAGAGTAAAATACTCAAATAAGTGTTAGTAGAATATTTGGAGTGGAGTAGGTATGTTAATTGTCACTAATTTTAGTGACTGTGGAAAAATCGTAGGAAGCATAATACACAGGTGACCTACGTAAATAAGAAACTGAGTCTGTGATGTCTAGCCTAGTACATAGAATGAGCAAACACAGAATGAATTGGAGTGTATATTCCATAAACCCTCTTTCCAAAAAAAAGAATTTGACTGGCAAAAGTGAAGTTGCTTTGATATATTTTCATCCTTAATGCACATACTGACAAAGGTTAAATGGGATATTTCATTAAAATGAAATTTTACTCCAGAAAGTAAGGAAAGGCCTTTATTGAGTGTTTTTTTTTTTGACACCACTTCTGGCAGTAGTAGAATAGCTGAATTTTAGAATGTTCTTGGTGGCTCAGTACAAACTTCAGTTACAGAAAATTTTGGTGAAATTAAAGTCATAATTTCACAACTTTTTCAAACAGTAAGTGTGATGTACTTGATTATTGACCTTCTAAATAAGGATCTGGATAACCCACACATCAAAACCATTTTCAGCTTTAAATTGTATGGTGGAAAAATGAGTCACTTCTGCTGACAAGGCTAAATAGCTAATCTTAGGCGTTTTTTATAACTGTTCTTGCTGTGATAGATGATTTTCTGTGATTGTACTGTTTGTGTTTTTTTTTTTTTTATACTCGGTGAAATCCAATTGGGATGTAGATTGAGAACACCTGTATTGGATGTTGCACCCTGATAGTCCTGTACTGTGGGTATGATAAAATCAGGGCTTGTGCACGCAGCGAAAGCCCCAAATAAGTCTGTTTTAATAGCTATTCTAAAATAGCTAATTTCTTGTGTGAATGTATTCATTCAGTGCTGAGAGCAATAGCTTGGATAAACTTAATCTACTTTCAAAGTTGGGTTATTATTAATTACACAAAAGAACTCCTGGTCTGTAAGGATCCAATGAGGCAGTGAGTAGTTTCTTGTTTTAACTGGCAGATGAAAAGTACACAGTGTTTAAGTGACTGTTATACTTTGGTCTAAATGCAGGGAGCTCTGGGGGAATATGTGAAAAGAGCAAACTGTATTCTGATGGTAAGAAGAAATCTTTGAACACTGGAATAATCACTGTTCAGAACTATGGCTCTCATGTTCCTCCCAAGGTTTCTCACATCACTTTTGCTCATGAGGTTGGACATAACTTTGGCTCACCTGTGAGTATTACTATTGATCTGTTATTTTCAATAATTTTGAAATGCATGGTTGGTATGATTTGTGAATGGAGTTTTTACTACTTATAAGTAAGGAAAATATGATCATTAAAAAAAAAAACAACAGGTTTCTGAAGTAAGACCTTCTGTGAGTATTTTATAACATTGTTGCACCAGTTGATTTTTGTGAATTGTTTATTTCTACTAGTTCAATGTCGTATAAATAAACTGTAATATTATTCCCTAAAACTTTCATGTTTTTTTTATTGAAGACTAGGGTTGCACACATTTTTTAAATGTATTTTGGTTTATGCTAGAGTGAAGGAAGAATCAGTGCAAAATTGATTAAGATGACACTTTATTCAATGAGAAAAAATGGAATGCCTTTTTTTGTTCAATTATTTTTACTTACAGGATTACAAAAAAATGAATGAAAGGGATTAAGATAACTAGAATGGCATTTTAGAGCAAAATTCTCCTCTCGTTTAGGGGTTATATTTGTTTGTGACAAACCAAAACCAAAAGGCTTTTGTGATTTTGCTGGACTTGAGAACAAAGTGGAGGGTTTTTTTGTTGGGGGTTGTGGGGCAGGGGGCTGTTTTTTTTGTTTCTAACTTAAGTATATAGGCTTTCTACTGTTGGAAGTAATATGATATCAAGATACAACAGAAGTAATGAGTTGGTTAGAAACTGGTGCTTGCATATGTATACTTACTTCATGTACCTTGAGAACATCCCTAATACAACCGCTTTGAGTGGGAACAATAGGAACAAGCATTCCAAGTATAATTGAAAATATGAGCACGTGAAACTGAAAAAGTTAGTCCTACTGAGTGAAACATCTTTTGGATTAGTTTGTAAGATGCAATTTACAGTGAAATAAAAAAGAACAATTTCAGTCCAGGAAATAAGTAAAAGTACACATTTAGTTCTACCAAACTGTAAGTTACGCAGTTCTCACAAGTATCTTTAGCTTTAACATTTACCTACTACTTTTAGAGACATAGGTTACATTTCTGGAAAGTTCAGATACATCAGAACTGCATTGGAGTTCCTCTTGATCTTTGCAATTTATTTTTCAGTCTCATGGCTAGTATGCTAGCTTTCAGTGTGTCATACTGAATATTAGGCTTGTCACTGGAGGACAGAAACCAATTTGTTCTCTATTCTAAAGTTCTCTTTACCCCTTCCTGAAAGCAAGCAAAAAGATGGACTGCTGTTTTAGTTTTTCTTCCACATAGTAGTTCACCCTTTTCTGACTATAAAGCCATTCTTATATCAAGTTTTTTTCAAGTCTGTTTTCCTTCTGGGATGTGCATATGGGGTGTATATTCCCAAGAATTTTAATAAGCTAAAACTTGAAAAAATAGTTGCTTGTTGCTATTGTCAGTAAAACTTTTTTCTGTTTCCTTTTTATGATCTGAAAAGACTTACGGTATAAGATGGTGTTTTATGATTAAGACAGTGAGAATTAAAGTTTCGTAAAGTTAGCAAATCAAGTACCTTGTTCACATGTAGAAAAAGCAAGAAATTAGAGAAGCTGTTGCAATATAAATATTTTTTTTTTTTTTAATTTTGCAGCATGATTCTGGAATGGAGTGCACTCCAGGAGAATCCAAGAACTTGGGACAGAAAGAAAATGGCAATTTTATCATGTATGCAAGAGCTACATCTGGGGACAAACTTAACAACAACAAGTTCTCTATTTGTAGTATTCGAAATATCAGCCAAGTTCTTGAGAAAAAGAGAAATAATTGCTTTGTTGGTATGTATTTAGCCATCCTGAAAGCAGAACAGCAAAGTTGTTAATAATAAGCTTAATAAGAAATTTATTTTTTTTTAATTACTGAAGGATTCTGTAAATAAAGAATTGAGTTTGAGATCTGTAGTTTTGTGTCAAGTTCTGGGCTCCCCAGTACAGGAA
Source organism: Cygnus atratus (assembly GCF_013377495.2). NCBI lineage: Eukaryota > Metazoa > Chordata > Aves > Anseriformes > Anatidae > Cygnus > Cygnus atratus. The sequence goes on along the minus strand of NC_066372.1, from coordinate 4,269,571 downwards.
ACACATGGATGTACTGGAGCGAGTCCAGGAAAGGGCCACAAATATGATTAAGGGATTGCAGCATATGATGTGAGGAGACACTGAGAGAGCTGAGACTTCAGGCCGGAGAAGAGAATGCTGGGAACGGGGTGGCTTGTGTCTGTCTGTGTAAATTTCTGGTGGGAGGGAGTAAAGAAAACCAGTCCAGACTCTGCTCAGTGGTGTCCAGTGAAAGGACAAGAGGAAAGAGGCACAAATTAAAATACAGGAAGTCCTATTTATATGTGATGGCTTGGGTTTTTACATATGTTTGTTTTCTTTTCTTTTTACTGTGAGAGTGGTTGAACACTGGAGCAGGTTGCTCAGAAGGTTGTGAAATCTTTTCATCTTTGGAGATGCTCAAAACCCATCTAGACAAAGCCCTGGGCAACCTGATGTAGTTGACCCTTCTCTGAGTGAAAGATTGGACTACACAACCTCCAGAAGTGCCTTTCAGCCTCATCCTATTATCACTCCTGGCTTCCTATCTGCACAAGAAACTCCCATTGTTATCAGCAGAATCCTTTTACTCAGAAGCTTAAATTGTATGAACTGTAGGAATGACTAAACTGGGTGGTGAACAAGTAGTGCAAGTTGACTTACTTGAGTCCTAGTCTGCACAAAGTTCGACTTGAGCAGATATTTTCAGTCTTGCCTAGTTGGATGCTGTTGCAAGTCAATATTTTCTTATTTTCATATTCTTTGTACTGCTTTATACAAAATGTACTGTCATTTTTCAGAGTCTGGTCAGCCAATCTGTGGTAATGGACTGGTGGAACAAGGAGAACAGTGTGATTGTGGATATAGCGACCAGTGTAAAGATGAGTGCTGTTATGATGCAAACCAATCGGAAGATAAAAAATGCAAGTTAAAACCAGGCATATCCTGCAGGTATTGTACATTTCTGTTGTAGTACTTTTAAATAAAATACCTCATACAGCGAGTGAGAAGTTGATCAGCACAAGTATGGTATACAATTCTTGGTGCTAATTGTAGCTTGCTTTCCCTTGGTAGTCAAATGACTGTTTTCTAGTGTTTTTATAAACTTACATGATGCTGAGTTGTATCTGTGCTAATATATCCTAATACTCAGCACAGACAAGTGTGTTGAAACTTGGTCGTCTTTGTCTGAAATTTGTTGTGCAAAAGTCTTTGCAAAAGCTGCATGGTTCAGAAAAACATGACCAGTATGTTGTTTTTAAGACAGGTACAAGAAAGCATTAATTTCTCAAATAATAATGGAAGGATATTCTGAAGTTGGATCCTTCCTAGTACCATTTCTACAGTGTTGCCTAACTGGAAGATGATTTAAGGCTATACATGACCAAATGTTTTTCTCTTTTTATGCTTGTTCTATAGATGAAATTATGTTTTTAAGTCACCTAATATCTTTGCAATGTTCTACACACAGTGATTTATAAGAGCAGCTTTTAAAGATTATTAGACTTTGATGCTAAGGTGAAGGTGAAATACAAGTCAACTACTATCTTTTGGTTACATAACTTAACACAGAGGTTAAATTTTGACCTCATCTGAAAACTTAGGTGGATTTTTTTCACCCATGAGCTTTTGATCCTCTCCAGAGACAGACATAAAATATAACATCTGGTTAGCCAAAGATGAAGAGAAAGTTACTGTTGAAGTCTAAAACAGCTCAAGTTTATTATACAACGTGCAGAGTTGTGTTCTAATTAATCTTTCCTGCCTTAAAATATTACCTTTGTCGTCCTGTGAGTGGAAGTAGAAATAGCATCTGCTATGAAAATGTATTTGATGCTGTAGACATAGTAGAAGGACAATTTGTGGTCACAATAATTTTGTATGCCTTTTTTTCACCTTGCAAATTCTTGTAATTTCTTCTGGGGAGGGAGGAAAGCCTTACATTGCTTTATCATTGGTTTGTCAGATTTTCTTTTATATCGTGCATCTGGTGAGTGAGGAGCTGACTGCTTCTGAGTACACCAGGTGCTGCTGCCACCTTTTCTTTTCTGTCTTCTAAAAATCTTATGTTCAGCTGACTATAGTCTAGCTTTAAGCCCTGCTGAAACAATCTTAAATATTAGTTGCTGCATCCTTTTTCTTTTAGAATTTCCTTTTTCCAGTTTTATTTGAGATAGAAAACTTTGTGGTTCAAAGATGTTTCCAAAGACTTGTAAAACAAAATCCAAATGTAAGAATGGGTCACATAAATTGCATGTCAAAGTACTAAATACTTTAGGAAAATGATGGTAGCTATCCAATAGTGTTGTGTATCTTTAAGTCTTTTCTGTGTGACATGAGTGATTTTTTATGGCATACCATAGTTATAAAATAGAGATAATGACCTCCAGAAGGTCTGCACGATCTTCCAATGTCCACTGAATGCCATTAAGTGCGTTGTGAGTGGTGTTGAGTTATAGAATAATATGAAATGAGAACCCAGGAGGCTTTGCTTTAGTCAAGTAGTTATATACGTGTTATAACCCTCACTCTTCTGCTACTTATAATGACGTGGACTTGAATATAGCTTCAGAAAGAAATGGTTTTCCTGTGGTTGCATCAGGTAGAGTAGGATGATATGCTGGTGGGCCTTGCTATAAGACCCTCAGATACCTTCATGTAGGTGCCAAAAAGTTTTGGGGAAACCTAAGCTGTATGGCTTCTTCAAAAAGTCTTTCCTTCACAAAAACTTTGTAAGCTGCCTGTGATTTCTGATATAAGCTCTTCTGACCCATCTCCTTCCCTCTTCTCATTTATTTAAACAGTGTAAGTGGTATTTCTGCAGAAAGTAGAAAAAAAAATACTTGTGGATGTTACGTCAGTGACAGATAAATCTTGACTTATTGATTGTAATGAAACTGATACTGTCAAACTCATCAGTTATTCCTGAACTAATTTCATTAACTTTTTAATTTAACATTTTGTATATACAAGATTTGAGATGCTGTTATTTTCTGTATATCTTAAATTAAGATGCATTTGTACTATTTTTCTTATACATTGCAAATAGTTTGATTACTGCCCTGAACGGAGAAGTTGGTATTCTGTGCAGAAACCTTGTTACCTCAAGGGAGGAAAAATATTTTTCAATTTACCTTTTACTTGGCACAAATCATAAATTACTCTGAGAAGGTCTCAAGATGAATATTTATTCATAAAAGTTCACTTTTTCCTTATATTCATATTTTGTTTATTTCTAGCCCTAGTCAAGGTCCTTGCTGTACTGCAGACTGTATTTTCAAACTAAAGACTGATAAGTGTCGAAATGATTCTGACTGTGCGAGAGAAGGAATGTGTAATGGTTTCAGTGCTCTCTGTCCAGCCTCTGAGCCCAAACCAAATTTCACAGATTGCAACAGACGTACACAAGTTTGCCTGAATGGGGTATGTTTTTTTGTTCGCTTGTTTGTTTTTTTTACACTTATATGTAACTCTGCAGTTGTTTATTGCAAGGCACTGCATTGTGAAGTGATATGGTTTCAATATTTAATGGAGAACAGTGTAAGAATAATCTTCTTTCAATAGGAATGTTTTATTTATAGATTTCTGTCAAGATAACTGTGAAGGTACAACAAATATTAAGCAGCAGCTAACAAGTGTCAAGCTAGCTTTACTATTTGAGAAGGTTCCATTTAAAGTTTTTGTGAAAATGAAGCATACGAAAGTATGTTTTACCTCCTAGTGATATTTTCTCGTTTTTCCTGAGTGTTGATCAAGGAATTTCTTGCCTTAGAAAATTAGTTATATTACTGGGACATGTTGAATTTGGCCTAATGAAAATATACGGTTCTTCCCTCCCTGCCACATGCACGTAACACACGTGCAGCGATATGGAATTACTCTGAACTGCCATTAGTTTCCTGGGTTATAAAGTCCATGGTAGTTATTATTAAAAATGGATGGGAAATATTTTGTAAGTTGATCTGTGTTTACTTGAAAGGGGAAAAAAGCAGAAGTCATCCTTTTAAAGAGCTGTAAATCCTGTTGTTCTAACTCTTCATTTTCCACAATTCACTTTTTAATGAAATAATTAGCTAAAAATCTATTATAAACTTAAGAGTCACTGTGAAGATAGAGGAATTGGCTGTATAGAGTTACTTGATTTTGAAACAAGTTTGTAAATAAACTGATTTTTTTAATTTAAGTTTATTTGAAGAGTCATCCCACAGTAATTGAATACACAATATTTCCTGCCCTAAAATTTTTATTCTTATTTTCTGAGGGAAAATATTTTTGAAGACATGCTCTTGATTTGTTTTATGAATCACGGTTTTGAGTAATCATGTTTGAATGTGAATTACGGTGCATTCCAGTGCTGTGAAGCTTTTACAGAGTATCCTAAAAGAAGATAGTGTTAAAAAAAAATTTAAATCACCTTTAAAAATTCTCAAGTAAGCCTAAGCATTGAATTTGGATAGTTATAATCATTTTTTGTTATATAAACTTCAGAAAAAATTCAAACTTTTTTTTTTTTTAGCATCTCTGCAATTATGCTTTCGGCTATTAAAAATTAATATCTTTCCTAATGTCAGTTTGCTTAAAAGTGAAATTGATTTCTTCAGTTCTCTTGTTTTTGTCTCAAACAGCAATGTGCTGGCTCTATCTGTGAGAAGTATGGCTTGGAGGAATGTACGTGTGCTAGTTCAGATGGCAAGGACGATAGAGAACTGTGTCATGTCTGCTGCATGAGAAAAAGTAAGATTTGTCTGGATTGTGTAAGCATGAATATAGCAGTAGGAATATATATCTGAGGAATTTTCTGACAGGATTTTTTTATAGTTCTTGTTAGCCTGAGATCATACTATGGTTTTGGTTCATACTTATTTTTGGGTAGACATTGCTTTGTATTTTGTAGGAAATACTCAATCTATTTTGTTTTACAGAATAACTTGAAAATTTTCAGAAGTAAATATTTTGAACAATTGAACACTAGGGTATTCATGCACATATGTTTTTAAATATTTTGAACTAATCTGATTTGTATTCACTTTGCAGTGGACCCGAGTACTTGTGCAAGTACAGGGTCTAACCGGTGGGAGAAACATTTTGGTCGTAAAACCATTACTTTGCAACCTGGATCTCCTTGTAATGATTTCAAAGGCTACTGTGATGTGTTTATGAGATGTCGGCTAGTAGATGCTGATGGCCCTCTAGCTAGATTAAAGAAAGCGATATTTAATCCAGAGCTATATGAAAATATTGCAGAATGGATTGTGGTAAGTATTTTTGTCTTGCCAGTCTAATATAAAATGTTGTTGCTAATCAGTGTTCACAGCTGGTAAGTATCATTATATATGTGCAGTACTTCAGCATTCTTCAGAGTATAAACAGTCCTTGTTTTCACTGATATTTTCTATAAGCACCTTGAGTGCAGCAAATTGTTTAACAGATGGAGGGAATGAAAACAAGTGTCTTGAGTAAATATTTTGTCTTAACACATCTATTCAAACCACTATGTTTTTGTGTTAATGTTCATATTTTTTAACTCACTGTATTTTCCCATTTTAACTCTTCATATTTGAATATTCTGCTTTCTTTTAAGGAGCTGAGTGTATTGACCTCTAGCATTTCTGATAATTCATTTTTCTAATAATAGATTGGGTGGGGGAGCTATAAAGAAACATATAGCGGCCAGGTCAATGTTATATAAACTATTGATTGTTTTAGGCTTATATAGCTCTACTGTAGTGCAAGTATCTTCTGTGAGATACTCTTCTGATAATAGAATGAATCTTAAGGGGTTTTTTTGGTGTGTAAGAACTTTGATGACTTCTTTTCTTTAAAATGTTACGCTCTTTTAGGTGATGTTTCAGTGCTTTTCGATGACTTTTTAAAGGCAAAGGAGAGCCATATTTAATGACTCATGTCTCATGTGCATGCATACCTTTCCTTCATACAAAAAAACATTTTTTAAATGTTTTTAGGCTCATTGGTGGGCAGTATTGCTTATGGGAATTGCCCTGATCATGTTAATGGCTGGTTTCATTAAGATATGCAGTGTTCATACTCCAAGCAGTAATCCAAAGTTGCCTCCTCATAAACCACTTCCAGGTAAGCAGAGAAATGTTTTATCAACTCAACTGTTTTATTCTGAAGGGGAAATTTCTGGTGTCCCAACCTGCAGTTCATTGCCTGGCACTATGAAACTCGAAATGGAATTATCCTTCTGGCATGAATTCATAAAAATGTAACTCTTGCCTTATTTTCCTATAATACATATCAAAAGAAAGCATTGAAAAGGTTTTCTGATTCTGAGTTCCTTGCATTTCTTATTTCATGCTACCTTTTGTAAGAATTTTACTGTTAAAGGAACTTCTATTGCGATAATAGAATGTATTCTGTAAATATTCCATGCATTTAATCATATATTTAAAACCTTGCAGGTCTAAATCTGAAGCTTTTCAGAAAACTGGTTATATTTAACCTCTGTGGCCAGGGCAACTTTTCTGGAGATCGTTTCTTCCTTTGTATTTGTTTTAATAATTTGCCTTTCTTTGAAACAGGCACTTTAAAAAGGAGGAGACCACCACAAACCACTCAGCCACCACAGCGGCAAAGGCCCCGAGAGAGTTATCAGATGGGACATATGAGACATTGACTGCAGCTTTCTGCCTTGGTTCTTCCTAGTGCCTACAATGGGAAAACTCACTCCAAAGAAAAACCTAATAAATCATTGTCCCCAGTCAAACTCTGAGAAATTGAAGAAAAGGCATGATATGCCCTCAAAGCAAGTGGAAATGGTTAATTTTTGAGTGAATCTTCCAGCTCAAAAAGAAGAAAAATGTTTTTCTTGCATACTTTTAATTTAGTGGCACAAAGTCCTAGAGCATCATGGTTCTTTCCCCCTTCTGTGCTCTTCATTGCTGCATTTTCTTCACTTGCAGGCAAATATGGCTGTAGTAAAACTTCTATTCAAGAATTGAAAAAAATATATATTTTTCAACTGCCAGACAAGGCTAGGAAGCTAGACCACCTCAACATTGGAGACATTACTTGCCAATGTATATACATTGTTATATGCAGACATGTATTTCTTACGTACACCCGTACTTGTGTGCAATTGTAAACAAGAGAATTGCAATATGGATGTTTCTTTGTATTATAAAACTTTTCCGCTATTAATGAAGAAATTACTGTTTAATTGACATACTCAGGATAACAGAGGATGATGTGTGTAATGGTCAAGGATCCTGTGATGCTTTACACAGCAATTGTGAATCAAACTTTTTATCATGATCGAAGTTGTTTCAAGCACTCATTTCATCTTTTATCAAACAGCTGCTAAGCGATAGCATACAAGATTGAATGATCTTTTAGAGATATATAGCAGGTGTGCAAACTTTGCTAATGCCAGAATGTTTCAAAATTGTTTTATACAAATGATTTCTTGTAGCTCAGCATAAATGTTTTTAATTTGTCTGATTATTCAGTTAAATAATGAATAGTTAGAGGTAATATTGCCATGCGTTAGAAAATTCTGCCTGTTATTCAACTTGTTTTAAAATTTGCAACCAGTTCATTTGGGATCTTCAGCTATTCTTGCAGTATGATAATTAAGTTCATGATTCCAAGGGATGTGGAAAGAAAGAAAAGCTGTAGTTTATTTTCTTTTTTAATTTATCAGATATTTGGATAACTTTTCAGCATGATACTGTTGACTGATAACCACTAAAGTAGTGATTTGCCCAGCTATTGTGGCAGAGTTAAAATTGTAGTTAGGACTACCAACTTTCTCAGAAACATTTTATAACAGTAGTGAAGTTCAACAGCACAATGTCCCATTCCAAAGTTCGTATTACAAATGTAAAATAATTGGCTTTTTTTAAAAGAAAAAACAAAAGATGTCTTAAGGTGCTTACTGCTATGCAGGAGATGAAAGGGGGCATTACAAACAAAATGTTTAAGCTCGTGATATATTTATTGCTTGTTTTCCAAAAGCACCCAGCTAATTAGAAGCGCAAATGGCTATAATTTTCCTGGCTTTGCTTAGGAGAAAATTTACTAAGGGTTGGTCAGGCTTCCTTTGTTTGTTTTTTGTTTTTGTTTTGTTTCTTAAGAGTATAAGGTTTACACAATCATTCTCATAATGTGACGCAAGCCAGCAAGGCCAAAAATATTACTGAATATAATGGGATCTCTTCCTTGTAAACTTGTACAGTATGTGGTGACTTTTTCAAAATACAGCTTTTTGTACATGGTTTAGAGACAAATTTTGTACATGAAACCCCAGTCCAATAGACTATATAAATAATTCTAAATGATCTTAACTAGTTAGAAGTGTATGTAGTTGCTTTTAAATCATTTTAAATACATTTGTTTTAAGACTGTGCAAAAATTGGAAGTGGGTTTGCGTTTCTAAAATGGTGACTTTTCTTCAGCAAGAGTTCTTAGTAACTTCTTGAGCGTGGTAGACTTTAACATGTAAATTTTTTGCCTGTAATGTTATCCTGTGGTAGGGTTTTGGCAGAGAAGTGCTGCCCTATTTTATTTTGAGTCTAAGTTAAATGTTTTCTGAAAAGAGAAATGTGCACTGAACTCTCCACTGCAAGTCAAGATGTGGTAAATCAAAAAAAAAGTTCAAGGCAATGGAATACTACTGTCAATTTCATGTCCACTGTGTTTTATACAGTATCTTTTTTGTTCACTTTGGAAATTTTTACTAAAATTGCAAAAAAAAAAAAAAGTATTGTGCAAAGATATGTAAGGTTTTTTGAAACTTGAAATGCATTAATAAATAGACTTGATGAAATCATCTTCTGAAGATCCATTTACTTTTTGAACCCTGAAAGCAAAAAGGAATATACAGATTCTGTTTTTCTGGTTTTTTGTCTTTCACTGTAAAGGGGCAGGTGCACTGAGAAGTCATTGCACTACCTGTATAATCCCAAAGTGCATCTCTGTTTTCAAATCTTGAAGTTAAATGCAAAAGTAAATATTCTGTGTAAACTTTTTATGGAAAAGCCCTTAGAATGTCTTTAAATTACTTCTATTATCACAGAAATAAAGCTTTATTCTCATCTTTAAAATGGGAACTCATGACTGTTGGGGTATTCAAGCCTGGCACCATAGCTAGTGAATAATACTTTGTGAAATAAGTTTATTGTTGAGGAGGAATACCTCAACTGACATACCTACAGTGTTTTGAATGCACAATTAAGGGATCAGACTTTTTGAAGGATCAAAACTGCAAGGTGCTTTAAAACTGCCAGGCTGGGTCTGTGTTTTTTCTTTTGTATTGTATCATTGATTAAAGTAATAAGATGAGCTGACAGAATTTGGATTTTAAAAGCAGTCTTTCATTCTTAGAGCTGTTTGTTAAGAATAGCCTGCTTAGACATCTGTTTCCCTAACTGGGCATCATATGCTTTGATTTAATCAAAGCATATTCAGAGTTCCTTCCTTACAGTACTTGTTTTCCCCATGAGTTTTTAATAGAAGTGTTTCCGCTTTTAGCTAAATAGCAATGTTAGGGCAAAAGGTATTAAAAGAATCACTTGGAGCAAATCCCTTCTGCATATCAGTATCATAGATACCCATTAGATTTGATTGTGGTTGTATTTAAAATTCTACCTTGGATTTCAAGCCAGAGGGATAGAAATAATGCCTGTGCATATAGAACACAAAATATGTGTATTTCTTCAAATGTGTTTGGGGAAACCAATGAGAACATAAATAGTTGTTTAATATTTGACCTAATAGTTCCTAGTTATAACTATTCACTTAATCTTATTTCTTAATGCTTTATTCATGAAACATCTCTGTTGTCGAAGCACGTATAGTCAAAATTGTATGATTGTGAGAAGCACATCACAAAGTCCTCTTAAAGAATGAAAGTTTATTTGAACTGTAAAGACTACAAGTCAGTGAAATAGTTTGCCTTTTAATTAAATGTTCCAATATTGCTTTCAGGGAAAAAAAAAACACAGATTTTACTTCAGAATATTGGATGCCCATTATTACACAGATGTGATTAAAAGCACAGCATTCTTTGCCATTCTAAGCTGTGCTTGTACTGACAGAGGTAGGCCTCTGATGGCTTTCAGGCTCTCAGTTCAGTTTCTGGAGTGATACAGGGTAATTCCAGTGAGCACAAAGTAAGGCACCACTATAACCACTTGGAATTGGAGGTATGACCTTGACATTATGTTCTGGCTATGTAAGACTATAAGTATGCTGCAACATAGGCTTAATGTCAATTTTATATCAGAAATTAGTGTAATGGTTATCAAAAAAATTGGGACAGGATTTATTTGGACATACAATTTCTAAAAATAAAAATAAAATAAAGACCTAAAGACCTCAGAATAAATTTATTTGTATCAGCAAGAGTTTAAATATTGAATATTCTCTTAATTTTTGTTTGACTTTAGAGGAGTTTTTAAAGTGTGTTATCTAAGGATATATTGGCTTGTTGCAGTTGAGCTAGAGAATATTTTTCCTCAGAAACTTTAAAAGTCCCCAAGCTGCACTATTCCCATTGTTTGGGTTTCAGCACATTGTAGATGTCTTTGACCTTTTTTTTCCCACCTGCTTTACCTGAACTAATGCTTTCAAACTTTTTTCCTACAGCTAAGATCCCTTCTTATCAAGTAAGTGATACTAACTTTACTGTCTAAAATATTTTTTAAGTGTTAGAGTGTGTAGCTACAGAAAAATCAGAACTTGGAAGTCTGTGAATATGCATATGTTACACCATAGAAATTGCTTTAGAAGCTGTCTCAACTCTTGAATGCTTTTTCTGGTGTAGTGCAACACTAACAACTGCACTGAAAGGGAAGCACAAGCCATTTCTGTGTAGCCTCTTGCTCTGTAATCCTTCAATATCTTCTGAACCAAAGCCTTTGAGGAGTGGGGCAGGATTTGGTTCAACAAGCTAACAAAAATCACAGCTTTTAGAAAGCTGCTGATAACCAATGTTGTAGATGCAATTACCAACAACAGTATTTCAATTCTCTTGTAAATAGACAAATATTTATAAATAAAAATAATAACTCTGAGCATGATAAGTAAAAGTGGCCGATTTTTTTACCTTTTCCCAGAAGCAAAAACTGAATTCCAGAAACAATTGAATTCTGCAAACAATCTAAGGAGAGGCATAATTTGAGGTATCTGGACACACTTCACCCCATGCCCCCAACACCCACCCTACCTTATTTTTCATTGTGCTTTACTGCTCTGCTCTTGGAAAATCGAAATGCCTTTAGCTGCGCACGGAAGTGACCACAATGAAATTTGCTTTTTTATTGTCTTCAGGACAGAGTCCATCTTAACTTCATTCACCTCAAAATGCTGTCACTGGTTTCTAGCTATTAACTCTTTTCAAGGCTGGTTTGGGTTTGTTTTTGTTGGTGGTGTTTTTTTTGTTGTTTGTTTGTTTGTTTGTTTTATTTTGTTCTTCATAGTAGCTATAACCATAAACAAGTCTTAGACTTATAAACAAGTCTAATGCTTACATAGCTGGTTCAGGAATACTTGTACTGAAATTTCCCTCTTCCCTAATTTGACTTTCTGGTTTACTGTACTACGATTTTGAATAAAGTGACTGTAATATGTTCTGTGTTTACATTAAGGAACAAAACAAAACTTTAACAAAGCTATTATTAGGTAATTGGAGTATTGGGGATAACAAAGCACAGAATTCCTTGCTTAAAAATTCTATTTTTGACATAGAAAGCTGAAATATGTTGGTGTTAATGAAGCACTTTTTTGAGCAAAATCTATGAAAGCACGAAGCTTACTTTGAAGATCTGAAGATTTTCTTTACATGGAATTTGTACCTAAATCTAGAAGGATTTCTCATAATCAAGATGCTATTCAAGTGTCCATTTTCTAATATCAAATCAGCCTCTGAAATTTACACCTCCGGAAGCACAGCCGTTATCGTATGTAAAAGTATGCTTCAGTTTCCATTGTATTTAATCAGCCCTTCTGTTTCTGTATTGAATATTGCTGTTTATTTAAATAGAAGCTAGCCATTGAAAACAGCATTTAAAAGTTGGAAGTTAGTATTCTGGATGGTTGGCAAAGTTGCCTGAATTCACCATCTGATGATGGTTCATGCTTGCAGGATTGCCAGTTCAGCTCAACTCATTCATTTGTCATGATTTTCAAATCAATCATTTAAATCCTGGTAAGGTGTATTTTCATTCCAAATTTCCTACAGTATCTTGATATGGAAAATATGCTTTGCTCCAAGTCTTGTGACTATTTTACACTTGTTTCCTACTTAGAGAATATTTAAAATAAATTACATTCAGAATAGTCATAAACATAATTTTAATTAATCTTGTGCTTACCATTATAAAGTGACAAATGAAATACTTTGATGTACATATTTATTAATGCTATTGTATGAAGTATAAAGCATGAGTAATCTGATATGATAGTGTTTCTTTATGTAGTTATATTCTGACATAGGAAACAATGGAATTTTGTATATTTGAATTTTTTAAATTTATATGCACTGAAGATATCTGATAAAGTTTTGACCATTTTAATTTATTAATACAGTTCCAAATCATGCTAAAATCTGCTATACAGTGATTTAAAATCTATAATCTCAGGCATTACATGAACAATATGATTTTAATTCAAAAGTTAAAAACTTAGTCGTGCTACAATTGTGTGCAGTACACTAAGCATTGTTAAATTACTAGTAATTTTAATTAGTACCCTAAAATGGTTAAACAGCAAAGCATTTTCCAATAGGACATCTTTTTTAGGTGTTACTGTTATTTTGCTTGTCATCAGGTTATAATGGATAGCTCAAGCTTTCTATACGTTGAGATGTTTTCTAGTTTATGAAGGTTATAAGGTAAGAAGTTAAAAATTTTTGATAATGTTATCTACTTGGGAGTATGCTTACTATTACTTAACTCCACCTTCTCCAGGAAATAATTTAGGAAAGATTTAATTGATAGTCACTATTAATGTTTCAAAGCATTTAATTGGAAATTAAGCTCCTTTTTTCAAAGATGTTTCTTTCAAATAGAAACCTTTGTATTTCTAATGAGCAGGCATTCTTTCAAAGCTTTAAAGAATTTAAAATTAACAGTTGCTGTTGATGAAATTGCTCATCGATCACTTAGAGTAGTCTAGCAGATGAACAAAGTGCATTTCAGTTACTGTTGTATCACAACGTCTACATTTTTGTGTTTTCTTCATCATCCCTGAAACTATCAGGGTATTTAAATTTATGCTTAACATAGCTGTGTGTTTTTAAAATATCTTACTAGATGTGTGGTATTTTGAGTGTGTTTTGGTAAGTAGTTTCTTTTTGTTCTTGCTCACTTTTCTTGTCTCCGAAAGCGATCTTCACATCTCACAAATGTTTTGTCTTGGGCTGGATAAAGGTGAACGTTTTCGATACTTTGAGAACAAAATGTCATTCTAGAAAGAAAATGCAGAATGTAAGTATAATATTACTTTCTAGGGATACTATATGTATAAAAGTGTGCTCTCTAAATACTTTGACTTTTACTGTCTTTATCCTTTGTTTACTTTCACATGACATCCCAGATTGCACAGAAAGAAAACATCACTTAAGCAATACCCATTAAAATCTTGACAAAAACTCCTGCCTCTGCTTACAGAAAAAGCTTCTAAATAGCAATAGGTTCCTGAAGATACCGCCTGAACTCCCCATATCAATTAACCTCTTTCCAGGATTTCCTAAGTGGTACATCAGTAGTAATTGGCTTGTTCTATGTTATTGACACAGTACTATTGGAGTGGAGTTTTCTGGTTAAAAAAATGAGTATATCTGACATAATTCTTTCACAGCCTTCATACTTTTATCAAGGTAAAAAATCTGTTTTAAAACAGCTCTCTAATTTGCACTGTGTAGTATGTTTAATTTCATTTGGCAGCTATGTCAGTACTGATTTGGGATCATCACTTTAAAAACAGCAAGAGATGTTAGAGAAACAATTACTTTTTATGGCAGAGAAATGTGCAAAGTGCTGAGTTAGGAGGAGGAAAATACCTACAAAATACATTTTCAGAGAGGAAAAAGCCTAAGAAAATATGATCCCTCCACTGCCCTTCCTCCCACCCCAACACACATGGATTACCTTATAAAAATCTCTTTAAATTGTCTAATTTGTCTTTTTTGTCAGCATCAAGGAGATGCAGCTCTGCCAATAAGTACCATTCCACAGAAAGTCTGCAGTAGTTTTAACTGGTGCTGATAAGAAAGACACTGCACCAGGGAAAGACCACCATCTGAGGCTGAGCCACACTTACAAGGTAAGACATAGTTTTCTCATTCACCTTAATTAAAATGCTGTTAAAAATTCTCAAATGATTAAAGCAGTGGGAATCATTATTAATTTTATTATTCTGTCTTCTGACTGAAATTTCTCTGAATAAGCAGTTTCAAAAGTGTTAATAGCGCTGCAGTATGTAGAGAACACTACCACACTCAAATTTGTGGATACAGTTCCAAAGCAACTGGGGCAGGGCAGGAAACTACCGGTTTATTTTGCCTTCAGAATATTAAAAAAAGTATATATTGAAAGGCAAATAACTGAGATTTGTCATACTTTGCAAGTAGGAATTTGAATTTGCATGGTCTTAGTGTTGAAATCAATATTTATCTTTTGTAGTATCTTGTTTCTTTGAAATTTCATGTCCTTCTGGAGTGAGATAGCAATTTATGCATAGGATATGATGATCAGATATTGTTAACAATTGTGTAGAAAAATCGCAGTGCGGAACTTGAGTTCTTCCTTGTATCTGTTTGCTAACTCCTCTATCCTCTATTCCTAAGAATAAATAAAATTGTCACCCAAGGTTTGATGCCTTAAATTCAGTTTAAATTCAGAATGTTTTCCACTATTAATTTTTTTACCTTGGATCAAAGAAATTCTTATAAGTCACTTAAAATCATGCAGTGTAATCTGAGGCAATAACATTTAAAAAAAAAAAAATAAATTAAAAAATGAAAATGTCGGAGGTGGTGTGTGGAAAAACTCCTAATAGGTTTGAGTCAGATGATTGTGACTCGTGACACTTTTGACTCAGATGATTGTATTTGAACTAGGATAGCTTGTTTGGCAAATGTCTGCATTATTACAGAATGAAAAACGATGTTTTCATTACACTTACTTTTGCTGTGTTTCCCCTGCTTTCACTCGTATTGTCTTCACTATAAGTCCTGGTCGGCGGGTGCCTTTTGTCCATGGTATTATGGTTTGAACTGTGTCCCAGATATTTTCCCAAACTGCAGTTCCTTCCCATTTGAATTTGATCATTATTAGTTCACCAATATCAGTGTCCAGTGTGATGAGAAAAGAGTAGGTTTTATTCCCGTTAATTCCTTCAACACTGCAGAAAACAAAAACAGAATAATGCTATCTCAATTATTATGGATTAAAAAAAAAATAAAAAATCTATTCTCTTTGAAATCAAAGAAAGAACTGTTTCCTCTCTCTTCTCCAGGAGTAACATTACTGTCTCTAGCATACTCTTCCTCTAGTGGTGAAATTTGGCAACTTACTAAAAGAATAAAAAGGCAAAGTAAGAAAAGCTTGGACAAGTGGTGAAGCACCAGTGGCAAGACAAAATGTAATCCACAATAGTATTTTTTTATGCCTTCTGTCTGCTAGAGCAAAGGCTGGCCCTCACTGTTGCCTGTTCATTTGTTAATGCAAATAATGTCTCCATCATGAGAAATATCCAAAATTCTTTACCTTAATTACAGTTGCCTATTTATGTTTTAATTGATTACTGCCCTGTGTTAGCCAAGGGGTCAACTGAACATAAGTGGACAGGATATCTAGCATTATAAGAAACTTCCAAGATCACAGGGTTTGTTTCATAGAGATCTTATACAATATTCATGCATTTTTTGTAAATCAAAAATTGTGTTTTTTAAGGGGTGTGGATGAAGAGAGGATGATTTCCAGTTCATCTCCAATTAACAGTACTAAACCAGATCATTCACAGCTTGATTATCCAAGTAATATGGTAAGTTGGCACCTTGTATCTCACTTGTACAGTGGCATGTAATATCAATACTCACAGTGTGATGGGCAGATTTTTAGCATCCTCCTTTGTGCCTGTCAGAGAGATGCTAAAAGTTGGGTCTATCTGCTTGCCTTGGATTTCATTGATGAAGTGGATCTTGAACTGATAATGATAGACTGTAGAAAGGAAGAATTTAGACAGTGACGAGTTAAATGGTCAAAAAAGCAATAGATTTCTCAGACAAAATAATTATGCCTTTCAATGCAGAAACTTGACTGATACTTCCATTTTATTTTTAATCAATTTTGTTAAAATTAAAACATTGTTTTTTGATTGTTGCTGTGTTGCATTATCCCCTAGGGTCTTGGGGCCCTATCGCTCTATTTGAAAGGGGGGAGGGTGAGGTGGGGAGGGTGGGGAAGAGGAAGCCTAGGCAGAGTTCTCTTTTAGAATAAAACATTCTTCCTTGGGAAATATTTCACCTTTTCTGAACTTTAATTGTTAGAATGTCTGGCAAGCTCTCTATCCAGCTAGCAAAGAATACTTATGACTGGACTTGATTAGGGATTGTACAGCACAGATTGAAGACCTTATGCGATGTTGTCAGGCTTTTTCTCTGACTAGCTAGAAAATCTCCCCGCAAAACAGAGAGCTAGTGAACTTTTCTTGACTGCAGAATGATATATTGTGCTTAACATGCATCTGTTAACAATATGACTTTGTTCAAGCACGTTATTATAAGAAAGTTGTCATTAGTGCTTTGAGGTTTGGTGGTTTCTAGAAGAATAGTGTTTAGGAAAGTCTTTGAACTGAAAAAAAACGACACACTTCTGAGAATAAAGAATGCCTAAGGAATCATCTGTGTACTGATTATGAGCGGTTTGACATTTAGTAAATTATGAGGAAGAAAAACAAGAAAAATAAAACAACACCATACAGTTAGAGACCATGTGCACACAAATATTGAAGGTCCAACACTCTTCTGTCTGGTTATTTACCAAAAGAAAAGATCTGGCAGTAACCGTTTAAATTTACCTATGGAAAAGTTGTTGGGTGAGGATGGCACTTCAGTGTTTTCATCTTGAAGATATCCAAGCATGATGGCTCTTTATTTAGTTTTGACACCAACATCAGATCTAGTATTTTCTAAATAAAAGTATTAACAACCAATGCTTTTATTTTACACACCATTTATCAGGATATACTATTTGTATAAAAATAAAGCCGGACATTCCATTGTATTGGAGATTTCTAAAGCAAATTGGCATTAGTCAGCTCTAAAGCATTTCTGCAGAGTGAAATGTTGCTTTGCTCTCTGCCAACTGCCTTCTTGACAGAACTGGTAGATTTATTTGTTAATGAAGGAAACCTGAAGTAACTTTTATTTAACAAAGACAAGAGAGTACTTGGTTGGAATTAAGAGGTTGCACTGTAGTCCAACTACACATGGAAAACTGTTCTGTTAAACATAGTAGCACAGTAGTTTTTGAGCAGAAAGATGCTCTGTCCTCATTTCTTCTTCTCACCCACTCCATGCTTCACAGATGATGCTACTGCTCTGAGTGGCACAGCTGTCCTGCTAAGGGAATAATCTTTTTATGTATATGCACAGATTTTTGTAGAGCTCTGAATTCTCACAATGGAAGGTATTCTCTAGAAAAACTATGTTTTTGTATTGTTTCATAGTTACTGCATGTTAGTGAACAATGTATTTTCTTTTGAGAAGGTGCCACTCTGCAGAAAGCAAAATGGATGGTTCTTTGCTGGCAACCACAAAAGCAAACCTGATGAGGACAAAGTGGGCAGATGCTTGTTTATAGATCACTTATTACTATCCTGCCTTGCTCTGAGTTTTCTCTTCATGTGAAAGTTGATTGCTGTAATATATGTTCTTAATGACTTATAAAAGCTTAGCCTTTTGCTGTGGTTATTACGATGCTTGCTCTAAGGAAAAAGGTGAGTGTATTTGTATAAAAACTCTGGTTGACTCAGGGTCCCAATCATGGCCTTATTATGAATGTTAACTTCTTTGTAACAACTGCTTTTTTGTTTGTTTGTTTGAGCTGGATTAACGAATGCTTCAGAATATAATGCCATTAACTTGAAAAATTAAATGTCAGATTTCATGATGTAATATAAAGCATTGTGAGATTTAATGCTGAGTTTCTCAAATTTCTTCTGTTTGGGCCTCTCTCATGATCTTCAAACATTTTTTTTTTTGAGAGTGTTACAAAGATCACTTTATACACATTCTTCCACAGTTGCTGCCTTGTTTTGGAACTTTTATGAAAGGAAACTATTGTCTGGGGGTATTGGTATCTGGGTAGATGCCAACAACTTTTTTTCTTAAAGGAAAACCATTTCCAAGCATAAAAATGAAACATGTTTGAAATGGAAAACAATGCCAACAAGATATAGTTGCAGCATGTGGCAAAATACCTATCTCCATATCCAGAGAAAAAAACAATGCAGAGATGGTATTTCTGTGTCCAGGTGTGTGTGGTGGTAGATTCAGGGTCGTCAGAGCAATGCACTTTCCCAATTCTGATGGTGACTTAACTGTGCTGTAGCAAAATAACACTGAGAACTAGACACAGCCTTTAAAAATATGTAAATCTACCACAAGCAGCTTCCTGTGGCATTAAAAAAAAAAAAAAAGTGTAAGGAGGTCCAGCACGTTCAGCTGCTCTGAGTGTCAGTCAGGGCTGAGCAGATGTCTCTGTGGTCATCACCATGTAGTTCACAGCTGTATGTGGAAGACTTCCAAAATTATTTTAATAGTACATTAATTTTATTTATTTTAATCTGTGGTATTGCAGTTGAGCACCAGGCACTGTGGGGAAACGAGCTGTGTAATACAAGCAGGATTGTTATACACTTCTCCTCAGGATCCCTCCAGGCCCCCCTTTCTGGCTGTGCCCTGCTGAAGGGGCAGGCCTCCGTGGGTGTGAGGTGCTGAGGGGAACCCCTGTTTGGCGGGGCTGGGCTGGGGGAGGCTGAGGAAGACGGGCTGTGGTGGTGAGCAGGCTGTGGGATGGCACCAGCCCGAGGGGCCGAGGTGGTGTTTCCTCCATGCCTGGTGGCCTGGAGCTGTAAGCGGAAGCCCCGGGCCAGGGGCCAGGCAGCACCATTTCATGCCACCCGCCTCAGCCTCATGACAGCCAGGGGAGGAGGGTGGTGAGGGGAAGTACGACACGCCAAAAGTCCCTGCACCAAAAATAACTTAGAAAAAAGGCGTCCTGCCGTTGGCTACACACAGTCCTGCTTTAAAACGTATGTAAAACCTCACGGTGGTATGTGGACATCTGCTCAACAGCAGGAGTGGCCTCGTGGGCTCCCTGACAACCGCGGGTTAACTGGCCTGCAGCCAGGCCCAGGCCATTTTGTGAGGAGATGGGCAGATAGGCGTCATTTCCCTGTCAGACTGCATCCCTCTATCTGATAATGCAGGCAGTATGGATTCTCTCTTTGAGCTTAGATAGGTATTGTGCTCTTGATGAAATAATTTAATGGAGATAAAGTCTGGAGTACCAGTCACTTTTAGTGCCACGGTTCTGCCCTGTTAAAGTCCATGCTATTCTGCTGTCTGTCCATTGTCTGAAAAGTAATAATTTGTGTGTAGTCTTGTAGACCATCTACAGATAAAATTTGGGCAAAGTTGGAAGAGGAGGTTTTACAGGCCTCTGAGAGCAATTGTGCTTCTTTGACTTGGCTGTACACCTCCATATGCTGTAACAAACTTGCGCAAGCCAGCTATAGGAAAATCCTGTAGATCAGGGCCCTAAGCAGCTCTGAGGCCCCAGAGCCACAGCAAGCTTTTTCCTGTAAAAATATTAAGAGTCAAGATCTTGATGAAAGGGCATCAGGAAGGCCTACTGGGATTCTTAATTGGCTCAGCAAATTGATTATTACCATAGATTTTATAAGCTTTAATAAATGAGTAAACAGGATCACAAAGCCTAGGCTCATTATCCCATTTTGTTATCAGTCTGGAGACTGCAACAAGTATTCCCACGAACCTTTGAAAGGCATACGTGCTCTTGTTTTCAAAAAGAGTCGTCTACTTTTTGGGAGCCGTTCCTCACGGATGTTGTAGCCCAGTGTGTTGCACCGGTTCTTCCTACAGCTGAGGCACATTCCTTTGTCAAAAGTGTTGATGTCGTTGCACCAGTATGCTGTGCTTTGCTTGTCGTTGTGAAGCAAAGAGTCGATGAACAAATGAACAGACCTCTCATGGGCACATTTCACGGTTTGAGTGATGCCTGAAAAAAACATGAATAGTAATTTTGCATGCCCTTTTTAGCATTCCAACTACAGAGCAGCTAACCGTACGTATATATTACTGTTCTTCTCACATCCTTCATGCTTACTAAAATGTCATGAATTTGTCTCAGAAATCATACATGTAGCAACCATACTTCTGGGATCATCCAAAGATAGCTTGGCTGAACCAACATGTTAATAAAATTGAATAATTTGCTGCTTAAATTTTAGTCTGCCTGTACAAGACTGTAAATATGAGCCTTGATTTCATTGTCATGGCTGTTCAGTTAATAATGAAATACAATATGAGACTAAATGCAGTCTTTCACCATACTATATTAAAGGCAGCAGTCTCATTCTGAATGATTGAATACTAACTTTTGGATGCTTACATGGTAAAGTCATTTTGGCCTCATCAGATTGACAGACTAATGTTGAATTTTGCTAGCTGCTACTACTGGGGAAAAAGCAAAAAATATATTAAATACATTATATGCATTAAGTACATAGATATGCTTTTAAGACAAATATATTTTTTCCTCCTTTCCTAAAAGGAAATTTTACTTTTAAAAGATTTCAAAATAGAATTCAATGTTCATTTTTAATTGAAAGAAAATAAAAATCAAATGAAAAATGGAAAAAAAAAAAATCAAATTATGAAAGTTATTTTCTTCTGTGCAATTGGGATATGTCACTGTGGACTTTTTATACATGTCTTCACAGATAAGCTTTCTAGATTTTCACATTTACTGTCAATTATTTTCTAAGATGGTCTACTTTTATATAGTGTGATAGTTGAGAAATTTTTGCAGTCTGGTATGCTGGTTGTACTCTTTTTTGTTGTTGATTTTTTTGTTGTTGTTGTTCAGTGAAAAGTTCTGTTTGTCACAGTGCATCAGTACCTTTATCTTTTTTCAGTATGTTGCATCAGTTTCTCTGTACATTTATGTTCAGGTACCTTGAAACTAATCTTCTATAAATATAAACCCTATAAACCTGGAATGCTGGCAGTTGAGTCCCAGAAAAAGCATCACCCGCTGTGCAGTTGAAGGACAGTGATGTGGGAAAAGGTGAATAAAGAAGGTGAGTAGTACAGCCCTGTGTTTTGTTTGATTTGAAATAATTAATTGCACACTAGATGAATCTGGCTTAATTAGAGTAAGTTTTCTCATTTCCTCTACCACCACAACAAATACCTTTTGAAAATTATTCAAAAGTGCTTGACACTAGGGTGCTTACTGCCTGATTTTCAGAAGTTCTAGGCAGCCACATTTGTTACCAGTCAGTAAGAACAATTTGAACTCAATACATGTAAAAATCACCAAATTCTAGAAAAGAAACTTCCATGCATATAATGCAAGACAATGCTCCCATTAGATACTGTTTTAAGACCACAGATCTATGCAGTTTCTCTGACATACTGTCAGTCCAGCTACAGTGCTGCTTCCCTCACTGCCCAATTGGTTCTTACCAGTGATTCCGTATTGTGCAATGTGGTTGTAGACATGCATGATGTGACAGCCAGGCTGAAAGGTGCCTCCGTTGGGATAAAAGTCAAAATGGGCCACAGGCTGTTTGATGCCAACACTGAGACCCATGTGCTGTTTAGTGAATGTATGAATTGCATCTACGAAGTTTGCATCATCTGGAGATAAACGGTCTGTTGGTGACATTCCTTCAAACAAGGGACCAGCAGGGTCAAGGCCTGCAATAAATGCAAATAATCTGATTGTGGTGTAGTACAGATGGATTTTTCCTATACTGTTTTGAGAGAAGTCTCTGATATATATTTAAAAACATACAGCGCTGGTAGTTTACAAGGTCTTTCACTGACAAAAACAATGGTAGGAACACTTGTACTGTGAGGGTATACGGTAACACCAAAAGGTAAAATAAACACAGGCACTGTAATAAACAGTAACTGCTGCATGCACAAGGACACAGGCTCAGAGATAGATATGTTTGTTATAGACAAACCATGCTCGCTACTGCTTTGTCTTTTGAGGGATGTTTACTTAATTTTGTTCTTTGGTACTCTAGAGGTCATGCATTTCAGAGGCTCTTTGAAGACAGCAGTCCCACAACAAGGTTGACTTTTAGCCCACATTTGAGACTTGTAATTTTATAAAACTTCACTTGTTGATTCAAGAGCTCTGTCTGGTAGATGCTGTTTATAATAGTTTCTCAGTGTTAAAAGATTTCAAATTATTACAGTGTTCAGGAAAATAATATTCCAGTTAGAGACGTTGATTTTAGTTTACTGGATGCTTCTGTATAGGGCCCTTTTTGGGAACTGATTTGTGGAAAAAGACTTCCTGCATAGTTTAAAGCTGCTTTTTAGTTTTGAGAACAAGCAATTAAATTTGACATTCTTCAGCTGGTATTATGGACTAACGTATTTGCATTGATGTAATTGGACAAGACTAATAGCAGAGGATACAAGTAGAGATGCCACCCCAAAGTCATGGCTTTTCCTTTTAATAGCTTTAATCAGTATGAATTTTTTTTAAGCTTATTGTTACAAGTCTGAATAATTTTGGATGAAAAATGCATAAATTTGTAATAATAAATTAATGGTTTTGTTTATCCATTATTAAGGCTTTATGTACTAATATGGTCTGAATAATCAATGCTGATGAGCTCAAGTTCTTCAGTGCGTACACAGGTGTAATATCACGACGCATTATGTAAAATAAGCTTCTTGGCATGCAGGCACCATCACAAGAACTGACTGAGCAAGGGACTATGGTATGGTGAATCATAGACCACAACTGGGACTTGCAACTATCCAAGGGAGGTAGGTGACACAGAGGGCTGGTGAAGGCAGCTTGAGCTGGAGGTGGGACTACTGAGAGTAGCCAAGGTTGGGTGGAAGCTTGAAGTGGATATTACCTTATCTCTAAATCTTTCATTGTAATGGCAAACCCCAAGAGGGACTTGCATTTGGACTTTAGACGATGTGTGGATTATGTCTTGGTCGTGCAGGGACACAATGTCAGATACTATAAGTTCTTAAGGCCAATTAACACGAAAGAGATTTTGTTTCAGGAAGATGCTCGGGATCTTGTTCTCCAGATAGTTCGGGGTTATTGGTCTGACCCAAACGTTGGATCTGACTTTTTGTTTTGTTTTTGTTGATGGTGGGTTTTCTGTTGTTGTTTTGGTTTATCCCCCCATTGTTTTTTTCTTTTATTTTCTTGTGTACAAATTAAAATAGTGCATTTCTAGTCTCTTCCAATATTAGATCATGAATCAGTGAGTCTATCTTTAAGGGAACAGTAGAGTTGTTTACCTTCTTCTGTTTATTAAAATCAATCCTCGTTAAATGCTTTCTCGCAACACACACAGGGTAGTATGTATTTACAGTGCATGAAGTTAGTTGTAAATGGCTTTCAACGCATGGTTTCCTTGGGTTTTAAAATATTGTGCAAGTGTATTACGTTGCCTATACGTGTGAATATTTTAACTTTGGAGAGGATGCTGTTAGAAAAGGTGTCTACATATGTTAATTTAGCTAGGGCCATGAGCCTAAAAAGACTTTATAAATTAAATGCAAGCTTTTAGCCAGCAGCTATAGTTAAATTTCCAGCAAAAGTAACACTGTCAGTGTGATTAATAAAAATAGGATTGAGGAGTTCTTAGTTCTAATATAAACTATGATACGCCAAATATCTGTGTAATGTATGTAAAGAAATCAGTTGACTATTAAGCTTATTAAAGTAAGTAGTTTTTTTGGTTTTGTTTTTTTACCTGTAATTCTTCCAATCTTGCTTGTACCACTGATATAACTGCCGGCAAACCCTGAAACATGAGCTCCTAGGCTGTACCCAATTAGATGAACATTGCTTCTGGAAAATTGAATGGATTCCTGGAAGATAACAGCAGCTTGATTTAGATGGAGAAAATGTAAAAAGTAAATTAGTAAAATAGTTACTACAAGCCAGGTATACCATGAATTATAACCCAAGAAATTTGTACGTATGTTGATGCTGGAGGTGAAATAAGGTGCTTGGATCATGCACTAAATTTCTTTGCTGGCTGCGTGTTATTCCTTGCTTCCTTCTAATGCATCAGGAAAATGCATCTGGGCATTGCTACTTATGTGGTATGCTCAGGAAAGCCATTAACAGAAATAGTAGGATTTTTGTTGCTGTTGGTTGCAAATGATGCAAATGTGCATTGCCTTTTGTATGCAGCGTTTGACTTTCCTATGACTATAACCTGGATATCCATCATTTAATTTCAGTGTAAAACACTCTTTTATATGAAGTGTATCGCTTCTTTTGCCTGAGATATTAATATATGCCAAAATAGAAGCCAAAGTATCACAACATTGGTCTGACATGCTAAGTGATATGGTGATGATATTTCTTGGACTGATTTTTACAAAACTGGGTATTTGTTGTGAAACAAACCTGAGAAGCATTGGCCTCAGGCCCTTCTTTCTACCTAATCAATACTATCTAGATCTTAAGCTGTCCACCTGAGCAGTGAGGCTCAAAATTGTTCTGGCTTGTAAAGAAAAATGTGTAATATTTTTCTTGCAGGAAAGGCAAACCTCTGTTTTAATTTCAGTGTGGATACTGCCTGTCCCAGTGGAGAGGTTTTTCAGTCTCGATACCTATCTGTTGTGAAGATGAGGTGAAAGCTGACAACCTTCTTAGTTATCAGAATATCCATAATGACTTTCTTGGCAGATGTTGAGATGGCTGTTATTGAGACTGTTATTGATCATGCCCTGTTTACTCTTATACTAGGAGTGCTAATATTTACTTTATTTTTATTCTTAATTAAAATGTTGCACAGTGCTGCAACTTTTGTTACATCCACTGAGGGCATTTCAAATCAGATTGAAGCACAGTGGAAAGATAGTTGCAGGAGGTTGTTTTTTTAACTTTTAAACACATGAAGGGGTGCTTCTCAACTGAATGAAGCTTTACTACTTGAACACTCTCAGTTGAATGCTGTAAAAAGTTATGGCATATATAAATCCTGGAAGATATCAGGGTACAAGAGAAGATACCTACAATGCTATAGCAAACAGTCACTTATTCAAGCCTCGATTTTATTTTATTTTTATTTTTTGCTGACACTGGAGAAATCACAGACTGTCTTTATTGTTTACAATGTTGAGTGTCCTGGGAACTGAACAAAGTCCACCTTTTGATTCATTCAATAATTAAACAGTTTCAAAATATGATTTTAGGTCTCTAGCAACTTAGACTACATTTGAGCAAGAGCTAAGCTTTCTTCTCACAAGGAAGAATGGTGACTGTCTCTTCTGCCTTGTTTGTGCCTGCTGGCCCTAACTGGCTATATTGTCTGGTAACTCCTAGCCCTGTCTTTTCCGTTGAAAGCAGCTTAGTCCTTCAGTGGAATTTGCTGCAAACCTTTCATCTTTGCAGCATATTTCCCATCTACCCTAGACCTCACCATATTTAAATTAATGTATTAAAAATTTCATTGTAAGGTACAGAAATATGACTTCATTCCAAATCAGGTAGCTTGAATTAGTACTGAAGACAGGTGAAATACAAGTTACGTAGGGTACATGCTTCATATGTGCAAGTCTCTTTCTAGTGTTTTGCTCTCTGTGTTTTCAAAAATCGTGCTGGAGACCAGTGATCCCTTGCAGACTCCTTTATAACATTTTCAGTCTGGCAGCTGCAGGTATAGCTAAAACTGCTGTAAGACATGGCCTCTGCTTCCTACCTAGTGGGAGTTTTGGTGAGTAGTCACTAGATTAGCATGGCTCTGTACTCATTACTGCCTCTGTGCCATCTGCTTTGCTGTGTGTATCTGTCCTCCTAAAATGTCTACCTTTACACTCAATCACCAAGCTATTATTTTAGAATAATCTATGGGAAACTAAAGCAAAAATCTGATGTGATGTCATGCTGGAATTCGGCATTAGACATAGGACACATAACCCCCTTGTGCTGAACTAGCTACTTGCAAATGACAATATGCCTGTTTGCAAAGTGTGGAACTTACTCTGACTTTCTTCTACTGACCAAGTTCTGAACTTAAAATATTGAGTAGCTTTATAATGCAAAGAATGCCAGCTCTCTGCACACATGCTAATTGAAAAACTAAAGTAGCATGAAATGATCTCAACTCTAAAGACACATCAAAGTATTCTAATAAAAAAGACTACTTGTTTTTTTTCTCTTGAATGACAAATTTTTTTTGAAGTCATATGAAAATTGATGGAAGAAAAATGTACAGTGTATTGAAGAAACAACCGATTGCAATGAACAGCATTAGCCAGCATAGTATTTCAGAAAGGTGGTAGAAGCATAAGAACAAGTAAATAGGTCTTTTCTAAAGAAACACATTTTGACCTGGGCGCCCTTACCTCCAGCCATTCCAGGAAGTCTGCTATCTCCTGACCTATGTGGCGGGTGTTCTGTACAGCAATGGGATAGTGCTGGTGAGCAAATGTAAGCCAATCTGCAATGATCACATTAATTTGTTTATCCTGAGACTTCAGAGCTGCTGCCATTTTCCAAATCCAGTCTTCTAATATCCCATCCACCTGTTTTGTTCCAAAAAAAATAAAAAGAGTCTTAAGAAAAAGCAGTGTCTAACAAATATTTTGTGTGAAAAGCTCAAGGAAGCGTAAAACATAAAATAAACAAGGTGAGTTAGTGTTGATAACTAGATCTTAGGGGCTTCAACATGCCTCATTGCTGAGAATCCTTGATTTTGGGTGGACAAAAATCAAGAATTTATATGAACTGTATAATATTTTAGGTAGATAGATGTGAGCTCTTATCGATGAAATTATGTCCTTAAATATTCTTACGCATCCTGAGATAATTGGTATTAGTGATTAAAAAGAAAGACAGAAATGCCCAGGAAGTTTCTGATTTCATTAAGGAGCAGCTGTCCCTGTAAATTCAAGCTGAAGGGGAGAGTGAAGAAAGCTGGAGTGTTGCAGACCAGTGAGTGTTTGCCTTCTATATTTGTTCTGTTATGAAATCCTCTTTTTTCCTCTCCTTTGAGTCATTCTTTTTTTCAAGGACTGGATCAAACTTTCTTTACTAGCATCTTTACTGCTTCCAATTTGAGGGACCAGAATTACTATTTAATAAATCTCAGATTTAAGCAGAGCTGGTTGCGCATATTTCATCAATTAATGGAACATACTAATCTCTTCTGGTCTTTTAACAGAATTCGGATGTGTTGTCTTTGGGTTTCCAAACACACTTCTTTCTCTAAGAGTCTAATACTTCTGTAGATTAAGTTAATGTGAACGTTGAGTGTCAATGGCAGCAGCCTCAGCTCCATAGTTCTTTGAGAAGGGTATAGGCTTTGAACAAATTCTTGTTTGGGAGGCTTGGCTAAATTAATCTGGGCAATATTCCATCTCTGCTGTTACACGTATTGAGAGTTATGCACATCAAGTGTGTTGTTCAACTTTTCTCTGACTGTGTATTTGCAGTGACACAGTTGTATTTTGCCATCTTAAGTGATGACATTGGTTCTATGAGAATCAAAGATCTGTTCAAATGACATGACTTTCTATCCTTTCTTTTCTTTTGTTTCTTCTCCAGCTGAGATCAGAAAAAAATTCACTGTAGCACAGCAATTCTGTTCATTTGAAGAAGGGTTTTGGTGGATTTTTTTAACCATTTAACTTGAAGCAGTTCAGTGGTAATTCATTGACATTCAGGGCTTCAATTTCAGCTGAAAAAGCTTATAGAGAAGTTATCTTTAAAGCTGTACCTATGAGAAAGATGTGGGGAGATTGTGTGCACTTTTTTTCAGTAAGTTTGTAAATATCTGGCAGTAAACATATCAGAGAAATGAAACTGGATTTCAGTCCTCCAGAGGCATAGCACATTAATTCAGCTGCTTGTTCGAACTCTGGCTTTAAACCAGGGATGAATCTAATTTCTGGCATGGGACTCTCATATGAAAAATTGCTTGTTGAGTGTTCCTTCAGAGTCTCAGTGGGGAATATCCACTTTGTATTATTTCTAGCCATGATTGCTACTAGGGAAATCCACCATATTTCAGATCCCAGTCTTTCTTCCAAAGTTGCTTTTGGCACTAGCATAATGAAGAGGAAAGTATATCAAATCAGGTGTAGTTTGAATTAAAAATAAAATGTGAGTTCATACCGACCAGCCGTGGACTATCATCACCAGAGGAAGAGAGGCATTGAAACTGCATTTGTCAAGAGTCTCCAACTGATTGAACAAAATCTGACATCCTTCTTCAGTTGTATCTGTATAGAGCTGAAATTTGGTTTCTAAGCTTTGCTGATCTTTCTTTGTTCTAGTGTGCTCACTCTGTGATCCCAGTGCCTCTGAAATGAAATACATAATAACAGTCAGAATAGGATGGAATCTAAAACCTGAAGTAGTTACTAATGAGACAGTTTATAACATAAACTAGTAAGATTGAAACTCTAGTTACATATAATAGCTACCTACTCCAGATGGGCCTGAACTGTATATTAGGTTAAAAAGTGTTTTCTTTTGATGCTTGAGGTAGTCCAGGTGTGCATCCGAGTCCATCTATTTGAACAATAACAATTAAACTATTAGAGAACGTAATATACTATTCTTTTAAAAGCACATAAGCCTTTATTCTGCAAGCACATTTGGTGTTGGGATACTCCCATGTATATGTATTTGCAGTAGTGGCATCTTATACAGTACAAAGAACCCTAACATGAAAGCATTCTGGTTTTAGATTGGACTATTTTTGCCACATGTCAATCTTGTTGGAAACTTGATTCAAGTTTTTATTTTGGTACAGTGAAAAACATGATCCAAGCAGCATATTTAATTTGGTTCAGTGAATAATTATCCTGGTAATAAAGCTCCCAAACTGAACTGAACCGGATGTGCACTGTTTTCCTTCTCTCACTAATTATTATACATTCAAAGTAACTCCAGACGAAGTTATGTTTCATAGCTAGGAAATATTAGAAAGTCCTTTTAGCCAAGTTAGAAATCTCTTCAGCCATCTACAACAGCTGGAATTGAAAAATCTTCAAAGTTAGTGAAGGTTTGGTCATGAAAATTCTTAGCTTCAGCGTTTAATGTTTTTCTTTAATGACACTTCTGTGATAGCTATTTAGGATTGAGAGTGATAATTTATCTGTTAAAAAGTCTATTTAAGAGCATTTCTATTGGATTTTTTGCTGGGAGAGGACTGCTTCTGATGAGAGTAATATCAGGAGAAGGTGAAGGTCTAGCTGAAGAACAGAAAATTGGAAAGAGGTTTAATGATGTTGGTAGTCTTAACCTCTGATGACTTCAGGGCTTGGTGAGTAGTCTACACAAAAATAAGCACTGTGCTCTATTTTTTAATACAAAAAGAAAAACAAAAGTTATGTAATTTGTCTCTTTCTTTGTACACATCCTTTCTTTGGTTTATGCCTTATTTTCACCTTTTCTCAATGCTTGTTACAATGCTAAGACATTTTGTCACTCTCTATTGTTTGTACATACTACAGAAAACAATCATAAAAAGCTGCTTTCTTTATACATCCACTGTGAAAATGTTTTTGTTGCTTTAATGGATTAGCTTTTGGCTTGCCAAAAGCAAAGTAAGTCTGAGAGAGGGAATTAAAAATACAGTTTAAACTTCATGGCTGTCAAAAGTGAAAATTTCCAGTAGGATCTATTGTTATTAGACAAAGAACTGCTTCAATCTATTAATCCATGTAATGACTTGGAGAAAGAAATATTGTCTAAACATGTTGGCTCCTATAACACTTTAGCTAAAAATGTCATGCCAGTGACTCAGTGACATGATCAAAGGGAGCTGCAAAGTTTCATACGTCAGTTTGCAAAAACTGCAAAATAAAATTGCTGAAAATTTTCCTGAACTAGTTGCAGCTGAGAGTACCAAGATCATCTCTAACTCCAAGAAGTTTCCTTTTGGAAAAGTAGCTCTTATCTAGATTGAGTGACTTGCTGGCTGACTTCCCTTGTTCTCTGAAGATCTTAGTCCAACAATTATGTTGTTTTTTTGTTTGTTTGTTTGTTTGTTTTTTTTTTTCTAAAAGGAAACCAAAGGACTGATTCCCAGTTGAACAAAAACATTTTTATCAACTGGGATTATTAAAAAAAAAAAAAAAAAAGAGAGAGAAGAGAAGAAAAAAAGAAGAGACCTATGTTCCTGGTAGTGGTAGCTCTAGTAGCCATCTGAATGCTATGCATATTGGCATGTGCAAGATATAAATTCATTTATTGTTTCCCGCTACTTTATTCCCATTATTAGAGTTTATTGCCTTAGGTGATTGCAGTCCTGCTTCTGATAACTCCAAACTAAGATGAAAGGACCATGTGAAGAATAATAAGAAAGCTAGTAAATGTGAAGAAACAATTTCTGACTTGGATTGAATCACCTCAGCAGATGAGAAGTTACGTGTTTTTCTTAACTACAGAATTTTTGGTGCTACTTTTGCATACTTTACTGGAAAGTATGCAAAGGTCTGTACACTGGCAATGATTTGAAACCATGAAATATTGTATGCTTTTCTGGGGGGAAGAGATCCAGAATCTAAGTATTAGTTTCTTTCTGCATCGTGTTTAAATGGGCATAAAAATGCCACACTAAAATATCTGTTTCATGTCACAAAATCTGCCTGAAGATGTCTTGGGAATGAGAATGACAAAATACTGTGGAACTATTTAATGTTAGGAGAAAAATTTTAATTGTTGCTAAATCATAGGTTTTAAATTAATCTCACAGTACAGCATTAAAACCTTTGATTTAAATTGTCATTCCCAATTAAGGAAAGTGATTTTTTTTCTGAGAAAAATAAGGTTCAGCATCCTTCCTCCTGTCATGGAATTCTGCAGGAAGTGTTTTTTAACAAGGTCTCACTGAAGAGGATTGAAGAGAACTTCTCAATGGCACTCAGCTAATCCATAGGTAATTTAAAAATTAATTAAGTAAACCTGAACGGAAGCTGAACTTTGGGCTGTTGGTATGTTAAGTATACTTGAAAATCATACGTGCAAGCATACATACACACCCCACTACCTAGACGCGACATATTTTTCTGAATTGCCTTCTGACCCTTGCTGCAGTCACTCCTCATGTTTGTCAGGGGATTTGTCTGAGCCTTAGGAAATCTATAGTCATCTTTCAGGTGGCTTGCCACTTTTACATGCATTAAAATGTTTCCAAAAGGGTGCTTATGTATTATGGTATTCCAATGTGACCACTTTCCAACACATTTGAGGAACAATTGACACAACTACTGCAATTCCCAGAATTAGGCATTTCTGTGGAGAAATTGAGTGAAGGCATTGGCATGTTGGTGATTTTTCTTTGGGCCACGGCAAGTGGACTCTATCACTGCCTCACTTCCAATAGCCAGATTTTTATTTATTTTTAATCACTTAGAAGAGAAGCTAATGACAGGGAAGTGTTCAGGTCCCTCATTTTGATAAATGTTTCCCTTATAGCTATTCTTGCTAGAACCATAGTTGTCACATTGCAGTTGGCTATCAGAAAACCTTTTCACTAACCCCCCCTTACTTTCTGTAGAAGCACCTGTCCTAATCCCCAGACTGTGAGATTTCTAAGCAAATCCATTTGGTAAATCTGACACAAAACACCACAAGAAAATGACAGGCTCTTAGAACAAGCATGAAAGTAGTACAAAATTTAAGCAACATTATATAAACCGTAAAGAAATGATAGGTTTCATCAAGTGTGTATTTACCTAAGCATTTTGCATCTCTTTGAACAAGGTTTCCTGTACAATAGCTGACACAAATACAAAGGTACAACACACAATAATCATAGATATTCTGCATCAGGACTGGACTTCTGCCTTTCAAAAATGTGTTGAACCAAAAACATGATAGGATAGGACTGGAAACATTAAGTGAGCATTTCTTTGCTTTTATATTACTGATTTACAGACATATATTGAAGCAGAACGGGCATAACTGTCAGCAGAGTCCCATATCCCTATAATTTTCTAGTTACTGCCTTTCTAACTTATTTTCTGGCATGCAGGGTATTGGAGAAAGCAGGAAATGTAATGTTTGGTTCAGTAGTAATGGAACTGTGATTTAAAAAGTGCCACTAACATGTTAATGAGGAGTTAAGACCTAGAATAATAGGTCTCAGTCTGTCTTTCTCTGTTCTTTGAAGTCAGAACACTTTCCAAAGGAAAAGTAATTTGGAAAAAATGCCCAGCACTGAATTTATGGCATATACAAGAACTGTAAAATATGTTCAGAATATTCAGTGCAGATCATTGTTTAGTACAATTTGTTTGCTTGGTGGCCTTAGACATAAAGGAGTGCAAGTAACTCTCAGAAATTGCTTATCAAAAATAATTGCTAAGACCCGTGTCAGTTCCTTTTAAATTCTATACTTATGTACCTGCTGCTGCTGTTTATTTAAAATTGCCTCTCTTGAAAGCATTTGGGCAGATGGTAGAGATAGATACAAACAGTCTTACTTCTGTAGAGTGCCTTAAATGGCAGTATCTGGGGATCTGGAGGGAAAAAATGAGAGCATCAAAGCAGAAGTCTTACTAAGAAGTATTTGAAAAGATGATGAAACAGATTAAATAGTTATCATAGTTTGATTTCATCTTGCTGTTGTTTGCCTCAACTATTCAGTTGTGTCTCTTATATGAGTCAGTTGTGAATCAAATAATAGATTTATTGGTGGTTTCAATAAAGGAAGGAGTAAAGTGAAGTATAACTTTGTCTTTCAAGAGACAAAAATTAGCAGATTTTCTTTCTGCTTTCTTCTAAATTGATTCTTTATTATTTACATGTATTGGAGCATGCATTTTTATTCCTTTTCTTGCTGAATTGTTTCTCTCGTTGGTTTTGAATACTCGGATGCCCCAAAACACTCAAAAGAATCACTTCTTTTTGGTTCTTGTCTTACTTTTCTAATTTTTTTCTTCCCTGTAGGACCTCTCTTTACTATGTGAAACTTCAAAACTTATTTTCCACATCTCTTTTATTTAGAATCAAGTATCAGAGTGATGATTGGAGAACAAGGCAAATAAGGGGATAACACTCACTCCCAAACTGTCCTTTTGCCTTTGTGTATCAGGTGAAAACTTACTGAAAGAATGCTGATTGTAAAAAACTTGATAATATTTTTCTTTTCCCGTTAAGTAAGATAAATTACTTTTCCCACTCCTCTTTTTTATTGTGAAGTAATGTACAAATATTAGTTTGTTCACCAGTAAAAATGTGATCTTGAGTACAATAATCAATAAGCTTGTGAGGCAATTGTTGCAAAGAGCAGGGAAACCAGCCCACAAAGAAACGAGGAGTGTCTCTGAGTTTGTAAGTCAGCTCCTGGGTTCTGGGCTGATGCCCTGTGCAGAACAATGCATACAATCTCCCTTACTCTCCTCTCCTGAAAAGGGAGCAGAAGGATGCACCAACCACACAACTATTAAGCAGCATGCATTATTTATGGGGTAACAAATATGCTGTCCTCCTTGTTTCCTCATCTAAAGTAAAACGCTTCTAAATATGAACGTTTAAGTGCTGCTTGCACAATGCATGATTGCTAAATTGAAATTAGTACCCCAAGGGTTTCATCTGACCTAATCTGAATTTTATGAACCAAAATACTGGGAAATCATTAGAATCATTGGTCTTTCCAGGAATGGTTTGGACTAACCCATAATATATATCTAAAATTGTTACTATACATAAATGCTAACAACAACAAAAATAAAACTCCATCTGTTACCTAAACAAAACTTGCATAGTTGCAAGTAATATTTAAAAGTAGGTAAATCTGAAAAAAAGAAAAAAACACTTGCAATGTGTTCTAGTCTTAAACTTTGTTTACTTTGACCTTTTGTTATCTGCAGACTTTCTTTCTTGTACCGTTTTTTCTTCCTTCATGGAAGTGCTTGTTTGCAAATATATGCATGACTAAATTTTTGGCCAGGTTTTCATCCAAAATATTCAGATGCCTGATTTAGAGTTTGCATTCCTTTTCCTTGACATTAAAAGCGAAAAGAAGAAATGGTCACAAACTGCCTGGATACGTATGGATACATATGCCTTCATACAATGTTATCAGATAGAGGGGAGAGCAAATGAATAAAGACAAATATAAAGCTAAGTAGATCAGGACAGGAAATGAAACCATAAGAGAGTGATACGGTATAGAGGTCTATAAAATCATAACCTGTATGGAAAAAAATAGAGGAGGGATCAGTTATTTAAGTCTCTTCTAGTACAAGTTGGAAGGGTTATTTTGATAGCAATAAAAGAAGAAACAGTTCACCACAAGTCCTCTAGTTAATGTGTAGAATTACCTGCTGGGTGTAATGCAGGTATTAGGCGGTTATGGAAGGTCAGCTGGAAAGTGGATGTGTCTACGTAAGAGAAATCCAGTGAGGATTACTAAATGGATCAACACCACCATTTACTCAGAAGATCCTCAAACTGCAAAAGGTTGCTGACTGAGAGTACGTGCTGGAAGTGCTATATGTATATGAAAAATTCCCCTGCTCAGCAAGCATCAGCTTTTGGCCACAGCAGCAGGTGGCTGAACTAAGTGGACCTTTGGTTTCAACCACTACAGCCACTGTGTAATGCTTGACGTAGAGCTTCCTGCCATCACCTTTGATTTTGGCAGATCTCTGAAACAGGAACAATCTGTGGAAAATAACAGGCTTTAAAATATCTCAGTAGAAAACTTTCATTCCATCTTGACATCCGCATTATCCGCGTTCATATTTGCTGCTGCTGTTCAAAATTATTAATTGTCTGGAAATATTTGTACATTTTTTTGTAATTAAATAATCGTGAAATCAGAATTGATCAACAGCACGTTTTGGCTAATTTACTTCAAAATGCTTGGAGCTTTGATTTGCAGTTTTGTTGCTGTTGATGTTTTTGCTTTTATATCCAGTTTGGGCTGGAAAACGTTCTTAGGATATGAAAATGTTTTTCTGTTCAGCTCCATTGAAAAGCCAAATCGGCTCTAAACCTGGAAGAGGTAGACAGGAGCTAAATAGGAAATGTAGGTCAAAGGATTCAAACTGTGCATGTATCTTGCTTATAACTTCATGATTCAGAACATTGTTTTCTTCAATTTTATTTCTAAGGGACCAAGAAAAAAACCTCTATTGCTCATATTCATTTTCCTTGCAAACATTTCATGTATACTGACACTGTCATGGCAGAAGTAAATTGAGTGAAGAGTGGTGGGGGAAATGGACAGCTTAGCAAGAGATAATACGTTCTCCGAGTTGTATTTTTAGGAGAGCTGTGCTGGAAGTGGGAGTTCATTTTCTGCTTATGGCCTCACTTTTTTTTTTGCTTTGTGATCCTGCAGTGAAGTCACTTGTCTGGTGCCAATTTGCTAGGTCAGAAATTCAGCATAATTTCTGGATCACAGCATTTGGTAGGATGAGGAGAAATGAAATTCATGCAGCATGAGCACATGAAACTCAGAAAAAATAATGGAGAACTTGAAAGAATGAGAAGATAGAAGCATTAGAATCTTTAGACTATTGGGAAAGGAGGGCATCATTGAGTGAAACTTGATGAGCCATGGGACAGCCTCGGAGCAGTCTGCTATGTAATAGCTCTGCTCCCTGCGAGGTGGAAGGCAGCTCTCTGCAGAGCCGAGCTGGTGGGCAGGGGCAGGCACAGGCACAGGCACGGTATTCATATGCACAGCCAGCCTCGTCTGCACAGACAGGGAAGTTAGTGAATTGTTAGGTTTACTTATGAATTTTTGGTACTAGCTACTCTCACAAAGTACCCTTGTGAATATTTATGCTTGGCACCATTCTGATACTCCGAATAAGACAAACGTCTGTCTCAGAGTTTGCAGAAAGGCAGTGGGAAATAAAGAGGTCAGCGGTGGAAAGGAAAAATGGACAGAATTTGGATGAGTTTTTTCCTTAGGGCTGAGGTAAGTATTACAAAGAAATAATACGTCAACACCAGGCAGCCCATTGGTTCAGTGGGGGAATCTGCCCAGTTTGAGTATACTTAAATCCCAGTATAAGTGGTCTTTGTTCATGGCAGCAGATAGGACAAAGCATCCAAAGGTCTCAGTCTAAGAATGGTGACTTGGCATCCGATCCCACAAAATGTTTGCACTTCCAAGAAATCTATTCAGAAGAAATGATGGGAAAATATTAAAGGATATGCTCTTAGGAGTTGTATTTTGCTTTAATAGTCTTCTCCCTTTCTTCTTTCCTCTTCTCTTGCCTCTCAGATGTGATCCTGTTTTGTTTTTTCATTGTGCCTTTGATATTTTTATACAGAGTTGTTTTGTTTTTACTGTTTTTGTATGAAAGCCTTAGTTAAGCCAAAATAGCTGAGCGGAAATCCTGGTTTTGCAGCACGTTGGAACTGTTTGCTTTGAGAATCACTAGGTGTGTTCATCTAAGCAAGAGTTTGATGTTTTCACTAGTACAGTATTTAAAGACTTAGATAATTTTAAGTGCATCCTGAGTTTCTCCGAACTCATATTTTATAATGGCTGCATGTAGTTCCTCTGAAACCTCTGCAATAACCTCTCGGTATGTAAACCACACTGTTTACAAAAATATCTTCATGCAATGAGGTCTAGAAATGAAACTCCTTATCAAACATTGACTGGAAATTTAGGGGAAAAAAAAAAAGAGCCTTTAAGAAGATTTGCTGTGGTCCTATTTTGAAGTAGATTTTGCATTGTGAACCTGTATTAGGGTTCTTATTGTTGCTGTCATACAATTTTTGTTACGACTTTGTGTACAGATGAACTTGGTCCTGATTAGAACAACTGCTATCACTTGAACTATAGTTCACAGATTGAGTACTTTTGTCTAGCACTTTAGTACTGATTTCTCTTTTACTAAGAGAAAGAGAGTGATTTTATAAAGAGTCATCTCACAGTGGTGTCCTACACAGATTTGTTAGCGTGAGTGAGGTGAGCAGTTATCAAAATTGGCAGGGCTATAGCTGAGCTCTGCAGGCTATTGCAGGTGTCCTGTGAAAACTTCTGTGCACGATATTATTTTGTAGAATACCTAATACAGTGTGCCCTGTACAATGCAAAAACTCATTAAAAGATTAAAAGCATATGAAACTCTTAGTAGGAGTTATATCCCTTAGACCTGTAAAGCCAGACAGGATTATTCAATATCAATTTCTCTCTGACCAGATCTTTAATTTTGGTTTGATCTGTTAGATCGCTTAAGTAGTCTGAAGTGTTTGGGCTTTGGCGATAATGTGTCAGACTGTTCACCTTCATCTGGATTATTATTTACATGTGTGGCGTATTAGTTGTAAAATGATACGGACCAAACTGATGAATGAAGTTGCTTTCTATATTTTGAATGCATAGAAATTGGCTAACAACAGGACTATATTCAAAAGTGAATTATGATACCATTATTATGTAATTATTTTCTAGAACACCTGACAGCACTCACATTTTTTTCAGGTAATGTTTTAATTATAGATTGCTAAAACCTATTGCAAAACAATTGGGAAAATAAATAAATATATGAACCACAAGTCTTATTTGAAAGCTTGGAATGGAAAAGTTCCCGATCTAAAAAGTGTCTCCCAATACTTTGCCCTAAGCAGGAGCTGTCAGCAGAACAATCTGAACTGAAAGCCAGGGAGAGACGGAAAGAGGGTGCTGCAGGGGTAGAACAACTCAGGGGTGCTTATGTTGCTGTGATGCTTTTGGTCTGTGAGCAGAGTTTCTGTCTCCCAGTCAGCGAAAGCTTTGTTTTGGTTAACAAGTTTCTGATAGTAAACAGCATACTTTGAACAAAGATACTAACTTTCCCCATGTCATATTTTCCTAGCTGGGGTGGGGTTTTATTTTATAACTCTTTCCTGTGTTGGAAGTGCAAACTGTCTGAATTTATCAGCTGCTCTTGCTCATTCTCTCCAGACTTCACAAATGTATGAATATGAGAAGAAAAATGGTTCCCTTGAGTTTCTTTGATCTTTGCTTGTGATATTTCACCAGGGAGAAATTTAACATAAATTAACTGAACCATGAATGAATGAGCTGCTGAAATTTTTCACGTTATTAGATTTGCTGGTGGATGGTTAATGAAACAGCCTCGTGTTCTGCCACCAGGAGCTGTTTGACAGAATCCAACAGGGCGGCACAGTGCAAGTGTGCTGAAGCCAGGTTTGTTTCACAAAGCAAAATGGATCTGTTTTAGTGGAGAAGGTCCAATGAGCATGAAAAATATTAAATTTTACTGTAAATGTTTAAATTTATGGGCTCGGTAAGTTGGATATATGAAATTTTTCCAGAAGAAGTGTCCGTTTTGCTTAATGTGATCTCATCTTCAAGAAGTAGAAATGAAAGGATGTTTGTTGTGATATTTGCTATGATTAGA
This sequence comes from Cygnus atratus, assembly GCF_013377495.2. Taxonomy (NCBI): domain Eukaryota; kingdom Metazoa; phylum Chordata; class Aves; order Anseriformes; family Anatidae; genus Cygnus; species Cygnus atratus. The sequence continues at coordinate 4,230,996 of NC_066372.1, read as the reverse complement.
ACAGAAAAATCCTCCATAAACTTAAAGGTGAGGATGGGATCATTAACTAATGGACATATTAAATCTGACAGCCTGGAAAGCACAAACAAAGAATTAAGAGTTCAGTTGCCAGATGGTGAAAAAGGAAGTTATTCAGAGTTGATCACGCAGCAGCAAGGCTAACAAAGGGCCTGCAGATTTCCTTTTGAAATCAGTGGGAGCTGGGAGTACTTAGTGTCTTGCGTAGGTTGTGGCGAGTTTGTGGACTTTCCCCTCAGGAGTTCTCTGCTCTTGCAGTGCCTAGTGCTCTTACAGCTTTGCTGGCTGATCGGTGACACAGCTTCTGACCATTAAACTGTTGTTAGGTTTTAGATTTCCTAGTTTCTTTCATGCCCAAGAAGTATGCGTGACCTGCACAGCATGTGTACATAGGATATTACTGAATTACAACTGCTTTGGTGGAAAGTGGGTGACAATCAGCTAGCTAATTAGTGGACCTCAGTGTGTGGATGCTTTCCTGTAGGATACACATGAGGAGTTAGCTCATAGCAGACTTGACCCTATGACAAATGCTGAATCTGATTATGATGAACTCAGCTCCTTAACAAGTAGTCTGATTTACCAAGTTTGTAAGTATCCTGGCTATAGCTTAGAAGAAAAAGGACAGGCAGACAGGTGATAGTGGCCTTGAAATCTCAGTAAATCAGCATCTGAGTAGAGTTAGGACACAGAGCCTTGAGAAAGTGCATTTTATGAGATGCCATCACTAAAAGCACTGTATGCTGGCCGTCTGAACCTGTAAACTTTGCACCCAGGTAATTAGCAATACCTCTTGGGAAGGAAGCAGTGGGGTATGCTTGTGGATAAGATATTAGCTGATCAGTGAAGTTACTCATTTAATTTTTCTATTTGTCATGGACGTGCACAGTAGCCTCTCCCAGGTCAACGTTAACCTCTCTGTAGCGTCTGCATTGCATTCTGCCACTTCTATGTTACAAACTAGTCACCTTTGTGAACAACTCAGATAATATGAAGATAAAATTCATAATAATGCCTGTAATTTATAATGTATATGAGAAAAATTCAGATATAGGTGATAGCTACTTATTCTGTTTAATAGATGCAGTGGTAAGGAATAAATCTGGTAGCAAATGAAATAGTCTTGTAGAAAATTTTTGACTTTGAAAAAAAAATACTTTGTTGCTGAGACTTTACTGCAAGAGAACAACAGCTTGGGTCTAGTGTCCAAATTCTATAGTCTGCAGTCCTTCTGAGTGTTTTCTTACATAGAAATAGTCATGTACCAAAGGGTAACACATTAGCTAACTGGAAAAAGTCAGGAACACTATCACTGCTGAAATCCCTTATAGCCTTGCAGAACTGTCTCACAGTGGTTTGGGAAGAAGGGAATGCAGAAAGAAAAGATATAATTTTAATTTAATACATTGCAACCACTGTAAAATCAAATTGATGTGTTTATGCTGTGTTGTTCTTTCTTAAGTGTAAATGATTAGATTACTATCTACATTCTACTTGCATTTTAAGCTGTTCATTTAACAAGTCTTTCTGGACTCCTATAAAAATAATACATGTAAAATACAAATTAGTACAGCAGAGTAATTTCTCTGAATGTAATAACTGAAAATTATTTGTATTCTATTCATACTCAAAGGCCTATTCAGGATATGAGCCCCATTGTGGCAATTGCTACCATGCATCTGAGAAGACTAGGGGAACAGATTTGTGTTCCTCTGAGAACTATATTGATTCAGTAGATTTTCTTTTAGGAGCTTGGAGACATATCCTTATGGCTCACTTTTGAGGTCTATAAATATTGTGTCCCAGTAAAACAACTTTATATGGCCTTAAGATAATCTCATGTATTCAGCTGAAAGATTGGAGCTAATTTAAAAAAAAAAAGATGCAAGACATTGTACCAAAAAAAAAACAAACTAAGTGAGAAGGCATATATCACTGAGAGTGGAGACTCTCTCATCATAAGGGGTGAGAAAGAAATGGGATCACACAACTGATTAGGCAAGTACTCCCTGAAACTCCACATATGAAACTCAAAACAGAGGTATGACAGAAAATTGAAAGAGGTTTCCTGAAGACTAGCACAAAGCATTTAAGTCTCCCAGCAGCAATGATTACAGAAAAATTTACATTTCAGTTTACTCAAGATTATTCTGTGAAAAATATCAATGTAGCCAGCTCAAATCTTCCCTTATTTTTCTATTAGCATAAGAAAAAGTATCTTTGAAAGTGTCTGGAAAGCTGCTTTTATGATCTCTGTGTTCAGTTAACTAGCACAAAGTATGTAGGCTCAGAACATAAAATTCTCCAAATAGTTACAGACCAATCTTACTTGGGCAACAATGTGAAACTTTACAGAAGTGGCTGGGAGAATCTAGTGAGACATCTGGAAACACATCCCTCTTTAATGCTTGAGAGGGGACACAGCGGAGCCCAAATGTCTTATGAATGCAACGTGGGGGAAAGGAAAGGTTTATTGATCCAGAAATTGCCCTCTTACATTCACAAGCCCAGAAGAGTGATCAGTGTCTCAGCTCAACAGCCAGATAGCCATTTTTGCTGCTTGGTGAACAGCTGCCCTTGGTAAACGTGGCAAGCATACAGAAAGGACTAGAACAATGTTAGAATGACATCTTTCCAACCTTTCTGTGAAGAGTATAGATGTGACAAAGGCATCAGAAGATGTGCAATCAGAATTGTCTCGCAATCAGCCATGAGAACGGCTGTATGAGTAAAATCCTAATGGCTGCTGTTCGGATGCTCATGCCCAAGTAGCTGCATTACGACATGCAGTAAGAAGGGAGGCTGAGCCATGGGCTTGATTCTGCAGTACTCTGGGCAGAGGCAGGGGTACTCCACAGGGTACAGCAACAGCTGGATGCAGTTGCAGATCAGAATCTCATTTAGTTCTCTGGGAAAGTGAGTAAGTAACAGGATCTGGAGAGAAGGAACCCTGAATGTGCAAATACGGAGATTATCTCTCCTTGCAGAGTAGAATTTCTGCCTAGGATTTCAATTTTGCATTGT